>NW_025999924.1:4549678-4634233 GCF_001458135.2 Marmota marmota marmota | reverse complement strand
CAAGGGAGAGAATTAAACAACAGCAGATGGGGTAGAGAGGGAATATGAGAGGGAAGGGGAGGGGGGATAGTTGAGGATAGGAAAGGTAGCAGAATACAACAGTCACTAATATGGTATTATGTAAAAATGTGGATGTGTAACCGATGTGATTCTGCAACTTGTATCTGGGGTAAAAAATGGGAGTTCATAACCCACTTGAATCAAATGTATGGAAGATGATATGTCATGAGCTGTGTAATGTTTTGAACAACCAATAAAAAATAAATAAATAAATAAAAATAAAATGTGACCAATGTGACTAAAATAAGAAATTTTTAATTTATTTAATTTTATTTAATTCAAATAGAAACCTAACCATATTGGACAGCACAGTTCTGGAGTCTTAAATTTCCCTACTAGTTCAAAATAAATTTTTAAAATCCTTTCTTTTTCATTAATATTCCACAAATGAAATCATTCATTCATGATAGCGTGACTTTTGACTCCACCTTGTCATTCACTGAATCCTCCTCCTCACTGCTGTCTCTTTTTTTTCTTTATTTTATTTATTTATATGCAGTGCTGAGAATTGAACCCAGTGCCTCACACATGCCAGGCAAATAGACTACCGCTGAGCCCCAGCCCAGTGCCGCCCCAGCCCTCAATGGTGTCTCTTAATGGTGTTCTCCACTTAGCAGGTTCTCAGTGAAAGTTAGCATTGCTGTTGTTACTGCTATTATTACTCATATACTACCTACCTTTTCCCCTAAATTAATTCTTAAAACTTATGTTTATGAGCAGATTGGGAGAGTCTGTTGTAAATCAATTCAGTATTTGGCACAATGTTTTCCAATTGCAGATTGAAACCCATTAGTGTTTCATGAAAGCAATTTGGAAGCATACAAATGGAGTTACATGAATTCTGGCATTAAGGTTCATAATTAAAGCCTGTCTTAGAGTAATTTTAGTAACATTTAAAAGGTATAAATTGTTTTCAGTTTACTTGCATGAGTCCTTTCACCTCAGTAAGACCAAGTGAGTTTGCTTATTAAATGAGGATTTAACTAGATCAAGTGTCACAGATGTAATGCCTACAGGATTGTGATGACCATTTAACAAATGGAGCAGGCTGAGTATAAGACCACAAGGTATTGGTATGACTTGAATGTGTATGTCCCTCCAAAATTCATATGTGGGGCTGGGACTATGGCTCAGTGGTAGAATGCTTGCCTAGAACGCATGATGCACTGGGTTTAATCCTCAGAACCACATATAAAAATAAATAAAATAAAGTTATTATGTCCATCTACAACTAAAAATATATATATTAAAATTTGTATGTGATTGTATTGAGGTGATTAAAAGGTGAGGCCTTTGGGGAAGTGATCAAGTCACTATGGCTCCGTCCTCATGAATGGATTAATATACCTATATAAGAGCAACTGTAGAGAACTTTCAGACATTTTTCTCATTCTGTTTTTTCTGCCACATGTGCCCCCTCCAAGGAACTCAGCCTCCACAGCGTCATCTTGGAATCATAGACCAGGTGCCCACCAGACATCGAATCAGTCAACACCTTTATCTTGGTCTTTTTAGCCTCTAGATTCAACTTTCTGTTGTTTATAAATCACTCAGTGTCAGCTATTTTGTATAGCAGCACAAAGACAGGTGTGGAGGAGTCTATGTCAACCTCAAAAACCTAAAAAATATATTAATGCCACCAATTTTGACATAGGAAAAGTTAGATCTTGTGTTGCTAAATGAATTAGTTTTCCAAGATAAATCAAAATTTTAGATTTTATGAGTGCTGAAACTAAATCCTTTAAAAATGTGAGTAAAGCCCAGCATGGTGGCCCATGCCTATAATACAAACTACTTAGGAGGCTGAGGCAGGAGAATTGCAAGCTGAAGGCCAGACTGGGAAGCTTAGCAAGACCCTGTATCAAATTAAAAAATAAAAATGGTTGGGGGTTTAGTTTAGTTGTATAGCATCATTGGGCTCAATCCCTAGTATTGCCAAGAAAGGCAGGAAGGAAGGAAGGAAGGAAGGGAAGAAGGAAGGAAGGAAGGAAGGAAGGAAGGAAGGAAGGAAGGAAGGAAGGAAGGAAGGAAGGAAGGAAGGAAGGAAGGAAGGAAGGAAGGAAGGAAGGAAGGAAGGAAGGAAGGAAGGAAGGAAGGAAGGAAGGAAGGAAGGAAGGAAGGAAGGAAGGAAGGAAGGAAGGAAGGAAGGAAGGAAGGAAGGAAGGAAGGAAGGAAGGAAGGAAGGAAGGAAGGAAGGAAGGAAGGAAGGAAGGAAGGAAGGAAGGAAGGAAGGAAGGAAGGAAGGAAGGAAGGAAGGAAGGAAGGAAGGAAGGAAGGAAGGAAGGAAGGAAGGAAGGAAGGAAGGAAGGAAGGAAGGAAGGAAGGAAGGAAGGAAGGAAGGAAGGAAGGAAGGAAGGAAGGAAGGAAGGAAGGAAGGAAGGAAGGAAGGAAGGAAGGAAGGAAGGAAGGAAGGAAGGAAGGAAGGAAGGAAGGAAGGAAGGAAGGAAGGAAGGAAGGAAGGAAGGAAGGAAGGAAGGAAGGAAGGAAGGAAGGAAGGAAGGAAGGAAGGAAGGAAGGAAGGAAGGAAGGAAGGAAGGAAGGAAGGAAGGAAGGAAGGAAGGAAGGAAGGAAGGAAGGAAGGAAGGAAGGAAGGAAGGAAGGAAGGAAGGAAGGAAGGAAGGAAGGAAGGAAGGAAGGAAGGAAGGAAGGAAGGAAGGAAGGAAGGAAGGAAGGAAGGAAGGAAGGAAGGAAGGAAGGAAGGAAGGAAGGAAGGAAGGAAGGAAGGAAGGAAGGAAGGAAGGAAGGAAGGAAGGAAGGAAGGAAGGAAGGAAGGAAGGAAGGAAGGAAGGAAGGAAGGAAGGAAGGAAGGAAGGAAGGAAGGAAGGAAGGAAGGAAGGAAGGAAGGAAGGAAGGAAGGAAGGAAGGAAGGAAGGAAGGAAGGAAGGTGAATAAAGTGAATTTTGAGTTATGGGTAAATACTACATTTCAACAAACCTATTAAAAAACAAAAAATGTGTGGGCCTGAGGGTCACCAGTTACAGCCTCTAGACCATTTGATCTTTAAGATTCTCTCTAGCTCTACTACTCTGGCCTTCTAATATCTCTTCATATCTTTCTTGTAATTATTAACCAAGTTTGTTTCTGAGAAAGAAATTTACTTCAAAAGTTAATTTTTGAGGAAAGAAACTTAATCTAGTAATGATCCACCTTTTCACATCTAGGAAGCAAAAATTTAAATAAACTAGTTGTCAAAGAAATATAAGCCCATAAAGGAAAAGGAGTGATGTAATAAGCAATAAAAGTTTAAGGAGAAAGATGAGGAAAAAAAAATTGATGAACAGGAAAAGAAAAAAATTATCTGATTATTGGATGGTCCTTAAGGAGTTTTAAGGATATTTACATAGTCCAAAAATCTTATCCTTTTGAAAATGCAGAAATGCATGTTGATTTACATTTTTCTGGAAGTAGATTATGCTAAATCTTGAATAGTCAGCAATTACAAAGCAGCACTTTAACCAATTTCCAAGAAAGTAGGAATACAGATCAACCAAGATGAGATTTTTAACCTAATTTCAAATAACCCCTAAGTTTAGACTTAACATAAGTTCTCTGAACACACATGATAATCACCTCTGAAAGATAATAAATCAAGACCTGTGACTCTAATCAAGTCAGTTATGGGAGTATAGTAGGAAAGTCAAATCTGGAGTTAAAGAGTCTATTTTCATTTTAGTTGTGCTTGTATTTAGTCCCTTTCTTTCCAATTCTAGTTTAACCAATTTACTGAAAATATGTGATTCACAAACATGAAGACTTAGTCATCAATTTAAATACTATTAAGTACTCAGTACTATTAAGTGAAAACAGTACTAGGTAAAAGTACTATTAAGTACTAGGTAGAGTTGAGACTTTAAGTCTACCAATACTCATAGGACTAATTTTCTTTTATGGAACTTTGACTTGTTCATTTGATTGAAACTTAAAGTAAACTCTGATATTTTTTTCACATGTCCTCTTCCTAGCTACACTTCACCTTTATAACCATAAATGGTCTTTTTAAGCTTTGGAACATTGTGTGGAGCTGCCATTTTTTCCACAATCAGTTGAGAGAGAGAGAGAGAGAGAGAGAGAGAGAGAGAGAAGGAAAAAGAAGAGAGAATATTTTGCTCAATGATACAAAAAAGGGTTTAGTCTCAAGAGCAGAATATTCTTAATTCTAAATAGTCAGCTAAGATTAAAACTATTAGAAACAGCCAGAGCAGTGGCACATGCCTGTAATCACAGTTGCTTGGGAGGCTGAAGCAGGAGAATGGTGAGTTCAAAGCCAGCCTTAACAAAATTGAGGCGCTAAGCAACTCCGTGAGACAGTGTCTTTGAATAAAATATAATACAAGGCTGGAAATGTGGCTCAGTGTTCAAGCGCCTCTGAGTTCAATCCCCAGCCACCCTGCCCTGGAGGAAAAAAAACTATTAGAAACAGAACAAAACATAGTTCAAATGTTCTGTTTAACTTCTTAATTTTATTCATTTAAATTATGTATTTAATATCAACCATAAGCCTTGCAAGGTGTGTCAACGAACACTCTATGGACAAACATTTGACCCTAACACTCAATGTTTTCTTTTTCATCTGCAAGTTTATAAATAAGAAAGCAAATAAGGAGTATGAGGATGGACAGTGAGGGTTTTGGGAGGCGGGACACAGCCCTCATCCTGTGGGCTGGGCCTCCGAAGGAGATAGGGCTCACCTTGCAGAGCCCCTAGGCCCAATTCATTAGAACAACAAGGAGGTGAAAGCGCAGACAGGTAGAGAGCTGCGCGAGGCTCATGAGACTAGAAATGAAACTTGGGTTCTGGACTCCCTGTCCCAGGTTCTGCATAAATCATATGCAAAACATGTATAAATAATATTTTATTTACTGTTTCTCTTGGTCCTAGTTTATAACAGAAAATTGCAAATTATCACACCTACCAGGTTCATAGGATTAAATAATTTGGATCAATACTGCTCAGGAATATTAGCTACATTTTTTCAAAGGAAACAAAGTTTTAAAAGTGTCCACTGTGGTGATTATAATTAACAAAGTATTGTATTCTTAAAAACTCATAAGAGCCTATTGAAAGTATTCTCACTACAAAAATGATAACTATGTGAGGTAATACATATGGTAACTAGCTATATTTATTTATTCCTCTTTGTATATATATTATTATATATGTATATTTCAAAACATCTTTCCGTACACATTTAATACAAACAACTCCATACACTAATGTACAAAAAAAGAAAAATTAATTATTTTCTCCCTTCTGAAAATAGTATTACGTGCCCACTAGCTCATAGACACTACTGGCTTGGTGCTGGGGGCAGCTGGATTCAAAACCCTACCCCTGCCTTAGAGAGGTCTTCTTGCAGGCAGGGAAGGAACACCATGAATTATTGAGTGCATGATGCCAAGGTTCAGAAGATACAACATTGATTTAAATATCATTGGAGAAAACAGGTTGCAAACTAAACAGTGAGACAATGCCTTAGCAAAAGGCACGTTCCACATATGAATGGCTAACACCAGCCTGTGCTCGTTTCTAAATTTTCTCCTATTGGCACATGTGGCCGTTTTCCTGTCTTGAGCTACAGCTCTCAGCATGTGAAAGATCCTCCTCCACAAATCACTGTAACAAAAATAGGACTCAGATCCATCTAGTTATATTTTCCTTTCTTATTTCTTCCTTTCTCCATCAAGCAGTGCTTTTCAAATGTTAATAGACATATGAAGTTGGGATTTTTTTTAAAAAACACAGAGTGTGATTCCCAATGTCTGGAGTGGGGCCTGAGATTCTGTAATTCTAACAAGCTCCCAAGCCACCATGGTGCTGCTGGTTTGTGGGTCACACTTTGAAGGAGCAAGGACACAAGGCAGCTGTGATTGCTTTGCAAGAAAGAATTGTGAGTATTCCTGAAATGATTAATAAATGCTTCAATAAAATCAAATGACACTCCACTGCTCTGCATAAACAACTTTTTTTGTTGTTGTTGTTTCAGGAACGATTGTGGTCCTCCAAAAGTCAACATTAACTCTAGGATATATGCATTGGTGATGTAAAAATGCACATGTTGGAAATGATAAAACACAGGGTTTAATATGTTGATCATTGAGTTGTGCTAAGCACCAAGCACACAGAAGGGCAGCTTATCAGATAACTGACTAAGACCACAGGAGACCTGTACAAGGTACTATGAAAGCACAGAGGAAAGACACTTAATCCAGTCTTAGACATGGAGGATTCACAATTGGGATAGAGAAAAATGTCTGATGAAGAAAAACAAAATAAAACAAAACATAATGGTCATTATTCATACAGTACCCCAAGGCTAACAGCTTTAAAAATCTTTTATCCAGGGTAATATTTTTCTCCTCTCTGTTTTGACTACTTGCCCTACATCAAGATCTGGAAGAATATTTATCAACAGGTGTTCTCCCTGTCGATGGATGGGGGCAAAGCTGATGCAGTGCAAGGTACCAAAAAATCATGCATCAGGAAACCAAGACAAGTCGGGGACCTCATTATATAAAAATTACATACAGATTTTAAGTTCGCCTTCCTGAAATGGAAGTCTGGCATGACAAAATATGCAATCACATTCAGTGACCATAGGTACTGAAGATGTTTTGTTTGTCATTTGGATTTTGGTGTTTTTCATTTGTTTGTGTTAAGGTGCCAGTGAAATAATTGCTTAGTGGCCTTCAAAAATACCCTGTGCTCTCCATTCTAACTTTTCAAAAAAGCTGAATTTATTTTTTTCCTTTTTGAAATCTGCCTATAAGTAAGACATTTCAAAACTAAATAACCTGAGGTGGAATTATTTACAAAATTGGGTAGTTAAAAAACTATACAACCTTGGTTTGAGCCTATGAACTAAAGAAAATATATTTACAAAAATAAAGGCAACTGTACTTTTAGAAACAATTTTCTCTTTTATGTCTGTAAGTTTATAAATATAAATGTATATGTGTATGTATGTATACATCACCTTAAACAACTTTATTCAACACTGTCATTACAGCATTTTAAATACATTTTGGTTATCTTACACGCACTTTAATGAAAATCATTGATTACAATTTTATAAAAATTATCTTAATTCACTTTATCTTTCCAATGAAAGAATGTTTGCATCATTATTACCACGTCTTAAAATGCTATCCAATGTATCAAATTGTAGCATATGTATCGGAAGTTAAACTACTTGTTCAAATGTAAATCATTAGGTTCCAAAAACAAAGATTAATGTTGCCAATTTTTCTCTTTGGTTTTAAATAAAAAGAATGTCTAAATTTGAGCTTAATGTATACTTTGCAAGAGATCATAGGAATACCTTAAACATGATTCTTATGATTTGTCTTAAACATGCTCATTAATAGCAAATGCCATAACCATATATGTTCTTTTAATAAAAGAGAAGAATAATGAATGATGTAGCCATCATTGTCACTTTCTGGTAAGAGGCGTAGGCTACTTGTCTTACTTCTCCAGGTAAAGATTACTCATTTCCTCTGACATCTTCAATGTTCTTCAACTTCAGGTGACATAATCTGTTGCTACGGTAACTTTTCAAACTGTATCAAAAGACTGCAGATCAAAAGGACTCAGTGCCAACTTGATTTTGCCATGGCCTGGGGCTGCTATTCTCTGAGTCTTCCAGTTTAGAACGCATCCTGTTTAGAAAGCATCAGATGAGGGATTGCCAACCAGTAATCCATTAAAATATATTAAACATTCATCTCCCTTAATGGTCCAACTACAGATATTTTATTCCTGCTGAGATTAGAAAGTGCTCTAGCTGTAGAAATTGTGAGTTATTTTGAATGGCAGGGTTCTTTGATTGTGTGCCCTATCTTTTCTTACAAGTTAAATGAGGCAATAAGTAAAAAGGAAGTCTAGAAAATGGAAAATAAGGAAATAGAAAAGCAAAATTGGCTGTTTAGGCTGATTGGCTTCTTCTTTGAGATGTCAAGTCTCACAAAAATGTCAAATTTTAATTTTGAAAATCATCTCAATATGAGTTTTCCTCCAAATGCACTACTCAATTACTATTACAAGGACATCATTTTTTTTTGTTTTGCCATTTGCAACTAAATGGCCTGCAAGATAGTGTTGACAGGAGTTTCCCCTACTATTTCACTAAACTTTCTTCCTGTTCTTTCACATCAGTAACTGAATTTGAGGCGACAATTAGTCTGATTTCAAAACATAATGATTTTCTAAATCATAATGACACCCTCATGAGATTAAAACCAATTAAATTTTCAGGATAAAATTTTAAAATAATAAAATGGATCATTCTAAAAATTACTACATTCTTAAACTTTTCCCACTTGTCTTCAATATCTTTGATATTATCTCTGTAGGATTTGTAATTGATATCTGCAGCTGAGCTATGAACTACATGAGGACAGGAGCCATGTCTTCTTTACCTATGAGGTCAGTACTATATAGTACCAGCTCACAGAGATATTTTATGACTGTCTATTGAAAACAATGATTTAAAAAAAAAACAAGGTCATTATTTTCTCCAATGAAATATTTTGTGGTCTGAAAAACTAAATATACTAATTATTTAACTAATTTAATAAATGAAGTTCAGACACAAGTTTTGACTTCATAGGCTGTTTGTGCCATTGTGTATTTTTTTTAAACAACATACATACCTGTTAATGATTTGCATATTAAGAATATGCAATGACTGAATCTATCTTCTTTTTCCAAAAGCAGAACTTGGTCTATTGCTTTACTCCTGGTTTCATCAAACAGATGAAGGTACCATTTGGTACAGGTAGAGTGAATGTATCTTTTCTACTTAATAGGCGGGCTCTTGAACTCTTCAACCACAGGAATTTTTATCAAGGCTGGCTTTGAAAACATATTTGGGAGCTCTGCATGAGTGTTTTTCTCTTTCATATTTTAGTTTTATGCAATCAGCTTCACAGGGGCTCTGTTGTCATGGAGTTTGGAACTTTGTCCAATAGGATGATAGAATTCTCAATTAATCCAGAATGCCAATATCATGTTTCTTAGACACTATGACAATGTATGCTTTGGTAAACAAGGGTCAATCATTTTCCTGTAAGTACCTGTGGGAAATAGAAATAGCATTATAGAGAGCAGTAAGAAATCTCAGGAAATAACCAGATCCATTCTCCTGCAATCTATCCCTCAATGTTCAGAGCCTTATACATTAGAGAATTATAACTTACTATCCTGGCAGTGCCTGAACCTGGAGGAAGGGAAAGAAAGTAATGTGTTGTTGGGGGCAGGTGAGGGGTCATTACCTAAACACTAAAAAGGGAAAAATTCCTGGGAGATTACATATGGGAGATCTTAATAGGCCAGGTCTGGAAATGACCCACCTCACTCTCACACCACTATACATGGCCACATCTCTGTGTAAGGGAACCTGAGAAATGCCATATTATGTCGCCAGTTCAAAGTGGATAGAAGAAGTTATAGTCACATGAACTCTGTTTTCCCATGGTATCAGCATCTGTTCATTAAAATTTATTATATTTATTATTATTATATTCTTCTTATAATCTAAGTAGAGAAAAAATGTATTAATTATGCATTCATGAACTATATAATTATAAACTGAGGTGAATGCATGAAGGTAAAATACAGAGTATTACAAGAGTTTATAGCAGGATGTTTGACTGAGGGGAGGGACCAGGCAAAAAATCTCTGAGAGGGACATCTGAGCTGTCACCTAAAGAATGAATGATCTTGAACTATCATATCACTTCCTATAATTTGTTACAAGACAGTGTTTTCTTCTGTCCTTTCTTTCTTTCTTTATATAATTAGCTCTCTTGTCGGTAATAAAGATGTGATAATAACTACTTAATGAAATAGGCATATACTCCTGTCTCCTATTACAAGGAACTACTGTATGGTTGTATAACAGTTTAACAGTATGTACTCATACCTGGCATCCAGCCTCATGTTTCAACCAACTGCCATAGTCAAAATTGCAACATGTGGGTCTCCAGCTCTTTTGGAAACAGTGTGGTCAGGTCTTCAAATGATGAGAGCTACTAGAAAGACTCTGGAAGAAGTAAGAGAGTGTCAGGAACTCTTTCAAGCATGAGTTCCATGGAAAATGGGAAAATCATTTGGAACACAACCGAATCTCTAGTTCACTTTCCCCATGATCCTTCTCTCAATTCTTGCTTCTCTGTTTTACTCAAGCTACCTATACCACCTCTCCTTTCCTCTCTTCTCTGCTCCATGATTCATTCTTACCAATTACATCAACTGACACCTGGTTTCTGACTGCCACTTTCTTTCTGTGGGCATCTTGGATTTGAGTTATCTCATTGTTTGTGTCTGCTCATCTTTCTGCTGCCACTGTCTACCTGGAGGTTTTATATTCAATGTCCCTAAAAGGGTAGGTAACATGAGTCATTGTTTTCTGGGCAACCTTTAGGTAGCAACCTTAGGATTTTAAACAAATCTCTGATTAAGTTGTGTATAGCAAAGATACACAGCATGCTTGTGAGTTCCAGGATAAAGTATAAGGGCTTATTTTCATTTCTGGCCAAACATGCCAGAGTTGTCCTCCTACCTAAACTATTTAAAACCCAGGCACAATATATAAAACAACAATGTTCGGATATTGAACATCAGTCAGCAAAGGATGGTGACACCTGAAAGAGGGGAACTTGAGGCCTACATCCAACCCTGTTTACTGTCTGGAGAAGTTACCAGACCACAGCTAAGAGAAGAGGGCCCCAGGCAGAGCTCAATGGTCTCTATTAGTTGGGGACTTGGAGCCCAAAATTTGGGGAATCCAGAGCATCTGGAGTTAGTGGGGAAAGAACTGGAAAGGAAAGCTGCACAGAAAAAAAGAAAAAATTTAGAAACTTAGAGAAGGTCCTCTCCTTGGTATTAAACTAAATACATATCAAAGCATGCATGTGAGTAAACTACTTGAAGATAAAGAATTGTTCAGAAGGATTAGAGGGAACCATCTTTGGATCTAAGTCTGACTCTCACGTGGGGAAAAATTGTGTTCATACCAGTTGGAGTGGAAATTTACATACTTAACGTGGCACTAGACAGAGTACTCTAAAGGAAATTGTATCAATAACAGGGAAGATGTAGCCCTAAACTAAAGATCTAGTCCTACCTGACAAACCTAAGAATGATTCATTAAATATCCAACTATTTTCAGACAACTGCATCCTAGAACAAAGCTTAGGAATATTTAAAAGAATATAAAAATATCGAGCACCAAATGAGGTAAAAGTCATTTTGTCTGGCATCCAATAAAAAATTATCAGATGTGGAAAAAAACAACCCATAATGAGAATATAAATCAACAGAAATGAGCCCACAAATAATGCAGACTATGGTATTAGCAGGCAAGTAAATTAAAAGTCATTTAATTTATCTCACATGCTTTAGTAGGTTGATGAAAGAGTAAGGATATTAAGTAGATATAAATAAGATGTAAAAAGATCCAAATTGATTTTCTATAAGTAGAAACTAAAATGTCTGATATGAAAAGTAAAATAGAAACACTAACAATTAATTAGATACTGCAGACAAAAAGATCAATCACCTTGAAGATATAATAATAGAAACTATCCAGAATGAAACACACAGGAGAAGAGCATAAAGTATGCATGGTCTATGGGGAAATTTATAATATAAAATATCTGTGTAATGGTAACTCTCACAAAAGAGGGATTGACAGAAAAATATTTGAAGAAATAATGGCCAAGACATTTTCAAACGTGATAAAGACTCCAAAGGCACAGATCCAAGAAGATTAACAAACACTAGGGACAGGAGATATTATAGGAAACTATAACAAATATATTATAAAATTACACACACCTGGGATCAAAGAGAAAATCTTAAAGAAAGATGATATGTTATATTATGGTTTACATCTAGTGCCCCCTAAAAGTTCACATGTAAGACAATGCAAGAAGGTTCAGAGGAGAAATGATTGGGTTGTAAGAGTCTTAACCCAATCAGTGACTTAATCCCCTGATAGGGATTAGCTGAGTGGTAACTGAAGTGGTAGGGTGTGACTGGAGGGGGTGGGAATTGGTTCCTGTCTTGGGGACATATATTTGCAACTAGCTGATGGAGTCTCTCTCTGCTTTCTGATGGTCACGTGAGCTGCTTTCTTCTGCTCCACTCTTCTGATGTTCTTTCTCACCTGGAGCCCCAAGAAATGGAGTGGGCCTTCTATGGACTAAGACCTCTGAAACCATGAGCTCTTAAATGAACTTTTCTTCCTGAAATTGTTCTGGTCAGATTTTTTTTTTAGTCACAGCAGCAAAAAAGCTGACTAAAACATTGTATCATAACATATTATGTCATCTTATGGGTGTCATATTTTAGAAACAAAGAGACGGTGGCAGATATCTTCTCATCAGAAGCAATACAAACCAGGAAAGAGTGAAGCAACATCTTTAAATTACTTTGAAAAAAATGGGCAACTTGGAATTCTACACCTAGTTTTAAAGAAAATTAAAGGGGAAATAAGGACTTTTTCAGATGTGAAAAGCTTAAAAATCTCATCACCAACACACTGGAAGAAAATCTTTCAGTCAGGAGGAAAATAATACCAGATGGAAGTGTGCAAGAAAAATGAAACATGAAGGAGTGGAATGCCCCCAACTATTCATGTGTGGGTAAATGTTAAATACTCTATTTTTTTTTTAATTTTAAAAATAACTTCCTTAAAGGGTACTTGACTATTTGAGGGTGAGTATGAAAACTCAAGTTCATGGAACACAGTCTGACTTTCTCAAAACGTCGAGACTGAGTAGTTCATCATTTTGGTCTTTGTGCTTACTTGCAAAGACAGGGAATGAAAAGATTGTCACTAGGAATCAATGCAATATTATAAACCAAACATAACCAAATGAGACTCCCTCCACATCCTCCACGTCCTTTCTCCACTCTCCCACCAGTACCTTCCTTTCCTGTGAGCCTTTCCTCCACAATTCTTTACCTTATCAGAGCCCTGCATTTTATAACTGGTCCTGGGTCTCTCTTCCTTAGATGTGCCCTTAGCTCTAAAACATTTTCTGATGAAGACACTATTTTTTGCATGTGTTAGTTAAGGGTTAGTCTCTATGCCATTCTCTTATTTAACATTTTCAATTAGTTAGAATTGCGTTCAATTAGAATTCAATTAGTGAAAATATTTTAGTTACTTAATTATGCATTTTTAAAAAATTGTCCATGGAGTTAGAAATATTTCTTTCCTGTTCAACTTGTTCCTCTGGGGCCTAAAAAAGTGTGTACCCTCCCAAAATGCTGTGACTAGGAAAAATGGAAGAAGAAAAGGAGGGTGGGGAAAGAGGGAGTTAGTTCACAGCATGACCATAATAAGTAACTGTCAGTTTAAACCTTTGGGGTATTTGAATTTTAAAGTAGAAGCTAAATTTAAAAAACCTGAACCTATTAGGATTTGTGGAGGAAATTAGGGCTTGTCCAAGGAAGCTCTTCTGCTCAGAATGACAGAGAAGTATCAGCTGCAAGCTGCCAGGAAAGGGTGATTTGTGAAAGAAGTTACTTCTTCTTAATAGTTCTGGTTTCTCCAATATTTCTGATTAAGAGAATTAGTTTCCTAAGTGCATTGAGTTTACCTTATATGTTTTACTACTAAAAGAGTTTGAACAAAAACAATAACACTATGACATCCAGAGATCTCGGGACACTTACCAAAGTTGGAGCAATAAGTGGGAGGGTATATGAAGAAAGAAAAGTTGGGGGATATCTAGTTTTAAGAATGAGTATTAAATGTTAAAATATGAAATTTCTTCCATCTCTTTGGAAGGGAAACAGACTTGAAACCACAGCTATGTGGTCTGATAAAATTCAGGATGTTTTAAATTTCTCAACATTTGTCTCCTGTTTGTCATCCCTGAGGATTTTCAATAAAGGTCTTCTGATGGAAGGAGTCTGTTTTTCTCTCTTGATGGGATAAGGAAGGAGGATTAGGGAAATCTGCTTCATTCTGCTTTGATGGCTTGAAGCTAGAAAAGAAACAAAGACCCAAATTCCAAATGCTCAAAGAGTATAAGTAGCTGCCAAGAGAAAAAGAGAGGTAAGGGAGAAGCCTTCTTGAGAAAACCCCCAAAGCATCTCCCTGACTTGTCTTTAGTAATTCTCACCAGAACAACCTTCCTCTAGTCAGAGTGAGAAGAAGAATCCAGTTTGATCCTTAGTCCCCCAGGTTGTTTATTTAAATGCAGATTCCTGGGACCTGTAGCAGATCAAACAAATCAGACTCTAGGGAGGGCAAGCTGAGAAATCTGAATTTTTAAAATGATTGCTCAGCCCTCCTGATGCACAGTAAAGTTTACATCAGAATCATAGCAAACAATTAAAGAGAAATTGACCAGTGACCTTTGAAATGACCTCACTGATCCTTTAAGTGGTGTGTTGCTGACAACGCTGAAATAACTTCAGAACCTAAACAGAAACTTACAGCCTAATTTTAAGTGTTTTGACTTTTTCTAACCTTAAAGTCATTGCATAAAAGTGAGAGGTTTTTTTTTTTTTCTTCAGGTCAATCCAGAAATTATTCTAGAACTGAAGTTAAACTTGAGATAAATCACACAAAAGTGATTTCAAAAACTGAGGTGAGGAAAGGCCTTTTATTGGCCCTCTTGAAATTTGCAAAGAGTGAACAAGAAGGCACATTTCTGAGAGTAAAAGGTGACATTTGCAGCAGGACCTTGTGATGCCACATACAGTGAATTTTGGAGCTGGCTCTGTACTTGAGCCCTGGGCATTTGCTGTGGCTCCAAGAACAATAATTACTTCCTGCCAACTCTCGGTTCTTGGGGCTTAAAACAGCGTGTTGTGTTTTCTCTTTTCATTTCTTTTCTAATTAAAGGACTGGATAGACTACAGATGAGATTTATTCCCTTTATAATTTGCAAAATATATTCCAACTCCAAATGCCGCTCTCCAACGGTGGCAGGAACTGGCATGTCAGTCCTGAGAATTTTCTGAGAGCATCTCTTTGTTTTTAACCAGAAGAGTGGAGACCTGGGGACAGAGGAAGGATATAATAACTGTTAATAGACCAACTAATATGTTGCTACATGTATCTAATCCACAGGTTTTTTTTAATTAACCTTTTGCAACATTCTTACAGCTCTTCAAGTTATAGTTATTGCACTGTGTCTTTATACCTAACTTTTAAGCAAAGTTTTAAAATAATTTATTTTTTGACAGCATTTGCAGAATCACTTAAATGTAAATTACTTTTGTTGAGGCCAGTGCTCTGGAATTTAGTCTCATGTCAGAGAAAAAGAGAAAGAGTCTACATCTCAGTCATATCTCAGGGCAATGTATTATAAGGTCTGGGACCACTGTTAGAATTTTGGCTTCCATTTTAAATGAAACAGGAAACTACTGCAATGCTTTGAACAAAGGAATAATGTGACTGGATATACATTTTTAAAGGACAACTTTGCTCTGTTAGAATAAACAAGAATGTAACTACAGGACATGTGAGGAGGATTTTGCAAAAACCCAGGAGAGAAATTACAATCAAAAGAGGCCATATTTGATATATAATTTCAAGAAAGAGCCAAGAAGATCCCCTATGAGATTAGATACAGATTATAAGAGAAAAAAAAGAGGTGTCAAATATAAATCTAAAATGCTTTGCCCATGCTACTTGAAGGATGATTAAAAAAAAAAAAACAGAAAAAAAAAAAACCCTTAGGAGATATGATGTGGGTGCTGAGTGGATTTAGGAAGTACTAATGAGAAGGATTTTAGTCATGATAATATTGAGATATCTGTAGATCATCCAAGTGAAGAAAGTACACAGCTTAGTAGCTGGCATTGGAGTTCTGTGTAGAAGGTCTGTCTTGGAGAATCATCAGTCTATGAGGGTTTAAGGCCATGAAACTGGCCAAACGCATTCAGGGTTAGAGTGTAACTGGACTGATTCCTGGGATATGCCAATATTTAAAGGTCAGGTGGATGTACAAAACACAAGAAATTGAGTATTCTAGGGCACTGAGATGACAGGAAAAATAGGTGTATATGACAAGACAGAAGTCTAGTGAAATTACCTTTCTCATAGGAGGGCATTGTCAGTTATGTGCCTTACTGACAGGTCAGATAAGATAATGTCTAGGAAATGATCATTGATTTTAGCTACTGAAGGTAATGTGTAACTTTATTGGTATAATGGTGGAAGCAAAAGCCTAACTGGACTGTGTTCCAAAGATAATGGTATATTTGGGAAAGAAAAATCCTTAGCAAAATAAACCCATAGCAAAATGAGCAGAACTGCATGTACAATAGCTCACAGAGAATGAAATGCATCTGTTAGACTTAGTAAAACTCACAAAAATAACCCCAATCTCAATCACAAGAGGAATACAAAATAAAACAATATTGACATATCATTTCTTATCAAATTTTAAAAAGACACACCCAAGAAAATCCAAAAGCTTAAAAAGATACTAAACAAAAGTTTAAAAACATAAATTCTGACATAAGGCTATGGAGAACTAGTTCTCTTATACATTGTTAGAAGGCAAAATGATGGAAGTTCTATAGAGGGAAATTCTACAGTGTATGTGTATATTTTCTCACCAAATAATCCCACTTCTAGGAATTGATCTCAAGCATAATCTCACTCTAAGAACTGATCTCAAGCATAATCCAGGCAGAAATATGAAGTGATAGATTCCCAAGACTTCTTCATTGCAGTGGTACTTAAAAATGCCAAAACCTGGAAGCAATTTAACAGCCAGAATATGATTCATATGAAATCTTTTCCATAATTATGGACCAAGTAAAAAATAAAAAGAATAAATAGAAAACAAATTAAGGTAAAACAATTTTGGAAAATCATGAGAATAAAAAGGACTGTAACTGTATACCAAATCTCACCACAGAGAAGAATGACTTCAACTGATTTTTCAATCTGTTCTTTGTACAGTACAGGTCTATCCTTACTGGGATATGTTCTAAAAGCAAAAAAGATAGTAAATAAAACTTAAACTATATTCATCAATATTATTATTGTAATATATTTTGAAAGTATTTGACACATTAACATAGAGAAAATAATTATGTTGATATGATTGGTAATCAAGACTTTTAGATTAAGATAAAAGATACGAAAGTAAAAAAGAGTTCAAGTGAAAAGTCTATGATTTTACATTTGAATTTTTAATAACAATAAGAATTTATGACTAATTTTGTCTTTCAAAAACAAAAATAAATCTCAAATATTCTATAGTGGTGTTCACTGAATAGGCTTAGAAGCTATGAAGTACTAATTGTTGGTAGTACTTCTGATGCCCCAATTGTGGTCTCAAAATTTCCAATGAAAGAACTGAGTACTATGGAGATACGTCTCAGTCCAAATCTGAGGAAGGAAATATACATGATGATCCAGGAATTTTTTTTTTTTAACAAACAATAAAGAAATAATTGGGTCATTTTAAAAGGATAGAGGAACCCAATTGAAGGGACTTTCACTAGACAGAAAAGAGGAGCAAAGTAAATACCAAAAAGAACAACATTATCACTGGTTCAAAAGCCATCAAATATGTAAAAATCAACGAAGTACAGAAACTGGAAAAAGTACAGGAACTGCAACTACAGGAACTAGAAAAAACAAAAATACACAATTATTTTGAAGGTATGAGTTCTATAAGTAGAATGTGGAGAGTTTTGCTTGTATACTTCAGTGTGGGAACTGTGACCACAGGGTACATGCTGATAGAAAAGACCCATTGAAGAAGGCAAGACTGACAATGCGAACCACAGTAGGAACAGTTACTTCCTGAAGCAAAGCCCCTGAGTAGGTGAGAGGTGAGGGGATCTAGCACACAAAAGGAAGAGTTGGCCTCAGGCTGGAGCCTGGGCCTTGCACCAATAGTGACAGCAGAAAGAAAAGAGGAAAGAGCACAGGGCTGGCTCACAGGCTGGTGGACTGTAGATGGGTGGCCGTGGGTTTCTTCTGATTGCTTCAGTTTTCTCAGAGAAATAGAAATTGGAGGATAATTGTGGAGATGGTATTTGGGGGTTCAATAGAGTGAAGATAGTCTTATTGAGTATCTGTGTGGGCAGAACAGAGAGGGAAAGGCAAATGTAATTCTACTACATTGAGGAAATGTAGTAGAATTGCCAGGCAGCACCAAAGCTCTGTGAGGATAACTGCCTGTGACTTTGGAAAGAGCCCATGTAACATGGTGGTGTGCTGTCCTCCAGCCACATTTGGCTAGTGGACAGCAGGTGTGTGCACAGAGTAAGCAAGGAACTGTATTTAGCAAACACTTTAAGGGTTGAGTTTTAAGTCTCATCTAAAATAATGCTTATATTAGGTACTTTCATACTTTTTTTTCCTTCGATTTATTTCTCTATCTAGGAAATACAAAAGGGTAAGGGGAAAAAAGGGAAAAGAGTTGGCATTCAAAATAACACAATGAGATATTTAGTGATACATTTACAAAAGAATGGACGTGACCTTTACAAAGAAAATTTGAAACTAAGCATTAAAGATATAAATATTGAAAGGTCAATACTTTTCAAATTGATGTATGAATTTCAAGCAAATCCCAATAAAAAGTCTTTAGACAGGACATCTTGGAATTCTAGAAAATAATTCTATGATTTTTTGAGGAAAGTAAACATGCATGACTATGATAGAAATAGTTTACTGAGGCTTCCCACACAGAGCACATCCAGTGATTTGGTAAGAACAAGGGCCTGCAGTATGTGCAAGTTGAATCTTAAATTCCCCTCTCACATATTATCAGGCTTCCCTGTGGCTGCAGTTTCCTCATCTGTAAATGAGTCTTCTATTTATATCAACCATTAGAGTTGCAAACCTTAAGATAATGCTTGGCTTATGGCACAATGATAGGTAGCATTTACTGGGTGTTATACACGAGGTATTGTTCTAAGTATTTTACATACATTTGTTTTTCTTCATAGCAACCTACAAGGAGGCTGAAGCAACAAGAGGGTAAAAAGATGTCCTAAGTTCACATGGTTGATAAAGGAGGGAGTTGAGATAAACAACAACTGAACCCTCAGCCTCTACAGTGTATTATAACAGGGAATAAGATGAGAAACAAGAGCAAAGGGAAGTCATCTTACCAAGTATAATATATTGTAAGATAATAACTGTGAAAACAATGTAGCATACATTGTTTTCACAGTTATTATCATAATACATACATATACATAAATGAATACATTTATGTATCCAAAATGGATATATATAACAAAGGAGAATATCAAGAATTGTATTCAACTCTATATCATTATTATATAATAATCTTACATTAGATAAAGCAAGTTTCTTAAAACAGCTTATATTGATGTGATTCGTATATGTGAGCTACACATTAACAATTCACAGATAAAGGGAAACTAGACATACACAAATATTTCATAAGAATCAGTGAATTATTTACTTATTTAGATCATTGCATTCTGCAAAATGATACTATGTAAATTAATTTCTTTTCAAAATTAATGGTAACCTACATGCTCTAGGTTTGGAAAACTGAATTTGATTTACTCAAATTACTAAGCTTATATTTTAGAATTTTCTATATAAATATTAGTTTTCTCATTCTATCTTGAAGTGCCATAAACTGCATGGCTTAACTAATAAAAATTTTTGTCTCAAAATTCTGGAGTACAGATCAAGGTGCCCCTAGGTTTGGTTCCTTCTTAGGGCTATAAGGAATCGATCTCTTCCAGGTCTTTCTCTTTGACTTACCATTAGCCATCTTCTATGTGTCTTCATATCATCTTCCCTCTATGTCTCCATATTTAAATTTTCCCTTTTTCTGAGGACACATTAAATTCACATTAAATTAGGCCCATCTTAATAACTTCATTTCATTTGATCACCTCTACAAAGACTTCACCTCCAAATAACTTTACATTCCGAGAGGTACTGAGGGTTAGAACTCCAACATATCTATTTTTGAAGGACTCAAAATGCAACACTTTATTATAACACTTTATTGTTCATGTGTACGTAGCCATGTTCATGTTTAAGTAGATGCTTGATAAAGCAGGTTGCTGTCAACGAATTATGTATTAGCTAAGCCTTTCTGATAAATTAGTCAAGGTGTATTTAAAACCCCAGCTCAGCATTCTTCCAAGCGATATTTTGCGTAAAAACAAATCCTATCAAGATGAACAAAACATTTCTTGGGCCTGGTCCAGTACTTCTAGAGTGGTATAAGAAAGGCCTTAGTGTTTAGAAAATTCCACCCTGTGAAATAAGCACAGCAATCTGTATACAACACACTCCTTCACAACAACATGGAAATCACAGCAGGGAAACAACCACTTCACATGCAAGGCAGAAGAAAACGGGTTAGGGAAACAGAGCTTGGGTGTGGGTGGAGAATCCGTGGAAATATGAAGGGGAGGTGGAATGTTTGTGCCATAGTCTCAAAGTATCTGGTGTCACAGTCTAAGAGCCAATCCTGCCACACCCCCAAACTCAAGCAACACAGCTCTTATCAAACGCCTGTAGAATTGAGGGATCATTAGCTTCATCCCTCAGTCTCTTTCATTACATTTTACTGGCAAGTACTCCCACTGCTATCTCCACCCACTGAATCCATCCATTTCTCTACATCTCCACTCTTATAATCATCATCTATACTATCATCACTCTAGTTTAGGCCTCTTTCTACAATCCTGCTTCTTGTCTTCACAGCAGTTCAGGTTAATCTATGCCCCACAGAGCATGTTGCTTGCATGAATCAAAGGCTCAATTAGTTCCCAGGGCTCACCTCATACCACGGCATAACCAGATCCAAAAGAAGCAAAAAAACAGATGCTCCAAATTGCTCGGTATTTTATTCACTCCTCTGTACTCACTTCTACCAACCTTTCTCCTCTTTTCTGACCCAATAGATTGTTTAAGAGACATCTACACTTAGCTTCCTTGTTCTATGACTCGATATTGGGTAGTAGTGCCTGGTTGCATCCGTGGACTTCCTCATAAGCTAAACAAGGATTTTATGATATTTTTTAAGTAAGAAGACACCCCACCTCCCACCACCTTGCCTCCTAGCAAATACAGGCCTGATATGAGTCACCTGTGAAAAGATCTATAGGGAATTTGTGCTTTTGAGGGTCTTCACATCTTTTTCACTTTCCAAGATAAGTAGATATTAACACAAGTGAACTTTATGTATTGGGGCAAAAATAGACAATATTAGGAAGTAATAAAATTATTTTGGTTCACAGAAAAATTGCATGGTTCTGTTGAAAATATAATGATGACTCCAGATTAAGGAGAGTAGTCTGTGTTTAGAGTGGTGCACCAATCTAAGTTATCTGAAGCAAGCTATTAGGTAGAAAAATGCAAATAAAATTCTCTCCATGTTCCTAATATTGGCCAATCACCCTTCCTGATCTGGTTTTTTATTCTATTGTAAGAATATGAAATGTTACAATGTGATATGGCCAAGATGAATTGGAAGAGTCAACTTTAGTCTCTCTGGTTAGGTTTTATAAAAACATAATTGGGTGCCCAGGACTATCTTCCATGAAAGCAAATAACACTGCAACCCACAGAATATTGCATCTATCATGACAGGTGGATACTTGCTCAAGACAAAACTGTGAAGTAGATGAAGTTTGAATGTGAGTCTTTCAGTCCAAATATAGATTGTTTCTTTACTTCAGGATTCTTTGGATTTTTCTCCCAGGTAACAAAGACTCTTTCCCCTGAAGATAGAATTCACATCCTGAAGAATTCCACCAAATATCATTGTTTCTTTTCCTGAATTCTTATAAGACCCTTAGCTTCTACGCCTGCCAACTTGTCCTGTTATTTTTCTTTCTATATTAATTTCTGTTTTCCTCTGTTACATTATTAATAACTGGAGGGCATGGCACCATTTTCTGTCTTTGTTCCCTCACACCTCTTCACACAGGTATTTTGACACTACTTGGTGGATTAACAGTGGAGTTGTAGCAGAGATTACTTGGTTGTTCACACAAGCTTTCTTTCTTTCTTTTTGGTCATAAAGCAAGACTGCATTTCCCAGTCTCTTCTGCAAGAAAATGAATCTCAGTGATTATGCCACTTCTCTGCTTGTTCCAGTTAAGACTTTTGTGCTCACACAAGCCTCTCCATCTCTCTCTCTCTCTCTCTCTCTCTCTCTCTCTCTCTCTCTCTCTCTCCATGCTTCTGTCTCATTCTGTAAGAATGAGTCCTTAGGGTTTGACAAAATCACAGAACAGAAGATTAGGTCCTGAAATCACCTTGCTGAGGAAGCTGTCCCCAGACCAGCAGCATCTGCTTGCAACTATTACATAAGCAAGAAATAAACACTGATTTTGCCAGAGTCATCATAATGTAGGTCTGCTTGTTATAGCTTCTCAAAGTAATTTTAGTGTTTCTAATAATCCTAAAAGAAAAATCTTGAACTGAGCTTAATAACTGAACTCTACCACAATGACTATGTGATATATGGCAAGTTACTCAATTTCCCTAAGCCTCTATTTCATAGCAACTACTGCAGTTAGTTTGTTGTAAGAACTAAATAAATGCATGCCATCACTTAAAAACAGTATCTGATATCTAGTAGCACTCAGCAAATATCATTTCAATACCACTCATATCTGCTTAGAATTAATTCTTGACAAGTAGAAGCTATATTGCAAGAGAATCCAAAATAATGGCATCTTACTACTTTATTTTTGTTTTATAACAACAACAACTATAGTAGAAATTCCTTGAAGATGAGAAATATGCTTATGAGTTGAGTAACAAACAAAACTAAACAAGACTAAAAAAGAATATTCAAAAATGTTTCCTGAATTCTTAGAACTTCACTCCTGGCAAGGGCTTGCATTTTAGTTTAGAGATCCAGGGACTTTGCACTAGGCCAGATTGTGTTTAAACAGAAAATTAGAATAGGTAGTTACACTGTTACTCAGGTCGTCAAGGCTAACTTCCTTTCCAGGTTGGCTATTCCATATTTGGGAAGTTAGTCTGATTTCCATTGGACATTCATGGTAAATGGCAAGGTGTTCACCTAGTTATTGGTTTCCAATATGGCAAAACTGTAAGAAGTAGATGTTTGCTTTATCTGTTCAAGTCAAGTTTAGATGAAGGAATCTTTAGATGAATAATCTCTACTGGTGGATCCCCTGTACTCCTAAGAGTTCATAATGTACAATAGGATCTGATGCAGCATGCAATAAGCAAAACCGAATAAAGCAAAATTTAGTTAGGCATATATCTGAAGTCTGAATAAATCCTGGACTTCTGTTTTTAGATAATTTTAGGCTTCTCAAATTAGTATGTTCATTCCTGTTTTATTTAACTCCATTTTCGTGTTCAAAGTTGGAACATATACGTTATTGTCATCTCCTAAATCTATTCATTTTATTTTCAGAAAAATTTATTTTTTTTAAAAAATGGGGACTAGGAAAATGAAAGTGTACAGAAATTTGTCTAAAGGTGAAAGTGGTATATCTAAGTATGTGATTTGAAGTCATGGTGTCTTCTACTGTGATTTTTCTATCAAGAATGCCACAGATTTGGCATCATTTCTTTTTTATGTAAGAAAAAATAACATCAAAATTATTTTTAAAGGCTAATTTTCAAAGTCTTCACCTTTATATCTGAAAATCAGATAAGAATAGAATTTTTAAATTCATCAACTATAAGTGAATATTTAATACAGTGTTGCTTGAAATTGCAAAACCAAATAAGAACAAAACAAAACCTAACCACCAAATGTCTAACACTGGGAAATGCTTGAGTGAATTATGCACAAACATACATTATAGTCACAGAGTGGGCTAATATTCAGCTATTGAAACCAGTAGAATGAATCTATAGGTGGTTAGAAAAAATAGCTAAGATCTATTGTTTAAAAAAAAGTTGTAGAGATATATGCATAGTCTAATTCCATAATCATAAAAATACAAAAACAAAAACCTCCCCATGTAAGTAAACATTTGTAAAGAAAGCTTTGGAAAAAGCAGCATAAAACCTTTTATGCTGATTACTCAGGTCATGAATGAGCATAGGCTGTGAGTGTGAGAGTGTTCACTTTTTATTTGCCCTTTGTATTGTTTGACATATACAATAGGAAGCAGTTACAATCACAATTTTTAATGATCTAAGTTTTTTAAGGACTTTAATCATGGAAGGCATTGTTGAAATGTAAGAGGACAGGAGTTACTACAGAATGGTGTTTTTACACTTCTCAGGATTTCATAAAGCTTAAGTACTCTAACTTACACTTGGCTCACATGTCCTACTTCCTGGAATCTACAAAATGTTCATGTGACTGACATTCTATCAGAAGTAAGCATTGCTAGAAACTATCATGGGAGCAATAGATATATTCTTTCAACAGTAATATGAAATAATTTGTTGAAACTTTGAATATAAAAACAGTTAAAGACAAGTTTATATTAAATAAAAGAGAATAAATTTTTAATTATTACTAAGACAAAATACCCCATGTTCAGTTAATTAAATGGGAGGAAAGGAGGAATGGAGGGAAAATAAAAGAGGGAAGGAAAGAAGAAATGGAGGAAAAAGAATAAACAGGGTAGTTTACTGCCATTTTTACTGCTAGGGATTGTAGGAGGTCTTAAGAAATTAGGGTTAAAATGGAAGAGCAGCAGTTGTGGTAGCTGTAGCCTAAGGTTTCAGAGCATCCATTGTAGGTAGAAAGGGAGGATATTAAACTAAGAGGAATTTGAAGACTTGCTTATTTCCTCCTGTCCCTCACCAAAGCATGATGCATTTAATTGGAACTAGAGCTCTAGAATTGCAGTGGCCTTGTACCTGGGTTGGTCCTACTTCCACCTCCAGTACAGATGTGGCCACAGCCCAGAGGCAACCTGCATATGCAAGAAGTACAGTGTCAGCTGGAGTGGAAAATTACAAGGAGCCATGGGAGATCCCAGGCAGTCTGTGAGTGCATGGAATGACTGTGGGTGCCACACTGATGACATTTACCATCTCATTTCTTCAAATCTACAACAGCTACAGATCAGAACTGGTACATAGAACACAGCCCCTCCCCGGCACAGCAATGAGGAATGGAAAGAATATAACCTGGATTAAGAAGCTAAAAGTTTGAAGTGTGCCAGAAACAGAGGACTAGAGGGATGGCAGGCGGGAATCACAAAGAGAAGGGACAGTTGTTCTGACTATGAGAAGTGGGAGAGAATGTAAAATATGAATTATTTAAATTTGAGGAATGGTCTTGAGGAAGCCAGACATTTCAGAAAGAAAAAAGTGCTTAAAGAAATCAGAAAGGAATGTGAAATTTTTTATCCCTGCATTTTGGATTGTGTAAAAGAGAGTACATTTAAAAAGCAAGCCAGGGTAATGACTTAGGTCAAACCTAAGAGGTTGAGAATTTGCATGAACTTTTATACCTTGGTAGAAGAGAGAGGTCTATGTAAAGCTAAAGGAAATGAGAGCTTTTCAGGAGAACAGGCTGGCAATAAACCATGCCCTGTGGGATTTGTAGATTTCCTCTCCAAATTTTATGTATTTGTATATTTGGGGATTTGGCGACAAATGGATTTGTTTTCAAACAATGCTTTATTCAAGAATAAAGTTTTTCTGAGGAGAATCATGCCTCCTGGCTGGGCTTGTCATCTCACTAAGTGAGCTTGAAAAGCCTTCCCTGGGGGCTGGAGTTGTAGCTCAATGGTAAAGCACTTGCCTCACAAGTGTGAGGCACTGGATTCAATCCTAGCACCACATAAAAACAAATACAGGTATTGAGACCATATACAACTGAAAAAAAATAATAATAAAAAAAGCCTTCCCTAGGGTCACAAAAAGTGAGAATCTAGCCTGTAAACTTTCTAAGCTTCTTTTTTGAGAACAGACTGAACATGGAAGCCACAGGCCAAGTGCCCAGACAGTCCATCAGTTGGAAAGCTGGATTCCAGCTGAGCAGTGGCCAGAGTCTCTCTAACCCTGTCCTCAGCCTCCGCAGTTAGCTGAAGTGAAGCCTTCTGAGAGTGACCAGAAGGAAAGTCACCATTGTGACCCAGGGATTTAATGTTCATCTTCCGCCGGTCTCCTTCAGATTTGTGTTTTTATAGTTCATTCTTACAGGCAATGAAACTCAGCTTGTCTATTATAGGAACCAGTATAGACAGGATCTAATCAAGAAATGATGATATAAGAATACTGATCATATTGTTCTATGTTAACTAAGATTCTATATCTAAATTCAAATAGACATGGAATGAATATTCATCTAAGGCCCACTCTGAAGCAGAAAGAAATGAGAAACAAAGACGCCAGTGACTAGTCAGTAAGACTCTCATGTATGTGGCTACATCAATCTTTTCCACCTTCGTCCTTCTCTCACACTTAAGATTTAAGGGTGTTATTAATTTTTCTTAATGTAAAACTACCTTGGATTGATGCTCTTAGTTGCACCTAATAGGAAGGGAAATTAAGTTGAAGACCCCCTTTAAATTAAAATCTCTAAATGCATGAATGTGAAAATTATTGAAAATATCTAACAGTATTCAAAACAAAGATTATTTTAGTGTTTGCACAACTAGAAAATCTCAGGGAATTCACTTAAATTGTGGCCCTCTGGAAATACAAGGTACCCTGCCCAAGATCTCACAGCTAGATCTTAGTTGAAACAAATCTAAATGTAGACTTAGTCTCCCAGTTTTCAAGGTCTTTAGACTTAGTTGTGTGGTGTTGGAAAAAATTATTGAACTTAATGGTTGTTTCCTCAGTTGTGAAGTGAGTGTCCTACGTGTCTAACTCATGTGGCTGTTGTGAGCATCAAATAAATTAATGTATTTAAGGTACATAGATGAATAGCCAGCACATGGTAAGTACTCTGTGAATATTAATTATTATTACTTACTCTCTGGTAGCTCTTTAATTTACTACTTAAAACAACATTTTAAATTAATGTTTTTGCATATTTAGCTACTAGAAATATAGAATTTAGTAGTAATGAATTTTGAATGGAAAAAAGGATTTTCTCCTATTTCTTTTCTTTCCTTATTTCTAAAAATGACTTTGCAGATGGTCCTCCTTTTTCATAGTCACATTGCAGGCTTATTAGATAACCAATAAAGTTGGTAGTAAAGTACATATAATACATGGAGGATGAAATGCATCTCTGTCTCCTGTTTCAAATTAGACATTGAGTCCAGGGTGTGACATTCACTGCCTTCATAATTATCATGACAAACTGATCAGGAATAAACTGAGCTGACAAATTGAACTAAGAAAAAATATATGTTTGTTACTCATACATCACTTCAAAAGCCACCTCCTCAAGAAGTGTCCTCAAATCCCATCCATTGGAATTAATTGTTCTCTGTTCCATGTTTCAGTAAGACTTTGTTTTTAGGACTGATCATATCAGGTTTGTGCATTAGTCTTTCCCTACACTAGATCATAGACTCTTGGAAAGCAGGGGCTGTGTCTTATTCACACTGTTTCCAGAGTCCAGAATACTTCACAGTAGTAATAGATGCACAATAAGTATTTGTTGAACCAAATTTACAGAGCTAACTCAAAAGTAAATTAAAATGCAAGCTTCTTTTCAAACTGCTGCTATTTTCTAATTATATATCATGAACCCAAAACTAACTCTATAATGACCATGTGAAAACGTCATTATTTTCACCTTATGAGAAAAATTGAAGCTCAGAGTTTATAAAGGCCCATTCAAGTGCAAAAACAGAATGTAAATTCTGATTCTATCTAATTCTGCTCATTGTTAAGAGGGAAATAGGGATTTAGCAATTGTTATTTTTATTACTTAATCCCAAATGATCCCTTCTGAAATAGGTTCTGAATTCAGAAAGGATACCTCTTTTGGACAGTCATTTTGTAATATCTTAACCTTATTTTCTTAGATGAATAACACCAACATTAAGATTGCTAATGCCATCCTACATGGGGCAATACTGAACACTACACCATTTTCGCCCTTGGAAAAGTACTTGTGGACAGACATGTTTCCATGGCTTGGTCTGCTTTGTTTGGTTGCAGTTGATGACCTGCTCCTTCATCTGCTATGATACACCTCATGTAAGCTATCACAACAGTGCCCATACCGGTAGAGCTGGTCTGCATGTGCTCATGGGATTGCTGTCCAACTACTTCTTTTCAGAACTGAAAGATGAACCAGCTCTTTTTTAGCTAGAAATTCAACCAGCACAACGCAAATGTGTGATGTATTAGTATCTGAGACAATTTTTTTAAATTATTCTGTGACCTTGCAAATACTATTATATTGTGTCCTTTATATCCACTGCTTCCACTGGCTTTTTCAATCATAGCATTTCGTCTACAATTCTTTTTTTGTAATCTCTTAGCCATTTTATAGCCTCCATTTGAATATCCTGCACAAAGTTTCTGCCCTATCTGACTTATATGGCTTTCCCACACTAAGAATGCTGTCCATTTTAGCTATGAGGGTATGGGGATCTGACAAAACCAATAAATTGACTGCATATTTAAAAAAATCAAAATAGAATGTACAAAAATGGAATTAAGTGTTTTAAAGTGACTTAGCCTCTTAGTTCAATGTTGCCGACTAGCATATCCAGCTATGACTTTTTCTTTTTTTTTATTTTCCTTTGAATGTCATGGTTACCCATGGAAAAACAAATGAATGCTGAGAAATGTCTGATAGTTTAAAAGTTGACTTTTTTAAAAGCAAATAAAGCCTACAGCATTTCCTATTTTCAGTTTAGAATCAGTGTGAAATTTTGATAATAATGCCAAGAGAGCAATGGAAGCCACCCTGGGAGGAATGTTAAGATGATAGCCATTAAAGTCAACTGAGGAAATAGAAGGCAATCAGTACAAAACCTAGCACACATCCCTTCAAACCAAAGACAGTCTCTAAGTGGACAAGCTTGGGGCAGCTGTGCAAATTCCTGCACAGCTCCACCTCCTGCTAGAGAAGGTTAGGCCAAGGCTTAAGTTATTGCCACTCATAGTAGAAAGCAGCCCCCCTACCATTTCCATTCTTCCTTCTCAGTGGGTCTTTTCAGTCCCATTTCCCTGGAGATACCATTTCTTCACAGGAACTTGTGTCACATGCTGTGAGCTTTTCTGTGCTACTGACATGACATATTGATTTGCAGCACAATTCTGTGAACTGTTGAGTGACTACCAGGGAATCAGGTAGACACTTCCCTGTGGATCATTTTCCCCAAGGAGACTGTACAGAGACCTTCAAAACCCAGTGGAACAATAGCTTACCTCTGAAGAAAATTTTCAAGGAAAAAGCATCAAAGACATTTCCTTTTTCTTCATCTTCCTGCTCTCATGATGTATGTCATGTCTGCTCTCATGATGTATGGGTTTAACCCAGGGAACAAAACAAAATAAGGAAGGGTGGAAACAAAATATACAGACAGAAAGCCCTAAATGACCAAAGCACCTCCACGCAGATGGTAGCAATAGGGCAATGTCTGTGAGCTAATAAACACAGCTGGCCTCGGTCATTCTTCATCTGCCATAAATTGCTAAACATAAACTGGAAATTTCTTCTTTCAGGATCATGTGGACTGACATGTCACAATTTTATCAAATATTGGAAGTGTTAGGTCTATAAAGGGCAGTAAACAGGGCCAAAGAAAGCAAAGTTGGGTCTGGGGTTCTACTTAATATTTTCTTCTTAGTTTTTCACTGGTTAATATCTTTAGAGGTTTAGTTGTTTTCATCTGTAAAAATGGAAGTGGAAAAGTATTGCTTAGGTGTGGAGATGCAGTAGAACTTATTACAACACCAGGAATCACATGAACAGTGGGTTCAACTGGGTGCACGTCCCGACAATAAAAGACAGCTCTGGTGAGTCCTATTAAAATGTCTTAGTTGTTTCTCCAACTGGGAGGCCTCTTAGTGTCTAAAATTCAAAAAGGATAATGAGCTAGTCTGCTTGCAGCAGGGATGTGTGTGGGCATGTTGTTAGGACTTCCTAAGCTTTGGTTCCAACATCATTATGGCCTCCTTTCAATTTGACTGTAACCTGCCTCCAGTCCTACCTGGGGCTGCTGTTTGCACTGTCTGTGTCCAATCTATTGCTACAAGTTTAGTCTTTCTTCTAAGTTTAGGTCACCCTTAAATAACTGCTGAATAGCTGACCAGTCTCCTAAGTGTGAGGCCCTTTACTTCATTTCACTTTTGTGTTTCATTTTTATTTCCATTTCAGATACAAAGATATTGTTGCATCCATTTTAATTCTATTGAGATGAGCCCAGTGCTCGACTTCACCTGTGTCTGGGAACACAGGTGTACATGACATATATTTATGAAAACAGGAAGATGAAGAAGAGAAAGTATCTAGCATACCACAAAATGCACATGTGCACACACACACACACACACACACTTTCTTTGTCTTTGAAATGGACTTCTGTATCAAAGATATCTTTTCTTGAGATATGATAGGACATTGGAAGTGGGCTACAACATCATAACCATCTAGGGACTTCTGTACCTTAAAAGGACTTCTCTTGGCATGTTCTTACCTGATCTATTTCAGTTCAAGGTATGCAGGAGCACTTAAATTCCAGAGTGATAGATGTCATAGGATTGCATAAAGAGATAGCTGATTTTTTTTTTTTTGGTAGCACTGAGTGGTTTGTCTTAAAACATGTGGGTAATACTTGGTGAGTATCACAAGGGACTAAGATCTCTGTACTGGTATTGGTTCCGTTGCATGAAAAAGACTCATTAGAAATAGAAATGTGGGGGAGCACCCACTTGTCCTCACTATCCCTGAGCTGTCCTGCCCAGCAGGTGTCACCTCCTACTCAATGACAAATAAGGAGTTCCCAGTAGTTCTCCAGTAGCAACTCTGTTGTCATAATCATCAAGATTATTGGAAACAAGCAGCCCAAATGTCATTCTAAATTTGTAAGTCACACAGGTATTGACAAGGTTGGGTCATCTAGCAGAATCCAGCAACAGGCTCTGTAAACAGGGAGAAAGCCCCTGAAGTAATTTATAAAACTGACTACGCAGAGAGACCCTTAAGGATAATGAGAACAATGTTGATGTGATCAGTTGGGAGGACAGGGTGATGATTCTGACCAGACTTTATGTATTCTCTTGATTGATCAGATCACAAGGCCCTGTCACATCCTTCAAAATATCTTTATACCCGTGTATCTTTCCTGTTCACATTTCATAGGCTGTTCATTGTTGGGTTTTAACACATTTTTTAAACTGATTTGGTTACCAAATATAGTAACCAAACAGAGACTACCAACCGTTGCCATGGTCAAGTTTCTTAAAAATAAATGTGTCTAACTACTTAAAATTATTCTGATTTCTATAAAACAGAATGAAAGCAACCAAAGTATGAGAGAAGAGTTGTTGAGTTACCCTGTTTCCTTTATTATATGAAAATTCTAACCATGTGGCTACTTCAGAGCTTTTAATTCTCTGTGGAAAAAAGAAAGAAAGAAAGAAAACTAGCCAAATACATTACTGTATTTTCTTGCTTTGTGGGCATATTTTGCCAACATTGCAATGTCTTTGAAATCAAGTGTTCATTGCATAATTAAATGAAAAGCAACATGCTGGCTCCTAGAGTATAAGTTATGCTTTGTGGTAACTGCCTGAATATGTGCAAATTTAAATGTGTATAAAGGTATCTGTCTATGTATTGTCACTTCTACTGGGATATTTGCAATTGTAGCAGCACCTGTGGTTGAATTTTAATCACAATTGTGATTCACTAATTGCCTTTTGAAGTACCTTAAGAATTACCATGATCCAGCAGAGAAATTAGATATTATTAAATGCAGAAGGTTGTCAGCTTCCAGCTAGTACAAAAACAGGCAGTGAAAAACCACCAAGCACTCAAAATACAGCATAGATTTCCAAAGTTTGGTGAGGTTGGTATGACCCACTCAAATGCTGATTAGCCTTCTTACCAGGGGATTGATCAATGCCAATAGCTTCTGACTGATGTCAAAGAGAAGCTGTTAAATTCCAGAACTGCATGTCAATTAAACACAAACTAACCAACAAGTTCAACACATAGGAGCAACAAGTAAAAACATATATAATCTTTAGGAGTCCATACTGAAGTCCTAACAGTGCTAAGAATTTCAAGATTATGAACATAATTTATAACAATTACAGTTTAAAGATGTTTTAAGATCAGTGATACATCTTAACAGTCCTGTGGAAAAGAACAGGAGAACAGAAGGAAAGTTTACTCATAACACCAGGGTAGATGGTGATGGAGAAAATGACAAGATTATAAATTTCAATTTATAATTTTGCTTTGACAATTGTGATGGTTTGGTGATGTATTCTTTGGGGCATGAATGAGAATTTATTTCCTCTGCCCCATCTTTTATCTTTCTACATTCGCCTCAGTTGAACTAACTGAACTGAAATACTAGTAAGGATCTTTTTTATACTTTTATTGATGTCCTATGATTTGGTAAGTAAGCAGAGCAGAAGAAAATGGAGGCATCCTGCAAATCCCATTCCCTTGAGGTTCTGAATCTTTCTTTGACCAAAAAATTAAAACAATTCATAAGCATATATTTCACTTTTTAAGAAATCAGAAGTCTATGCTTTAGTTAACAGAGAATACAATTCTCTTCCATGACTCTCGTTTGTATAATATCTGAATTACTGATCCATGTCTCCCAGCTCATTTGCTCACAAGTAGGCTGACACACTCTTAATTTGCTGGAAAAACCCTAGTGTGTATCCAAGTGTTTATTTAACATTAGCATTTTCTCAAACAAAAGCTTCATTGATTAAATAATAAATTATATGATCACTCTATACATATCTGATATGCTAAACAGACTAAAGAACTAAACAAAGATTAATTCCAAGCAAATACATATCAATTCATTCAAATTCTTCATATGTAAAGTCAACCAACTGCCTAGAGAAAAATCTTAAATGTACATCTTGCACATCAACAGTACTTCCAAAGCAAAGGAAATAATAAGTATAAAACACTTTCTTATTTCCAAAGCCTGACAAAACTTTTGGTGATGGCATGTATGCTTATTGCATGTTAGACAGAATCCGATTTAGCATACAAGGTATATTACCATGAATCATCCAGATGCTCCATTCTCATAATGCCTCAGCATGTCTGGATGAGTATAAGACCAAGAACACAGAGCCAACCAGAGTCCCAAAGGTGGTATTCTCCAGACTCTTCTTCTTTAGATGACACATGCATTGCTGAGAAAAGGTGGCAATAGAGTGTGAGTCTGTCCTTTTCCTGCCTAAGGATGCTACATAAACTGTAATACCAGGTCCAACTACTTCTAACAGAGGTTTCTTGAAAAGCACATATGTATTCTCCTACTTGGAAATGTTAAAACAAAACACTCTTCTATTTATAGTAATATCAGAAAGGTATCTTGTACAATAACTTATTTCTAAACAAATGCTTTTTATCTAGAGTAACCAGGAGAAAAAGAATACAGAAAAACTCATTTAGATAGCTCTGTAAGAAAGAGAGGGAATGGGGATCATAGGAGTTGTATTATCTCTGGGACATACCTATTCAGGAGGATCATTTCTCTCAATTACAAAATTAAATTTGGGAGCTGCATTTCTTTTTTTTCTCCAGTAAGGTGTATGCACTTGCTTTTTTCTATTTTCTAGAGCTTAATTAAAATATTAACTGTGTTGGGTGGGTGATAGGTTTTTTGCTTTAGAATTTTCATCTACCTTTTATTCCATCACCATCTAGGATAATTTGAATGTAAAAAAGTGTGTGCCACTTGCAAATTTTAGAGATGCCAATTTTGTTTAACTGGGTAGTTGATTATTGAAGAGGACAAATTCATCTACTGCTCCATCTTTTTCCTTCTGTAGGAGCTGAACTGCAGGCAAAAGGAACTTAACTTCCTCAACTCTTAAATCCCGTCCTTCATTGTCTAATCCTTCAGGTAGACTTTTGCTCTTTGCCCAAATTAGGACATGGTCCCTGGAAGCAGAATTGGCAACAAGTGGAAAGGACAATGATAGGCAATTCCACCTTAGTGAGCCTCAGAATCTTGACCTATCCCTCCCCACCCAGTCCCAAGTAACCTCACCCTCCACATCCACCCTGGCTTGGCATTTTTAATGTCTGTGGGATTTTCCACTCCCTGTGTGGCTGATGCAGAACTATTAAGTATCTGCCAATGCCTTCGCAGGCTGAAGGGGGTTAGAATCCAACCCAGGTAGGGGCAGCTGATAGTTCCTTTCTCTTCTGTACTGAGAAGCCATTTCATAGAAAAGTAAAATAATAAAATTAGGTGTTCTTAAAGAACTTTTATAAATCCAGAATTCTAGATAACAAAGTAGCTACAAATGTTCCAATCTCCTCTAGCACACAGGATGTCAAGTCCTGTATAATCTCAAGAATTTCGCAATTTGAAGATGCAATAACTCTCATGAAATTTCTAAAGAGTTCTGTTGCTGCTGAGCATCTGATTTGGCTAGATTTTTTTTAATAATTGGATCATTTCTATCCAAATCTGGGACTTAAAAAAAGATAGCTTAGACTTTCCAACTAAAACCAGGATAAGCAGAACTTAACTTCCTCATGTGTCTTGTTTATATAATCGCTCAAGTCCTGCCTATGATGATGAAGAAATGAAGAACTTAGATTTCTGATCTGTAGTTATGCAGTCATAGGCTTTAACCTCTATTGCTGCTAAATAAAGAACTGAAATCTACTTTCCAAAAGAGATGAAATAAGAATAAAGAGTTACAATGGTAAAGGCATTCTTCCTTCAAGAGTAGTTATTCCAGATATACCACATTCTTTGGCCTAAGACTGATGGAAGGTGTTGGAATGACTCCTAAAGAAAAACATATTTCCTGAGCTAGACTCCTTTGAATATAGATCTCTCAACATATGAGCTTGGATCAAGAAGGCACAGTGTCATATTCCAAATCCTTAGAGAATCCAGATCCCATCCAAATATAAATGCACGAATTACAAATATATTCCTCTTAGAATCTAACATTTTTCTCTTTGGAAAAAAAAAAAAACACTGGAGGCAGTAATCAAATCAAGTTTCAATGTATTATAACTGGAATTAAAATAAATGTTGTGCTAAAATCTTTCTAAAAAGTTTTTGCAAACTTAGGTTTGTTGACTATATTCTATGTTTAAAGTATTAAATAGACCTGATCTTATTATTGAGAATCAGTCTTCAAAAGGTAATTATTATCTTTAAAAAACTGTTAAACCCTACTTTTTTAGGGGAATAGACACTTCCTTGCTTCCTCAAGCATTTGCAAAAAGTCAGCTTAATTCTTGTAACAGCCATTCTAAATTAGGATTTTCTTCAACATCAGCTCTACTAACATTTTAACAATTTTTAAATTGGAATTTCACATTGTAGAATATTTGGCAGGATCCCTCACCTCTACCCTTAAAGGCCAAGTAGAACAAACCTCATCTTCCCAAGTGATTGTGATAATTGAAAATGTCTGCAGACATCAACATGGTAAGTGTAGGAAGAATGGGCACATGGGGTATTAGGTGAATGCAGAGGATGGAAAATAGAATTAACTAGGGCTCAGAAGTGAGATGCAGTGTGACATGAATTAACGCAGGCAATGTAGCTGCCATCTGAAGGTCATGGTCAGGAGAGATAACAGGTCTTAGATAAGGGTGAAAGACCAACTTCTGTTCTTTTCTTTGAAACTGAATTTGCCTCACACCCACATCTTAGTCATGGGACTTTTAAAAGCATCTCATAAAGATATTTTTTAATACTGACAACAAGATATGAGGAGCATCTTTCTAAAAGGTAAATTTAATCATATTTATGGACCAAGCCTATTCCTTCACATAGATACATTTAGTTAAATGATTTTTTCTTAGTATTGAATATATTTTGCTTCCTTTGAAATCAACTTGGAAGAAGCCCATATTGTCACTTTGTCATAAATCCTTGCCCCAAATATTTTTTTTTCTCAACAGGTGTATTAGCTTCTTAGTTAATTTCTAGCTATGCTTAATATTACATCAAAATTCTAGCTTTGAGCAGTGCTTGAGAGAAGTGATTTATCCATCTGCATTCTATTTCAAGCAGAGCCATTGACTCACAGAACAAGACACTTGACCTAATTGTGGCTCACTTGGGCCCTGCAGGAGATCTGCGAAAGCTGGGAGGTGGATTGTGACAGCATCAGCCTGTCATTTCCTGGTAAAAGGAGATTTAGATTTAAACAGAGTGGTGCTCCACTACCACCATTCTGTGACTTCAGTTGGGTCAGTCCTGTGGAAGCATTGCTAAAGCAAGTCAAGTTTTAAAACACAGAATAAGAAACAGCCTATGAGACTCTGTCTGAAATAATCTTCCTTTCTTTTCCTACAAATTTAAACCTTTGATGACTGTGTGCTATCTACTCTTGGTTTCCTCCTTTATTGAAAAATATTGGAAAACTTTAGTTCAGTTTCCCCAAATATCTGCTAAATCCATTCTGAGCCGAGCACTTGAATTTGAATACAACGAAGTAGACGGAAAGGTGACTAAGGCTTGATATAGAAATAAAGAAATATCTTTTGAGTCATTGTAGTAAATGCACAATGGAGGAAAACACAAAAGAGAACCAGCCAAGTAAGACAAAAAGGTTTGCAGTGGAGAATCTTTAGGAAAGAGAGGCAAGGCATCCTGGAAGAAATACTGTGTGCATTGACTCTGCAAAGTGGCAAGTAGTAAACCAGGTGAAAAAGAGGGGAAAGAATGGAGAGCAACAAGCAGCTCTGGGAAGCTCAGCATGTCCAGAGGGTAAAGCCTGAAGAGAGGAAGGCAGGAAGTTGCAGGAGTGGTGACATGACAGAGGAGCCTGAGAGTCAGTGGTACTGTAGTTCTCAGGGCTGGGGAAGTGCTGAAGGGTTTTGAGCAAGAGCATGACAAATGCAGACTGAGGTTTATAGAAACTATAGTAACTGGGGAGAAAACTTATCTAAAAGCGATACACCTATAAATAAAGAGACTACTGAGCAGTTGGTTGCACTTATTGAAGCAACGAATGACCCAGGTCTGAAACCACAAAATGGCAGTGGAGATAGACAGAACAGCTCTGAGAAGTGTTAATGCAACTAAGCTTGTGACTTGGTGAACTCCAAGATGGTAGAGACTGTTATTAAGAGGAAAATTGGAAAGTAGTCTTCTAACTGAGGTTACTATAATTTTTCCACTTGAAGAATAATAATTCAGGATATTAGGTAAGCACAGGAATTAAAATAAGTCAGGAATAAAGTGTGCAGGAAAATGTTGGGGGAAAAGGATAAGGAAGTAAAAAATTAGGACAGCTGAGGCAGGAGAATTGCAAATTCAAAGCCATCCTTAGCAAATTAGTGAGGCCATGTCACAAATTTAAAAAAAGGGGCTAGTCATGCGGCTCAGTGGGTAAGCTCCCCTGGGTTCAATCTTCCTGGTACAAAAAAAAAAAAAAAGAAAAAAAAAAGGAATAAAAAATGTGCTAGAAAAGATATTCAGTTACCAAAAAAAAAAAAAAATGTAGAACGTACATGTATAAATATGTCACAATGTAACCCACTATTATGTATAATTATGTTGCAAAAATTAAAAATTAATTTAAAAACATACTAGAGGTAAATCTATATCAGTGATACAAATATTATTTTTTAGTACAATTGCCAAATAAATAAATGTGGCTATGTGTGCAAAACCTGCTTTTAACTTATATGAAATAATGATATATCTGTTAAAGAACTGTGCACAGGGTAGTACTCACTGCATCCTCATCGATAAAAAGACAAAACAGAAAATATAAAATCAGAAAGAAGTAGATTAAGGATATGAAAATAGGTTTATAAGGAAACAGCCTAAATAGAAATAGGACTGAAGAAAGATTTGAAGAAACAGTTCTCAATAGGAATTATAATAAGACATCCAAAAAATGGGAATAACTTCAGTAACATGTTCAAGTGTTGGGATACTGGAATCCTGATTCTAGGTTTGAATCCTGATTCTACAAGTTCATAGCTGTATGAACTTGAGCAACTCCTTAACTACTCCCCACCTCCGTTTCCCCATATGTAAAATGAGAGGCAATATCAGGAGGGTATCCATACTGTTGAGCTTTGTGAGAATTGAGTTTGTATACATAAAGTGCTTAGAATAGTATCTGGGGGCTGGGGATGTGGCTCAGGCAGTAGCGCGCTCACCTGGCATGCGTGCGGCCCGGGTTCGATCCTCAGCACCACATACAAACAAAGATGTGTCCGCCGAAAACCAAAAAAAAAAAAAAAAAAATGTTAGAATAGTATCTGGTACAAAGCAGTATTTGATTTGGGCTACAATTAATATTATTAGAGATGGAATTTGTTGAAATTTTAGTATTGTTCTGGTTGTTGTTGTTGAGGGTTTTTTTTTTTTTTTTGTGAGGTGGGGAGCAGATTTGTGACCAAGTCAATGGTTTTGAGGGTTTTATCATTATAAGAAATTGATTTATAGCTGGGTATGGTGGCACATGCCTGTAATCCCAGAGACTCAGGAGGCTGAGGCAGGAGGTTTGAAAGTTCAAAGTCAGCCTCTACTGAGTCAGGTCCTAAGTAACTTAGCAAGATCCTGGCTTAAAATATTAGAAGTAAAAAGGCCTGAGATGTGGCATGTGACTCAGGGGACAGTGCCCCTGAGCTCTGTCCCCAGTACCAAATAAATAAATTGATTTATAAGTAAAGTAACCTAGCAATCTTGCCTATTGCCTTCAGTCAGAAGGTCTAGATATTTTAAAGTGACAGGCAACTCACCAAGAATGTGGTTTGCTCACATCAGGGTCCATTATGCAAGACAGACTACCTGTTCTTCCATAGGAAATCTACTTCCTTCCCAGACATTTTGTAAGTGCAGCTACAGGGCAGTGTTAGGAGCCTTTGTAGTTACCTCAGCTTTCTGAAAAAACAATGTAATATTCCACTGAACGATCAATCAAAATGCAATCACCATAGTTTTGTTGAACTGGATTTAGCCCCATTTTTCTCAGTATCAAGAAAAGATCATTTTTGGCAGCTGCAAACAGAGTACAAAATACATCAAAGACTGATTTCAGTTCTGTTGCATGGACTCTGCAAACTGTCTCTTACTTTTGAAATTGACCCTGGAAATGGCCATCAGTCACATGCAAACAACCCAATTCCTTGGGATTATATCTGCACTGAAAGATCAACAACATAACTGTTTGCTATAGTGAATATAATTGTCTTAAATGAGGCAATGACAGGGAAGAAAAGCAGGCATTTGGTAGCATTTACAATCACAATACCAGGAAAATTATGCTTTCAGTCTAATGGACCCTTTTAAACATGGGAAATATAGAACACACATTTACAACTGCAAATTTTCATAGCCGGTGTATGTTTCAACTAGTGTGAGTCGATGATAACCTTTAAATAACAAAATTTTTAACAAAGAACAAACCACATTTTTTTAGCACCAGATATAATTAAAGATGCTGACTGAAGATGCCATTTTTTTATAGATGACACTCCTCCTTTCTCCCAAGTAGATACCAACGGCAGGGCTTTGAGTGAAAAGCCAAAGAGTTCCATACTTAAGCTTTAGTGTATATGTTAATGTGTAGTTTGATTTTTATTTAGTTTGAAGCAGCATCATGTGGAATACCTCTGTTTAATATGGCCACTATCTTTTAGATATTATTTCAGGGCAGAAAAAGGGAAAGTCAAGCTTTATTGGATATGTGTATGCTTCTGTGTGTGTGTATGTGTTTCTCTGTGTGTCTGTATTATTAATAATGTTGGCACTCTCACAGTCTATCATAACAAAGACACATTATATATAGATAAAATATCTTCTAGTACTTTATATTGGGATATCATTTTTATCAGTAACTAAGCCCTTACTCTAAAGCAAACAACCATAAATCTCCCCTTTTAGTTGGGCTCATTTTTATCCTTCAATTGCCTGTCCCCACTCTTTTCTTGTCCACCACCACTCCTAATTCCTTCACCCTAGTTCTACGTCATTTTTAATGCTTTAGAAACAGGGTTTATTAAAAAGAATGTGTTTATCTAAGCATCCAGAGCTTTTCAAAGTCCTAACAATCTATAATTTTTACTGAGATCCCACATTGTGTCCAGTGCTTCCTGATGTTCTAAGAATAATCGTTGTGTACGTGGTGTTTACAAACAGTGGAGAAAATGCAATATATGTTCAATCACAAAATCTGAGAAACTTCCCCATCAATCTTTTTCCACGGAGGTCCTCTCTGCAACATACCAAAAACCTGTGATTCCAACCTACTGACAAAAAGTGGCTCAGCTCATGTTCCTGTGTTTCCTGGAATGGTACAGTCTTTGCCATTGATAGATCTAGTTATTATATGTTTCTATCCCAAATGAGATCTAATAGGATTCTCTAGAGCTCTTCCCATTAAAAATAGTTATGCTAACTTAATTCTTCTGGCACACAGGAATTTCTCAAATACTGGAAGTTTTTCTAATGCTATCAGAACTTAATGCTAAGTTCTAGATGATTTCTTCTCAGTCTATAGATGTTCCCTGGGTAATCTGATCTATCTTTTTGGTTTTCATCCTCTCAATAACATGACTCCCAAACATTTCTGCCCAGCTCTGATCTTTCTTGAGAACCAAATGTGAGTATCTATTTGTTAGCTATATCAATGTCATGGAGGTCACTCCAGCTCAATGGCCTTCCTCATTTCCATCTTACCCTAAACCAATCTCTCTTCTGGATGTTTGTTTTGGTAACAACTTCATCTTCTAGTTAGGAAAACCTCAGTTATCTTTGACTCTTCATTCCCTCTCATTCTCATGATGGAAACAGGACCATTAAGAATTTTTAAATATTTGGCATAATAAATGAATTGCTTAAGTAAAAATGATTTATGGTGATATATCAAATATATTGGATATGAAAGGAATCAACAGAAGAAAAACATAAGGGAAGCAGGCTTTACAGCAGTAAATGAAGGAATTTTTTGAAAAGAATTTTGGAAATAAAAACAGAAAGGAAAAGATTAAAAATACATTAGAAGGGAAGAAGAAGAAGAAAAATTCACATATATAACATAAAGAAATGATATAACCAAAATCTGACTAGTTTCAAAATGGTGTGGAAAATCTTGTTTTTGAAGTCTTATCATTTGTAATTTTAACACTCTGTTAGGAATTCATATATACCATCAATTATTTAAAAATTCCCTTTCCATACTGCATCTATAAGAATAAGAATAGCAATTTTATTCTCATTTTCTAAGATCTACACCAGATTTTTTCATGTCGTAAGTGACTGAAAACAATCCCAGGATAGTTTATGAGGTTCCATGATACTAAATATTTCACTTTGAAGGTAATTTCACATGTCAATAATTCTGATGGGTAGAAAAATTCTATCATGCATTTAAACTGTAGCTGTCGTGAGAACTATAAAAATCATTATGAACAAATTGTGCTGGTTAACCTTAGGTGGTGTAATAATGATGATCCCAATAGCTAAAGGAATCCTCAAAGAACTATATGAGAAAACTAACAGCTGAAGATATTTAATAAGCTTTAAACAACAGAGAGTGAGTGGTGTGGCTGTCAGCTGGAGTGTTGACAGGACAGATACCAAATGAATATTTTAATTGTTGGTTGAACCTGCATGAGAAATAGGACTAATTGCCAAGGAACTGAAATGTAACAAAGGAAAGAAGGCAAAGACATTTTTCTTTTCTCTGAGGAGCTGGGATTGTGGTTATTCAAAATTCATGATTATTTTCCATGACTTATACCTTGAAACTGGAAAGTAAGTCATAGAATAAAAAAGATGGTAGAGACAAAGAAATTGCAGGACTCTGTTGGATATTTCAGGATGCTATATTTTTGTTAGTAACTGACTCTAACAAAGACAAAAACAGAAAAAACAAGGAAGGACCCAGTAATCTAATCAATAGATTTTTATTGAGAATATTCTACAGAATTATCTTGGAGCAAATGCTGTGTGAAATGTGACATTCATATAGCATTACAAAATCTTTAATGTGAATTATTTTATTGGATCCTCATTAAAATCCTATGGAATAAAGCAAATAGAATTAGAAAGGTATAATCACAAATACATAAAATGAAGTTCAAGGAGCCCTTTTACTTTTCCTAACCCCTGAGTCATTAGGTAATAGCAAAGAACTTCTAACTAGACACTCCACACTCTTCTCTCTAGGACATATTATGTCCCAAGGCAAGCTTAAGATGAACCTTTAAGAACAAAGATTCCTATGTTAGTTTAGTATTCAAGATTGAGACACAGGTATAAAGGAATATGAAAAAACTGAGGAAAAACATTGTTGACAATTGGATAATTTAGTTCTGGTTTAGATCCAAAATTTAATTTTCTACAGCAACTTAAGCCTAGAGACATAGTCTCAGCTTCTAGTTCAGCTTATTCACATTACCCATCATGTCCAACTGTATTTTGTTGTGCCTGTGATGTTCTCTGCTGCTGGACCCTAAGATCATTAAAAAAGGGGTGGCTAAGTGAGTGGTGTAAGGTCAAATGAGTTGTACACAGTAGTACAGGGAGTTGAAGCTGAGCCGACAAAATATAAAGCTTATATTCTTAACCAGTATGGAATACTATATGCTAATAAATAATCAGGTAGGTGTGCACATGATGTGTGTATATGTATGAGTGTGTGTGTGTGTGTGTGTGTGTGTGACAGAGAATACAAGGTGGTAACTTTTTTCTTACTGATTCTTATTTTTAAAAAACTAAATTCATATTGGCTTCTTCAATAAAGATTGAGCACATATATTCAGCCATCTTAGATTCTATAAATCAATTCATGCACAGATATGTGAAATAGATCCCTGCTTTTAGCTTTTATCTTGTTGTAAAGATTATGACTACTATTTGCCTTTAAAACTTCACTGAAACATTACTTTAAAATATGGTATTCCTCATTGACCTTAGAAAGTGTTTGAGGCTAAGCCAGTGCAGAAAAGTGAAAACAAACAAGCAAATTAAAACCAAAAAGAGAAGGGCAAATGTCACAGTAGACTAGAATGAATAAGAGCTAACAAATTAAAACTGTTCAGTTTTGTGTTTTAAATCTCATGTAGAGACTGAAAGAAATGTGAGATTGTATTTTTCATGTAAGTAGATAATTCTGGGCTTTACAGAAGTATGGAATGTTACCAGGGATTTATTATCTTTCCATTCTACTATCCTCAGTTTGGGATTCTCATCCTCATACTCACAAGATAGCTGCTGCTCTCCTAAGCATCACTAGCACATTCGGGCAGGAAGAAAGGAGAAGGGCAAAAGGCAAGGGAGGAATGCCAAAGGAAAACTTTTCTTTCAAAACACCCAAAAGCCTCTAGAAGATTTCTATTGATGGCAAATGTATCACAACTATGCATCCTCAGCATCTCCCCTTACAAAAAATTTAGAAAATTTAGTTAGGGAAATGGCATCAATGAACAAAATTAGAACTATCATAAGGCTAGTGAGAATGGATTTGGAGGAGAGAAGCCTCTTTATCTACTATGGAAAGATTATTCATAAATAATACATTTGTGAAACAAAAATTTAAAAGAACCCACAGAGAAACTACTTGAATTAAAAATATTAAGATATAGGTATAGACATAAATAAAGATATATACCTGCAATTGAATTTCTATTACCAGTCTAATTAGAAAATATGTAAAATAATATCTCCAATAGCAACATAATTTATTTTATGCCTAGGAATAAATAAATCTGGCAAAAGATGCAAATACTTCTAGAGAATCATGTAAAACTTCATTTTAAAAACATAAACAAAGGGAATGGGATTGTAGCTCAGTGGTAGAAAGCTGTCTAGCACACTGGGTTTGATCCTCAGCACCACATTTTAAAAAAAAGGTATTGTGTTCATCTACAACTTAAAAAAAAAAAAAAGAAAGAAAGAAAGAGAAAAAGCATAAATACCTGTATAAATGAAGAGCTAAATCATGTTCATGGATGCAAGGAGTCAATATTATTCTCATAGTAATTTCAAGTTTATTTATAAATTCCATGCAGCAAAATATTTTTGTAGAGCTGTTTTTAATTTCTATTTTCTGCCAAAACTGATAGTAAAACTAGATTTTATGTTGTATTTTACTTTACAAAGGTTACTAAAGTTAATGTAGTCAAATCTACCATTCTTTTCATCTACAGCTGGGAACTTCTGTATTGAGTTATAATATGTCCTCCCCTTCACTGAGGTCATGTGGCCTTGTCAGAAGAATTTCCCTATTTTCCCCTTAGTATAGTGACCTCATGGAACTTGGTGACCAAATGTTAGGATATAAGACAAAATTCTACAGACTACATTGAGGAAGCATATCTGCTAAATCCTCTTCCAGACCTTTTGAGTATAATAAAATGCAGGCTGTGTAGGTTCTCATCAGGCCAAATGGTTAGCTCAGGCAGCCAATGCCAGCCTGTTCTAGAACAACAGAAAAATGTTTACCAGGAAGCTTAGGCTCTCAGAAATGAGCATGGGCAGCTCTTCCTCTGCCCTCTGACTCTCCTCTGGAACTGCCATCTTTGCCATGGAGTACTCCTGCATTGGGACCACACTATGTCAGTTCCGTTTTTATTTTTAACCAACATTCCCTCTCTCCTTAGGCTTTACAACGTTTTGCCCTCAATCCCTCAATATTTATGTACATCAAGTTTTAGTCATGATTTTAAGTAATTCTCTTTCTCCTGAAATACATATTGAAATATGTATGTTTTTGTGTATACACACATATGTATTTATTTTTAAAATTTGATCCCTTGACTCTTCCATTTTGACTTCCATCAACAATTATAGAAATAATATCTATCAAGGTTGCTACCAGAAATATTTAGAGGCTTCCAAGTCTAGCAAAGAGATCTGTGATGATTGGCATAGTCTTACACATTCCATGATTACTGTGGATATGCAATTGATTACCCACACAGCATGAGCAGAGTGAGAAAGGAAGGGGCCTCCAGCTAAAATTGTGGGAAGCAGCTATATGTACAGGTCAGACCATATAAGAGTGGCCTGCAAAGGACACACTCAGAGGGCTGAGGAGACAATCAGGACATAAGGCCACTACCCGATCACCAGTTGTTAATTGGCATTTTCTTTGTGCCATAGTATCTGCTAGTCTTTTCACATGCACTTTTTTCTCCTAATTACAACCCGATGAAATAAATTTATTACCATCTATAAAATATAGACAAGATTTACAAAAAGGAAGTAACTTACCTAATTCACTAAAGTGAGTACCGTGTTCATCTACAACTAAACCAAAAAAAAAAAAAAGAAAAAGAAAAAGAAAGAAAGAAAAAACATAAATACCTGTATAAATGAAGAGCTAAATCATGTTCATGGATACAAGGAGTCAATATTATTCTCACAGTAATTTCAAGTTTGTTTATGAATTCCATGCAACAAAATATTTTTGTAGAGCTGTACTCGGAGAGAATTGAGAACAGTACTCTTGGTTCTCTGGCAGATTTAACTGTCCTCCCCTGTATTTCCCATCAATCTGATGGACCACCTTGGCCATGGACTTTGTCGTCCCTTCCAACAGAGACAGAGTGCACTCCCACTCTTTGGCTTCAAGGTTGACCATTTAAGTTTTATAGCCAAAAGGAATATGAACAGAAATTGCAATTTACCTGTTTCAAACTAGAAGATGAGAAGCATTTGATGTTTCCATTGTCTTTCTTATATTTCTAGCATCATTCCCAGCCTGCTCTCTTCAACCTGGTTTTCAAAATGATTAAACAGGAAACTTACCTGAGTTCCATCTATACCTAGTTAGACCTGCATCTTAAAAAATACACACTTAGCCAATGTAGGCTACATCAGCAGATCTTGTGCTGATCCATAGTCCCATAACTAAAGCCACCTGAAATCAGCAGAGCAAGTCCAGCTGATGCACTGACATATGAGAAGCAAGTCCCATATTCCATCAGGAGAGAATGGTTACTTGTTACACAGCATAATTGAAGGAATAGCCAACTGCTGCATGAATGAACCCACACAGTGTGATTCCAGACTCCTGTGTTCTTCTCAGGCCTGAAAGATAACAGGACTATCAGAAGAGTTGGATTTTTTTTTTTAAGATAGAGAGAGAACCTTTTTTAATATTTATTTATTTATTTTAGTTTTTGGTGGATACAACATCTTTATTTTTTTTATTTTTATTTTTATGTGGTGCTGAGGATCGAACCCAGCGCCCCGCACATGCCACGCAAGCGTGCTACCACTTGAGCCACATCCCCAGCCCCAAAAGAGTGGGATTTTAAGAGAAAAATAATAGTCATCATGGTCCAATGCTGAAAGATTAAATGAGATCATTATAAAGTGTATCAGTTCAGAGCATTTTTTTTCTCTGCAAATAGACTGGAATTACAATATGATACCTCAGCCGAACCAACCCATAGACAAGCAGCAGGTATGGTAGTTTCACACAAGAACAATGGCCAACAAGCAGGTATCTCCAGAAAGAAAACTTTGTTTAGACTACCAGCAAGTGGGATGGTATGGTGGCAAGTGTAGTATGGCTACATATTCCAAACCTAATGCTAGAACCCCTGGCAAGAAAGCCTGAGGGGAGACAACTAAGCAACACCAAGTATAGAAATCAGCCTTGAGCTATTTTGCTGTACAATAATAATACAATAATGCTATTGCCTTGAAAATTCCCATGAGGTGATGTATATAATCCATATCCAAACACCGTGGAGAACAAGGCAGGAACAGAATCAGGCTCAGGCCATGTGGATCTTATTCCATTCATTTTTATTAGACCATCATATTATCAGACTATCAATATAATGACAGTTTATAACTTACTATACAAGATTTTTAACTTTTTGAATACAGTCTTCAATAATGTACGATATTGCCAAAATGGTTATTTTCCTATTTATTACACAGAGAATATGCACATATGTGATCTCAGCCAAAAGTGAAGAAACAAGATTATAGCACAAGAAAAGCCTGTGAGGGCATCAGGACATCTGAGTTTGAGTGCTGGCCAGACCACTAATGAGCACTGTGACCTGACCTTACCCTGTAGATTACAGATACCTATAAAAGAAGGAACAAGTCCATTTTAATAGTTACTTTCAATTTGGATTAATTATGCAAGAGTCTTTCCACTCTAAAATTAAACAAAGCCCTTAAATACAAAATTGAACTCTTTGGATTAACTGAACTCCTAAGTACATTTTACTGAAAGAATGCAGGAATTCCTTAAAGATCATAATATCCAGAACCTTACAACAGCTGACAAGATTGTAATATAAAGAATAATATAACAAAAATCCCTACAAAAGCAACAATAAAAGTCATGGAAAAATTTTTAAAAATAAAAATTTTAATCAGAATTGGCAGTAAGAATCTTTGAAAACCCCTTGCCACAAAATAGGAGGAATTTTGATGGGATATATTATATTTGGAACAATATCAAAGACTGGATCATAAATCCACTTCCCATAAGGTTACAGCAATCTTACAAGTAATAAATAAAGACCCTGGGATTGGAACCCCTGCAATATTCCAGAAAGTTTTCTCGGAGGATGTGGCTGAGTCCTGGAGGCCACCAGAGAATCAGGCATCACCAGCAGGAATTAGAATGAGGAGCAGTTTGAGAATCAGAAGGAGAGCTTTGAGAGAAAGTGACAGCTGTACCCCACAGACACCTGGGGGGTGGTATGGGCCACTTTATTTTATGGCCCATCTTCTCAGTGGAGTTAAGAGGTGACAGTAACATGAGAAAGCACTTTGGGGAATGGAGAGGAGTCCCCAATTTGCAGGGGGACCTAAAGATGATGCTGTTGGACTGTGGAGAGTTGGAGGTCACTTTTCCTTTTTTTTTATTTGTTTTAATTAGTTACACATGACAGTACAATGATCTTGACATATCATACATTTGAATGAGATGGGATATAATATCTAGAGCTTCACCAGGTGACAAGCATGCAGAAGTGACTCTGCTGGAGGTAGAGTGAGGCCAGTGCTTTCCTGGGGCAGAATTTCTCATCGGTGTGACCAGTTTACCCTGATTTGGGAAAGCTTTTTAAAATAGAGACATTCCTGACATGAGACAGAAAGTTTCTTCTTACCCAGAAGTCTTCAGTTCCATGCAAAAGATCCAGAAGGGCATAGCCACATGTTGTATCTGAAGCAGAAATCAGGCCAATTGAAAGTCAAAGCCAGAAAGCTAGTCCCTTTTGTGTGCAGTGATCCCAGGTAAGAAGAAATAAGTAATGCAGAGAAAAACTGCCCTGCTGAGTATGCACCCCATTTTAATCCCATCTCCCCTCGAACTACAGAGACTCATGCTCTGCATTGGTAATATAATTTTGTTTTCATAATTTTCATTTAGAATTCCAAGTTCATTTATTTTTAATTTTTTTTAACTTTTTTAATTTGTTTTAATTAGTTATACATGACAGTAGAATGCATTTATGCACTCTGATATATCATACATAAATGGGGTATAATTTCTCAGTTTTCTGATTGTACATGTTGTAAAATCACATCAGTCATGCAGTCATATATGTACATAAAGTAATGATGCCTGCTTCATTCTACTATCCTTCCTATCCCTGTATTCTACCCCCTCCCTTCACTCCCCTCTACCTAATTTAAAGTAACTGTTCTTCCCTAGCGTCTTCCACCCCATTGTGAATTAGCATCCACATATTATCAGAGAAAACATTCTGCCTTTGGTTTTATGGGATTAGCTTATTTCACTTAACATGATATTCTCTAACTCCAACCATTTATTGGCAAATGCCATAATTTCATTCTTTAAAGCTTAGTAATATTCATTTGAATACACACACACACACACACACCATATTTTATTTATCCATTCATCTACTGAAGGGCCCCTACGTTGGTTCCATAGTTTAGCTATTGTGCATTGAGCTGCTATAAACATTGACGTAGCCGTGTCACTGTAGTAGTCTGAGCAGCCACCGCTATCTCAGAGGCTGCTGCTATGGATGCCCAGAGGTCTTTTCTTCAAGTTTATTTCTTAACAGAAGATCTTGATTGGAGTTTAGAAAAACTGGGAAGATACTAAATATAATTAGTGTAGAGTATTTGGGGGCACCCACCAAGCCCAGAAAAAGCTTGTCCTCATTCATGGTTAGTAACCAAAAGAAGGAAAAACACCACCATTGAGTCTCTGAAGAGGTTCTGTGACATGAGATAAACAAAGTATAGAGGGACCCGGTGAGAAGCACACTTTTCATTTATTCCAGGAAACAGAAGAACATTTGGGGGAGAAAATGTTTTGCCTTTTCAAAGAAACTAAATAAATTATGATAAATGAAAAGAAGGCAATAAGACAAAGACTTGAGATAAAGTGATAGGCAGCAGAACTGAGATAGCTTTAAAGAGCAAACCTATGGCTGAATTTTTAAACAGTATTAGTAAACAAACACCATACACACAATTTGCAGAAGGTTGAACTGGAATGAACACTGTCTTGAAAATAACCTCTTAGGTTTCAAAGGAAAGAAGATAGATGAGAACATCAGAAAGAAGATGAAGCAGCTTGGGAGGCTGAAGCAGGAGGATTGCGAGCTCCACGCCAGCCTCAGCGAGGGCGAGTCACTGAGCAACTCAATGAGACCCTGTCTCCAAATAAAATACAGAAAAAAAAAAAAGGACTGGGAATGTGGTTCAGTGGTTGAGTGCCCCTGAGTTCAACCCTCAATACCAAAAAGGAAAAAGAAAAAAGTATAAACACACAGAGAACAGAATAAAATTAAACATAGAAGTAATTTATTTTTTAGAAAAATATGAAAATAAATAAAAATCACATTCAAAACTACAGTAACCTCTCCTACTCTTTCAGTTGAAAGGATCCTCCCTATCAGTCAGAATTTATAATGTTCAACTGACATCTAAACATAGTCTAGAAAACAGTAAATTAATAAGATTATGAAAAAAATCAAACAAATATTCAAATATAAAATAGGAAAGCTAAGTGTCATCTGAGGGGAAAAAACTAGACATCTCATACAGAACACCAAATACCACTAAGGAAGATCATTATGTAGAGTTTTAAAAAATAAAATAAAATCTGAAAATTCACATCCATTCAAATTATGTTTCATATGTATGAGAAACAAAGACATTTCTATATTTGCAGACTCCAGAAGTAAACCTTCAGAATTCAATGAATTGGGCTGGGATTGTGTCTCAGTGATAGAGCACTTGCCTAGCATGTGCGAGGCCCTGGGTTCGATCCTCAGCACCACATAAAAAAAAATAAATAAAGGTATGTGTCCGACTACAGCTAAAAAATAAATATGTTTTAAAATATTCAATGAATTAATTCTTTTCTCATTCTTCGTTCAATGGATACACTTTATTATTGGCATTGGTAACTAGCCATTCAGATGAGTCAATTACATGGAGATCATACTTTTTTTGGTACCAGTATTTTTTTTTTCTTGGTGGGGATAATAAAGTGACTTTTGAGCTTTCCTTTTTCCTTCTAGATTACAGTTTGGTTTTTTTCTAGACCAAAAATAATATTATTGTGAATCTTAAAATCAGTTCTTGAAGAACAGTGTCAAGCATAACAAAGCAAGATGCATGACAACTATGGAAATATTCACTTTGTTAACATCACTATTAATTTATAAGGTATGAAAAGTAAAAGTACTTTAGAAGTTTCCTAATTATTCTTTATATCACTTGGTGAAAATAAATTAATGTTAATTTAACCAAACAAGAGATAAGGTAAAAAAGAAAGAAAAGCAGAATTGCTGATGATATGAATTATGCATATGGGTACTCATCTTTTTTTTTTGGCATTGGGTATTGACCCCAAAGGTGCTTTACCACGAAGCCACATCCCCACCATCCCCCAACTTTTTAAAATTTTTTAGTTTTTTTATTTTGAGACAGGGTCTTGCTAAATTGCTTAGGGCCTCACTAATTTGCTGACCCTGGCCTTGAACTTGCAATTCTCCTACCTCAGCCTCCCAAGTCTCTGGGATTACAGGCATGTGCCACCACAACTAGTAGAACTCTTCTTTAATGCTGTTCAAAAATGTTTTTCAAAATATCATATAAAATCTCTTGTTTTGTCCCTCTTCCTCATTGCCTGGCTTGTTATGGAACTTAAAGAAAGGAATAATCCATTGGAGTTTCAAACTTTTGTTTTTGAACTAGGATATATCAAGGTCAGGCAGTAGGCACAGTGAAGGCACTCACAGAAGTTCAGGAGGTCACACAAATACCACTCCTGATGATTCTCCCATCTCCCCCAGCACATTTGATTCATGAAACTATCTAATTACCTTACCAAAATATATCCTAGAGTGTCTGAAGTGTTCTTTGGGGCTGTTGGTCCTATGGCTTTAGGTATTTCTCTGTAGAGGCACCCTTTTGCTAATAGGCCACCTTAACCTGGGTTCAAAAGCAAGAAATATTCCTTCTGAGTATCATTTTGGAAATAATAATACACCTTTTCTAGAAACTCAGGAAGTTTTCTGAGACAAAGCTCAGAGGAGTTCACTTGCTGGGTTGACACAGTAAGTGATAATTCTGGCATTTTAATCCAAGTCTGAATCCAAAGCCTGACACTCAGCACTATAATCTACTGCCTCTTGTATCTGCTGGAGACTGGAATCAATATTTAAAAACAATTCAAAAAAGAGATAAATCATATGTCTACTCTGTTCATAATAGTTCTTAGGATAGGAGAAATCCTCAAATTTTGGAAATAGAGTTTATATTTGACTGAGGTCTTTATAATGGAAATCATTTGGGTTTTTACCTGCTTTGAAATTTCAGAAGTATTTAAATTGTTAGGTTTTATAAACTTTTTATTATTATTATTATTAACTGATACACAAAAAGCATTAAAGATGTACATATCAACTGAGTATCATGTAATATTTGTTACATGTATACACTGCATTTTACTCCATTCACTAATTGAAATTGTGTGTACATCATTCAGTGCTGAATTTAATTATATCAAATCAGGTAACCAAATCAGGTAATTCTTACCCCAAATTGTAAGGTGATTTTTGCTTAATTTTGTTTTAAGTGTCTTTATTATCTGCTACATTAATCAAATTAACTAAACAACTATAATCATCTTGTGAGGCATAGACTGCTGGGCATCAGCCCTGATTGGCCTCACAGGAGTATTCCATAGCATCACTCATCACTTACAGCCAATTATCCACCAAGACATACCCATCTGACTTCCATGTGTGTATAAATTTTGTACTTCCATATGCACATCCACAATCCTCCTTTTCCTGGCTATGATAATCTCTTCCTAATTAAAATTTCTGTAGTTACTCTTGCATTGCATATAATCCATTTTCAGTACCGTAGAAATTCAGTAGTTTTATATAGAAAAACCTGGTCATGTGATCTTCATCTTACAACAAATTTAAACCCTTAAGGAAACATCCTGTTTATTAACCCCTTCTCATTGCCTGGCTAACACTCATTTAATCACCTTGCATTTCCTCTGGAAAGCCATTCCTGTACTCTAACAGCTAAATTCCTATCACACATTTATCAAGCGTGCTGCTTTCCATGTTGAGGAAGGTTTTTATTACACTAATAACTACTCACTCAGATTTGTCTTCCTGACTGGACTGTGAGCCCCAAAAAGGTAGTAGGAGTCTCTGTGGTCTTGTTACTGCTCTATTTTCAGTCCTTAAGACAATGTTTGGTGCTCAATAAATATGTATTGACTGATTATATTGTAAGTACATAAATTTGATAATAGGCAGATGAATGTTTATTATCTGATATTTTCATGAAAGATCAAAGGGGTCTTTGAGCTTTCTTTCACAAACAGTGGTCAGCATTTATTGCTGGCTAAGGAGGCAAACATTATTTTAAAAATCAAGGCTGTAAGTAAATTCCCACTGAGAGCTGTTGAAATCTCAAGTAATCTGCATAATTTTCATTCAAGTGACCAATGCAATTTTAGCAACCTCAAGAAAAATCTACCTGTGCCAATAATTAGATTAAAATGAGCTGTTTCCAGAGTGTTGACTCTAAATGCTCTAATTTCTGCCAGGAATTGATCATTCTAACAGAACTAGTTGTTCTGAAAAGAACCATAAATTCTCGGATATGTGCTTAGACCAAATTGTGGAAAAATAAATAATCATCCAGGTCATAACCTCTACTTTTCCCAGTTGGATTGTTTACCTGGCAATGTCTCAACTAGAATTTTCTTGAATTTGTAAATTCTTTTGGTCAACCATAGCCACAATTTTTTTTAAGAAAACATGGTATTGTACTGTGAATTAGAAATACATGTTCAAATGCTCAGTTTCCTTTATGAGAAATAAAAACTAAGAAGGACAGAATAGAATAAACTATATCCCACCTAGCTCTATTTATTCACGGTTAGTAGAAAGAAATATTAATTCAGAAAACATAAAACTTAAAGAGTTCACCCATCTATTTTGGGGTGATCTTTTTTCACCCCACCCCATTTGGCCTTCATCCTCATAGCCAGTCAATGAGTTGAAGCGATGAGCATCACTTGATCTTGTAGCAAAGCAGAGGCAGCTCCCTGCCTCCAGCTTCAGGCTGGATTTGGGTTCTGGCCAGTGATCCCTTAGTTTGAAGCAGACACTTACTGATTGCATTCTATGTGCCAGGTACTTTCACAAGGTGCATTAACCCAACCCTAAATTATGTAAGTCATTCATATCTCAGAAACAAGCCCTGGTGACAGGTCTCAGATCTCAGAGAACTGTAGAAATCCAGAGTAGGCACTATAGACTTTGGGCCTGCTGGACCATGATTACTCTGGGTTTGATTTCAACTGTTGATCTCTCACAGTTCCCTGGAGCAGGTAGCACTCTTAGAGAATGCCCTGGAGATTGAGCAGGATTCTTCACAGAGGTGATGATTAGTGATGACTAGTGCCTTAGGCTCCATAGAAGGTAGCACATTTATATATCTCTCCCCAAACAAAAAAAAGTTCCTACTCTGTCCATGATTCTGGAGTTTCTATGTGCTTAACTGGCCTTCTTAAGCAGGCCCTCTGGTTGCAGGCTCCTCCTCACACACAGCTTAGCAAGCCTCTCTCCTGTTTACTGCATCACTGGAAACAACCCAAAGGTAGCAGGTGGTCACTTCTCCCTTAAAACTTTGTCTTAACAGAAAAAAAGAAAAAGATGAAAAATTTCTTTGTTCTCTATACCCAAGATTCCTCCCCTACCACCTCACTCCCCCAAATTCTGAGAGTCATGGACGTAGATACCAGAAGAGGATAGATAGAATCAATCATTAAACTTTCCAAGCACATCCTGACAGGCAAAATGTCTTAGTTACCCTTGCATTTCCTCTCCTGAAACATGGTAACTATTGAAAAGTTTTTAATTGCATCGATAGAAAAAAACTTGAGTGTCAGCATGCTGAAGTTTTAGAATTTTATGCAGATAATCTACTAGAATACATATATGAGGGAAAAGAGAGCAAATTATGTTGATTTTGCTCCATTTCCTTCTTTTCCCCATCACTTTTTTCTTAGAATTAGTATTTCATGATGTTTAATGCATGGGTCACAACAGCCTCTGAAATATCATTACCAAGTTCTCCCCTCATGCCATCTCTTGGCTCACCTTCGGTGGTCCCAGGACCAGTGTCATTATATGCTTGAAAGACAGCAAGACCCCTGGAATTGCATGGCCAACTGAGGAGTAGCCATTTAAAGGAATTCAAGCTAAAGGTGAGAAGGCAGAACAGAAGGAGAGGGACTGGTACAGATGTGGGCACAGGAAAAAGGGAGCAAGAAACTGCAGAAAGAAAAGGGGGATTCTCATCCTCTGCTATTAATTACTTGTTATGAAATTCATTTAGTCAAGTCTATTTCATTAAATGTTTTAGTTGGTGTGTGCATAGTTGTCATAGAAAATAAACTACTTATATGTGGTGAGTAATTAAAAGTATGACTTGGTTCCTTAACATTTGTACCACTCAGAGTGGTTAAAGTGGCCTAGAGTTGCCTTGAATGGAAAGTGAGACACAATAAGTTGAAGATAAACATTCCAACTTTTATTAGAGTGCTAGCCAGAAGCCACCCCAAGATTAACAATGTCCCACTAAGTCATGTCTCAGTTTTATTTTCATTGTTCCATTTTTGGTATGTATACTTAAGTCACGAAGGAAATCTTATGAAATAAGTAATTTTATGTTTCTGTCTCATTAAGCGCTCATCTGAAATACATGCAAACTTTGCTGACTACTCCTAATGTCTACATTTCACCTCTACCACATAAAATGACATAAACAACAATGTAGTTTTTGTTATTGTTGTTTTGGTACTTGGGATTGAACCCAGGGGTACTTAACCACTGAGCCACATCCACAGTCCTATTTATTTATTTATTTGTTTTGAGACAGGATCTACTAAGTTGCTGAGGGCTTCGCTAAATTGCTGGTTTTGAAGTTGCAATCCTCCTGCCTTAGCCTCCTAAGCCATGTCAGCAACAATATAGATTTACAGATTCTTTTTTAATAATCTGACAGCTTCTTTCAGTAGGGGTTAGCTAATTCCATTAAGCTACTTTTGTAACCTATTTGTTCAGGGTAAAAGACTTTTACAAAATTAAGGTCACTAACTGGAAAGGGTACCATGAATTTGGAAGATTCCAGATCTCTAAGCAATGAAGTTAATGGATATCTTTATGGTTTTATGTAACTCTCCACTAAGGGGGTCTCAAACTGTTCACAAGACACCTCCTTCTCCAGAGTCTTCATTTGGAAAGTGATTCATGGAATTACCAACCTCACTACCTACTAGAAATTCTGACCAACAATGAATGTTCTTGACTTAAAGATATGAACGATAGATACTTTGTGGTGGAGGCTCCTCTTGGTCTCCTAAAGGCCTGACTCATATAGTAAGTACTGTCCATTAATAAAAGGAAAAATACATTCCATGAGAGCTAGAAAAACCCTCCCACTATTGTAGGATCAATTCCTAAATGGAAACCTTTCACAAATTATCCCCCAGTTGGGCATGCTTCTGTTATGTTTCTGCACTTGGTTGTGATGAAGGGACAAGATTATGTTGCCCACTCAGCTAGAAGAATGGCAGCTTGGTCATTGATCCTGACAGATCTGAATACTTAAGGGCTGGTAGAAAGGCTTCTCACAGATCTTTTACACACAAAGAGGAAAAAGCCCATCATAACTTTTATGACTCCAGAGAATGAGGTGATACAGTCTCTATTTGCCTATCTAAATGAAATTGAAACATTTAAATCATAAGGCTTTGTGAGTAGTAGGTAGATTCTCACTGTAAAACTGTACCTATGTAATGAGACATGCCAGGACATGAAGCATTATGAAATGATTCAAATATTTTATTGCTCAGATCTCCCATGGAAAGGAGGTGTGTGATATGGATGCAACTCTATTATATGATTGTATGAATTTATAGGTATGGAGCCCTTCAGAGCATGAATTAGGTGAAAGCTTTTCAGTGCATACCAGTGAGAAATATTTCTCGTTGGTTATCCTCCAAACCCCTCCAAACTCATACTTTCAAAAACAACATTGGCATACAAGATCTGTGCTTTTGCTTGCATCAAAATGTTGCTTACTCCAAGCTCGGAGGCTGATGCAGGAAGATCCCGAGTTCAAACCCAGGCTCAACAACTTAGCGAGGCCCTAAGCAACTCAGCAAGACCCTGTCTCTAATAAAATATAAAAAAGAACTGGGGATATGGTGTGGTGGTTTAGTACCCCTTGGGTTCAATCCCTGATACCAAAACAAAACAAAGTTGCTTATTTAAAACTCATTCATTCTTTAAATTTTTCATTGACATAATATAAAGCATTAATCTACACTTGATGTTCAATTCCAAAAATTAAAGAGGGTAGTGTATATTTCTTTATATGTCTTTCATCTAATAATGTTTCCAAGGCAGCCATTATTTGCATGGATATGTCTGTGGTTCTTGTCAGATTGTGAACATGTGGCTACCTGGGTTTGGTGTAAGATGATACAAATGTAGTATAACCTACCACATTAGGAAATGACATTTTTCAGTCTCTTTTTATTTAGGTTTTTAACTCCTTGAAGAAATTTGAATTTGCTGGCTTATATATTATAATTTTGACTGAGAAAATAAGCTATCCACCAACAAGAAAAACCAAAGCCCCACCCAAGGGTAATCATCACTTCGTAGCTTGACACAGTGTTTTACTGGAAAGATGATTATCTACTTTGGAGAACAGACTTTTTCATATGTGAATTCCATCTGGTTTTATGAACAGAAGTCTAAACTTTTCATCAGTATGTGATTTAAAATAAGCCAGGTAAGGCTATTAAACCAAGTGCATTATTGAATGCCATGGTTAACAAACAAGGATAAAAGGGTATTTCCAGCTTAGCCACTCTAGTTCTGGAGGGAAACTTATAATCAATTTATAATAGACGAAATTGTCATGGGAAATAGTTCCTCAATCCACACCATAAAACACAAAATCTTGAAGAACAATTTTTGAAAATTGTTAGAAGTAACAAGGTTCTCTGGGTCTGTCTTTTTCAAAGCAAGGAAGAGGAAGCTAGTTAGCAACCCCATGACTTGACTTTGGCAGGGTTAGGAGTGCTTGCTTGTCAGAGTTTCATCTCTGCCTGCCTGTGCAGGCAATTGCTGACTTCAGTGAGGAAATAGATAATGCCTGCAGCAGGGGAAGAACCAGCTATTCAGTCTTTCTCCCTTCTTCCTCTATTTCCACCTCCTTCTCCTTTCTCTACTTTCTCTACTGCCAAGAAAAGCCTGTGTATGAGGCAACAATAATGCAACTCAATGACAGAGTTGGGAAGGGCAGTTATGGGTACAGATATGTCAGGAGGGGGAGTTGTATACTACTGTCTTGGAATCTTGCTACTTTCCCTTGCACTAAAAGGACTTAGTCACATATAAGTATTTAGTAGAAGGAAAAATAACAAGAATAAAGAATCTTCTTTAATTCCTAAACTAATAATATATTTGCTACAATAAGCAAAGTGCCAGAATCTACTAGAGGAACCTCCTGAGGTGCCAAGAAGAGCATCTTTTTTGCTCCTGCATGTGAAATTTCTAACTAGATTTCAGAAGTTCAGTCTTCACTTTCCCTACACCCTTCTGACAGATTCTTGTGTTATTTCATCATAGTTACTGAAGACTTCCTAAGCATAGACAATGAACTAAGAACAATGCAGACAGAGCTCTTCTGCTTTTGCTTAGCTGATGTGCTCAGCAGATCATGCATTTGTCCGGATGAGAGTTTGAAAAGCTGATCTCTGCTCCTGCTATTAACCAATGGAGTGACCCTGAGTACATTCTTTCACCTTTATGAGATCAGTCAATTATAATGTAAAAGAGTTTTTTAGACATTCACCCATGTCATGGGAGTCCATGACAGTTAGCTGCTATCTAAAGGCATTAAGTAGCGAAGGCAGAAATTAAAGCCAGTTCAGTGTTTTATTATCCTGGTAATGTATTTGCATTATTAAAAAGTTCTTGAAATCAATATCCCTTAACATCAAAAAAAAAGTTTCTAATGGAATGTCCAGTCTGACAGACAGGCATGACTGGCAGAACTCTTTCTTGGGATGCCCAAAGATCTAATACTGAAAAGTCAGTGGCCCACTCAGTCTCGCAGATGGATTTGGCCCTGCCTTGCAGGCCAGCTCTAAAAGATTCTGCTAGGGAAATCAAAAGCCCTTTCACTTGCAATGTCCCTGAATTATCAGAAACAAAAGTCTTTGTCAAGAGACTTCTAAGAAATCATTCCCATAACCACTGCTCCCTATTGTGTTGCAAATCTCATCTGAACCAGAAGGTCAGGGAAGAGTTTATTATCATGTTTTTTATTTCCCTTTTGAGAAAGCAAAAATCTTGGAATATCAGGTGCATCTTACTTTTCAAAAACGTTGTTTTAGGTTGATTACTCATGCAATTACAATGCTACCTATCCATCACAAGTGTGAGTGATGTTATACCAAGGTACGAACCTAAATATGTTCATGCTATTAACTTTTTTAACATTGAAGTCATATTTTAAATGCTTTAGAGAATTTCAGTATTTAAGAAATTCTCTAGTAGCAAGCTTTTTCTCATAAGGAAATGTTTCCATAATTCACCAGTTTTGTCAATTTATGTTTTTGTATGTTGTGTTTGTTGAAGGAAAATACAAATATTTTGAGGAAAGTTCTTGCATACTCTAGATCTTATTGTGCTGAAAGCTCAAGACATGGTTTCTAATGTCAAACTAGAAGTATTTCTTCAGTAAATAACTTACATGAAACATTTTCTTGGTCTGGTCTTTCCTTTTATGATAAAAGTAGTTTGTAACTATTGACATTTGGCAAGACTAAGGATGATTACTCAGATGGCATCCACAGAGGAGGGGGGACCAAGAAGCTGGAATGTGTGGTGGTGGCTGGAAGACAGAGGGATTTAAACAGGGAAGGACCGGAAGGACCTTCAAGGTGGAGAATCAGGTGAAAGATGTGAGTGCATCTGGGCAAAGGGTGCATACAAAGCTAAACAAATGCTTTTCCAATCTAAAACCTAACCACCCCTTTCCCATTATTGTTTTTCCATCAATGAAAAGATGTTCTTCCAACTATCCAGGCTTGCAACCTTTGAGTCATCTTTTGAGTCAGAGATGCTGAGAATTTTAGAGCTGGCTAAATTCTTAAAGGACACCTAATCCAGTCCCTTTACCTTGCAATAAATTTTGAGAGCTCCTGCTTTCTTCAAGCTCACATTATGAGCAGTAGAACCAAGCAAGCCTAATGCTCTTAAATCTCTTAAATCCCTAATGAGTGTACACTTTGTTGCTCTACCTGGTTTTCCCCATTTCTTCACCTACTTTTTAGTCAAACACCAAGTCCCACACATGCTTTCTCAGGAAGGTCTCTCAAGTGCATCACTTCTCTTTGCAACCACCCTGCTCTAGGTTCCACTCTGAAATTACTCCCCAAAACTGCTCTGTGTCCCCAAGCTCTCCATTTCAGTTCACCATAGCTGCTTTAATGCTTCTTAGAAATTAATTTTATCAAGTTTCTCAAGAACCTTCTTGTTAAATTCTAGTATTGGAATAATAAAGTGTTTGGATTTTGAATTGTGTGCAAATTTCTTACCTACTTTTAAACTTCTAAGAACCAGGCCTAATGCTCTTATTTAAGCTCCTTCGAATTCATTTTCCTTACTAGCAAAATATGGGAATCACAATAGTAAATTAAAAAGTTAAAATGTGATTATAGTGAGAATGAAATTACCTTATACCTATTAAATCACCAGTTCTCGAAGCAAATCAAAGATATTCAAAAAATGTAAAGTCCCTTTCTGTAGTTTGTACCCTCTGCAATCTGACTACTACCTACCTACCAGTATTATCTTTCACCATCCCCTAAAACAAGTTTTCTGCTCCAGATTTGTCTACTCACTGTCTCCTGAGCACACTGTCCTCAGTGACCATTACAGTTGTCCCCACTTACATGCTCAATACGTCTAATTTATCATAGTCTGAATCTCAATTCTAGAAAAATAAATTGCTCAAACAGGAAAAGAGTCTTAAGTCTTAATTTCTGAACTCCAAACATGTCCTCTTTGGGCAGGAACCTATGGCCACACACCACACGCTCTTCTGGATGGGCCCCTGCCACCTTCTCGCTGCCAGTACTTCTGATGCTTACTGCATATCCTAGACAGTCACCCAAGCTCATCCCAGCCACTGCTCCTGTGTACTTTCTATAGTTACCCATCTGACATCATCACATCCCCAGTGTGGCACTCAGCATTTCTTTCTTACTCTATCTCTGGCTCACTGACATATCTCATGCCAGTAATTAATCCTAGGAAATGTTGGAGTCCATGAGTAATTTGAACTCTGCATCTTATCAACTCTGGTACATCAATTTCACCAAAGAGTAACATGGCTACAGTGATGTGACCCTGAGTAATCAATGAAGCTTTCATCCATCTCTCTGGGAGCTGTTGCTGCCCCTCTTTATTAGGCTGCTTTCCCAGTTCATCACAAACCCTGTTTCTTCCCTCCCATGCTTGTAAAATAAGGGCCTGAGCTGTGATGCTCTGCTCATGGTTCTGCTGAATCTCCCGTGCACATATCAAGGTTCTGAATTAATGGAAGATTTTTTTTTTTTTTTTTTTTACTTTGTAGGAAGCTCTGAACCCAAGTGGGACCCTATCCAGGACACTAGGCAGTCGTTTTAGGCATAGCCTCCATTATCATTTCTTCCCCTTTAGGTGAATTATTTAAGCCTGCTATCCTCGCAATAACAGTTCTCAACTCTAATAGAGTTCCCAATCTCCCAGTCAAGTGTTTTAACCCACATTAAGCACTTGACACTGATGTAGATGTGTGGGTTGCACGGTGAAGCAGGATACCTTGCTGAGGAAGCAAGCAGGGGCTAAAATCCAGCCTATACTCTTGTCCAAGCCTGGACTGGGTATGAGCTAGATCTGTCCTGAGATGAGGCATGTTTTTAAAATATGCACAAAGGTAATCTTGCTTGTCAAGCCTTGTACCACCAGGTTATAAGAAGGCTGTGTGGGGGTTAGTACAGGCCATGTTAGGAAAGGTGGAGTTTTTATAACTGTGATTATTGAGCCCAGGGAGAAAATGCCTTGTAGGGATCATCTCAAGACAAAATAGTGATATATCAAATGTTAAGGACTTTAAGTTGATGGAAACATCCTGTATCACCAAAGAGAAGTATATTATAATCTAATCAGGTTGTCATTGATCTTATTTTTATCGCCCCATAAACTAGACAGAAATAATTCCTTGATATGGTTGTTTGGATTCAAGCTCTTAAAACAGAAATCTTCTTTTAAAGAAGAACTAAGCTCTTATTTTAATTTTGAAATCTCTGATTTAGTTACCTGACTGCATAGAGACCTGACTCACAGTAGTCCTATGGGCCTCCCGTAGAGTAACCATCAGGCATAGCACACATTTATTTTAGGCAAAAGTGAGGAATAGTATGCTGTTTTATACAAAGAGGGACATGGAAAAAAATGCTTTCTTTCCCACTGTAAATGGTACACAATGAAATTCTCAGACATGACATCACCAGTTTCTGGTTTCACAATGAAGAGTCTTAGTCTGGTCGGCTGAGAAGGAGGAGCAGATGTAACCAGTAAGAGAAAAGGCAACTTCCAGCATCTAATTTTTTTTAACTCTGGGGAACTATGACTTTTTTAAACATGTCCATTGAAATAACTTTTCCAGGAATTTTACGATCTTTTTATGGGAAGAAAGAGATGGTTAAAGTATTAGATTTAAGAAAAGCAAGTTATTCAACAGTTATCTAATGTGCAATATATGATTAAAATAAAATTGTAAAATACTATATTTCCATGCGAGACTTTGTTTTAGCTTCAAGGAAGTTTAACAGTCATCAGATTTGAATAAGTGCCTTATGCATATTGTTTATGAACATTTCTAGATAAATTGTGCCACTTTCAAAGTAGATGAGGAAAAGAGATATAGATATATTTCAGTTTCAAAAAGTGGCTTAAAAGGAGCTGGGCTTCTGGCTCAGTGGCAGAGCACTTGCCTAGCTTTGTGAGGCATTGGGTTTGAGCCTCAGCACCACATATAAATAAATAAAAAATAAAGGTACATCAACAACTAAAAAATATTAAAAAAAAATAGTTTAAAAAGTTCCACTCAAGGAGCCGGGGTTGTGGCTCAATGGTATAGTGCTCACATAGCATATGTGAGACATTGGATTCTATCCTCAGCACCACATAAAAAAATAATAATAATAAAATAAATAAACATAATAAAGGTATTATCTACAACTAAAAAAAATTTAAAGTTCCATTCAACATAATGCATTCAGAGTCAAGGATTTTGAAAGACATCATTGAGGTTAATTGTAGCTCAAACATGGAGAAAGCATACATCCAAAGAGACTTTACACTCAAGTTTACTGCTCATAGTATATATGATTTTTTTTTTAAAAAGGGGGGGAGGGGAGAAAATATGCAATCATCCTGTAAGCCAATTGAAATATAACTAAATATGCCTAATCCTGCAGTGACTTTATTTGTTCATCACCTCAAAATAGATTAAACACTTGAGCTGAGAAAATGCAGTCACAAAAACTCTATACTGCTTGAATAGGTTTTAAGAAACCTCTGTGACCTAATAAACAAATAAGGTGTGGTGGGAACCCAAAGTGGAAAATCAGGATCCCAGCCACCACCTAGCAGCATGTTCTCTGCAATGGAACATACTAAGCCAATATCAACCAAAACAGCAGTAAAAATTATAGGAGTCAAATCCTGATTAAGAAGAATGCTAATGGCTCACCACAGAGTTGGTAGAAAACGAGGAGTCCTTTTTTGCCTGAGCTCTAGTGGGAAGGAGAGCCATTTGTTTTTTTCTCCACTTGCATACACAAAGAATACTTGTAGTACTGCATGGAGGTATTCCTCTTGGCAATGGCTTGCCCAATGTAAGGGATTTCTTTTTATAACAAGATATCCAGAGGTAGGCAGCCGAGGGTAGCTCCACTGTGTTATTCAGGACCTAGGCTCCTTCTAACCTCCTGTTCTGTTAATTTAACAAATAGTTTTCACTTTCCTGCTTATTGCACTGTGGTTGCAATATGACTCTGTCCAAGCAGGAAGGGCAAAATCTCATGCCCAATGGGGCACCTGCTATGAAGAACTTTTCCACCCAGAGACTTCCATGCATATTTCATTGGACAAAATAACATCATATGAATACTCCTTGATGCCTGTGAATCTGGAAAAAAAAAAAAAAAAATATATATATATATATATATATATATATATATATATTTANGCCTGTGAATCTGGAAAAAAAAAAAAAAAAATATATATATATATATATATATATATATATATATATATTTAAAATCTGAGAATATTACTTCCCCTTGCCAAATAGTAAGGGAGAAAAATAGAAATGGATTATGTGCAAGCAGTAATCACTGTCTACCACACCCTGGTACCCAACAGTCAGTCATGAACAAAAGCAGACAGTTCAGTTCGAGTGGGCCAACAGGCAGCCTCAAGCCTGTCAAATCCATGCAAGCTTCCTGATGAGTGCTGCAAGGTTTATTACTGCTACCTTTACAACCATGTTGCACAATAACATGAACCCTCCAGCTGCAAACTTGGAAAATGAGAGAAAAGATTAAGATTGTTTCTGGGGGCTGGGGCTAGGGTCAGTGGTAGAGTGCTTCCCTGGCACATACAAGGTGCTGGGTTTGATCCTCAGCCCTACATATAAATAAATAAATAAATAAATAAATAAATAAATAAATAAATAAATAAATAAAATTATATATATTTAAAAAGAGGGAGAGAGAGACTGTTTCTGTTCTCACCTGCAGACACTGTTTCCTTGCTAATAGTCAAAGGCAATTTGGTTGGATGGCAATGCACTGAGTTCCTGGTTAGGGGTCAGTCAACCAGAGCCAAAGGGCAAATCTGTGCTGCTGCCTATTTTTGTAAATAAGTTTTGTTTTGTTTTTGAGCACAGAGGAGCCATTCACTGTTCTATTTTTACTATAATATGAGCACAGCTGGAGACCGCACTGATTACAAAGCCTAAAACATTGACTATGTGGCTTTTTACATAAAAAGTTACCTGCCCCCTAAGCTGGGTGCTGGGTGGACCATGGTTGCATTGACCCAATTATCACATCATTCTTCACTTTATCACTCTCCTTTGTCTCTAGGGGTGGTCAGAAAACTAGACAACTACTGGGACACTTACAGTGAAATTTTGTTATTTGCTCCTTAAAAGACAGTGATAGGTGCTCCATATTTCTCCCTCTTTATTTCTGTGTTGAATGGGGATATAAAAGTGGACACCTTGGACCATAAGGAAAAATTTTTAAAAATAATAATGATAATAAATACAAAGACATTAATCCTAGCATCCTTATTCCATCAATCCATGTTAAGAACCTCCTATTTTGTGAGAAACACGAATCTTTATTTGTGTAAATACTTATAGTTGAATCCTTCTCTAATGATATAACTTAGACCCAGGAGGGCCTTCAGATAACACCCGACTAAGCCCTCAGGAGAGAATAAATTACAGCTCATGTTATACACTAGGTATAGTTATTTGAAGGGCTCCACAGTTTTTTTCTTAACAACAAACTTCATGGCATTGCAGAATAGTGTTTGAGTACAAAGAACATCAGTTCTGCTTGGGTTGAATACTCTAACTTTACTGTTACATAACTTAGAACCAATCACTTGACTTTTTCAGAAACCTCCTCATCTGTAAAATGGGAAAGGGCATATTTCCACTTCATATGGTTTTTGTGAGGATTAAATGAAATTTTTACTGTGTAGCACTCAAGTGGAATAGTTTAAATTCTTGTTATTTGTTTAATAAGTGAATTTTAACTATTTTAGTTACCTCATTTCTTTTATCCATAAGAAAAAGTATTAAAGAAGTGACAGGTATCCTGGACTAATTTTAAGCACAGGGCAAAAAAAAAAAAATCATTTTTTTGTTTTCTATGAAAGAAAGGGTATTTTAAAGAAATCTTCTGTTTGGGAACCTCACCTCTTAAAACTCTAACCCTTCAAAACTTACCTGGAAAATTAAATGTGTTTCCCTCACTACGAAGGTAAGTCTTTTTCTCCCTACATTTCCACATATTCACTTAGGCCTCCTCTTCCTTGCCTTCAGCTATAGTACTCAACCATAAGTCAAGTCAATAACATGCATTGAGCATTTGTTATGTTAAACATAGTTTTATAAGAGATAAGAAAAAACAGAAATCATTTGATTTTCTTTAAGACAGAAGACAGAGTTCAGTATTGTCTGCTGTTGACACAGGGCCACAACCTGACAGCTGACACTTTGAGAATATAATAATTTGGGAACCAGATTTTTTTCGTACTATGTAATTGAGGGATTTTCAAATTGTTCCTGTTGGGAAAACATATAACGGCAGCAGCACCCCAGAGAAAAACCCCAACATGGCGTCTAAGGACCCTCTTTCTCCTCTTTGTTTATTTCACTGGCACGAAACGTTCCCGCCGGCGCCAATGTTCAAACCCTTAGCCCCAATTAGAATTAACTTCTTGGGCTCCGGAAGAGCTTGCCAATAAACGGGCGACCTGTTATCTACCTCAGCCCTGCGACCTCTCCTTAGACCTATATAAACACACAGCCTTTTGTAATAAAGTGGAAACCTCTTTGGTGATCTGTGTCATGTGGTGCAGCGTCTTCCAGTCTTACAGTTCCATTGCATTTACTATGTATTCTATATCATATATAGAATACCATTCTCTAATGACCCATCAAAAGTCTGAGGCTTCTCCTTATAATTCCTACCCTACTGCATTAAAATGTTAATAATCTCTGAGAGGAATGAATAAATCCTATAAATAGACCCGTGCCAATTCCTGTCAACTTTAGCTGCCAAGTGATTCAGGCCAAGTAGCATTTTGTTACCAAATGAATTATAAAAATCTTTACATTTAAAAAAAAATCTTTTGGATTTCAGAATTGAAGAAAAGATTTTTGACTTTATGTATAGACATTTCAGTAGCTAGACAGATGAGCTAGCCAAAATCAAAATATCTTTTTTCTCTTTGATCATTTGATCATGTAAATTAAGCCAAGCACATAAATACCTGTGCTCAGATCTCTTTTTGTAAACTATACAGAAGATATTCAGAAAGATCATTGAAGTGCTTTTTAATATCTACCCCACTTACTCCAAATTTAAACCTTGGAAAACCCCAGCTCCAACAGCTTGGAAGAAAAGCTGGCTTTCTACTGAGACAACAATATATAAACAAATGTGACAAAGACCCTACTCTTACTGTTTGGAAGAAATCAAAGTTATCTTTGTTTCTCTCTCTCTCTTTTTATTTTTAATTTTTTTTTTGATGATGTTGAATTTATGACCCAAGTGAACAGAACAGGGTTCCTGTTCCGTCATCCCTCTCAACTCACCATTTTGGAAAAGCAACAGACACATGTCCAATGCCCAGAAACCCTGAAAGGAATCAGTTTCAATCATAATTTCTTCAGTTTCGAATTCAGCTCGATATTGGGGGAACAACTTTACACCTGGAAAAACATGTACCAAGCATATCAGTTTTGAAGATCTCTTAAACCAAGAAGTTATAAAGCTGGGGGAACAGACTATTATTTATAACTATTATTAGTAGAAAAGTAAGGTAAGATAACGTTTGATAAAAGTGTCACTTCAGGATAAGCTGGAGTCAAAATCAAAATAACAGACTTTTTGGATAGCCCATCCCAAAGAAGTGTTAATGAAGTCCTTCCTGCCCAGATTACTTCTTTGGCCCACCTGTGTCCCACCCCTGAGGCCTTCCCACCTACATTCCATCACCAAAAACTATAAAATGGAGAGACAACCGCACTTCCACGGATTCCACCTCTTGGGTCCCCTTCTTCCTCCGGGAGAAGTCTTTTCTGCTGTCCTTTAATAAACTTCTAATTTCTACTCTGACCTTGCCTCTGCCTCAGCGTGCTTCTCTGGTGTTATTCTTCAACATTGGGGAATCAAGGACTTGTCACCGGTCAACAGCGGTAACAGTGGTAGCTTGCAACAAAGGCCAGACAATTTCTTTCTTCATGTGTACCTGCCTTCCTTTTCCTATTTATTTTTTCGTTTGGATGTATTAAGTGCCTGTATTTTGCTTCCAGTCATGTAGTTTAGGACCCTCCTATTTAAGGTGCTGATAGGGGAAAGATGACAAGTGAACAAATAAATACAATAAAATTCTACAGGTGTTTTGGTATAATTATCCACAAGCCACTGGAACAGAAGCGATAAAATGGAACAAAGCAGCATATCAGTAAGAAGATGTTGAAGGGCCAAGATATCCCTCTAAAATATCATTGAGGGAAATGGAGTCTTCAAATATTAAGTAGGTGTTCAGCATTGAGCTCAGATTGAGTAGGGTGATTCTGAGGTGGAAGGAGCAGAGTAGGTATAGTTATGGAGGTGAAATGAGCCCTGGGATGTTGGTCCTGCAAGAAGTTAAGGGTTTATCAGGGCTGCTACTCAGAGTTAAAAGTCAAGAGGGGACAGAGGCCAAATGTAGTACAGTGGTGGTTCTTCTCTAATTGCAGTTTCTGCATCAGCATACTCAACCAACCAGGACTGAAAAAAAAAAAAAATTATCTGTACTGAACACTTACAGAAGATTTTCTTGTCATTATTATTTTTAAACGATATACTATGTTTACATAGCCTTCATATTGTATTAGGTATTATAAGTAGCATAATGATTATTTAAAGTATGTCAGAAGATATGTATAGGGTATGTGCAACATTCACCATTTCATTTAAGGACTTGAGTATTAGTGGATTTTGGTATCCATGGGGGTCCTAGAAAGAGCATAATTATCCCCAGCAGTCACTACCTCCTGTTGAGAGAAATCTGTTCTTCCTGAGGCTCCCAAATTATTTTTCTCCAAGGCCCCAACCTGCCCTCAGTGGCCTGCTGATCATATGAGGGGGAATGGGAATCCATGATAAAACATTTTGCAGGTCCTATGGAAACCCTGTCTCATCCTTTAGCCTTCCTGGTAGATCCAGACATCACAGCAGGTGCAGATGCAGCCTTTGTTTTCCTGGCCCTTTTCTGAGAGGATGGTTAAAGAAATCCCTTTATTGGAGGCACTTCCATAGTAGTAGAGAGCTTCGATTTTAGATTCATGTAGACAGGAGTTTGAGAATCACCCTATTATTTTTGGCTCTGTAACTTTGAATGAATTAGTTTTCCTTTTGTGATACTCAATTTTCATACCTGTGAAGGCTTGATTCTAACAATAGTATGTGTGTTTTGAAGTGATTGAAAGGTTTAAAACCATCATACAGGTACAATGCTTGGTGAATACCTATTGAAGTTTTCAAAGACCTTTAGTTATTACAGAGGTCTTTTTCATTTACAAAAAAAGCAATAGGAAAAAATACATAACAAAACACTTTTAAATATGAAAAGGGCTCACTCCAGCCATCAGGTGTGCACAAATCCTGTTTAGGGCTTTTTCCTTTGAACTTGGTTTTATACCTTTCAGGCTTGCCTTCTCCTTTTTGTGGCAATGAGGCTTAGATCTTCCTTGTCGTGGAATTCCCCATTCAGGATGTGATTCTAGCCATTTTTCACAAACTAGTAAATCTCAGTATGAGGCTCAAGAAACATCACTTGAATTAAAGAAATTTCAACTAAATACACAGGAAAATTCAAAGCATAACAAAAAAAATATTGTCTTAAAGCATTTCATTTTGGGTCATATTGTCAGTGTTTATTGATAAAGTCTATTGATAAAGACTGTGTTGCCTTTATCAGGAACTTTCATATTTTATTGTTGCTATTGTTGTTGTTGTTATTACTATTACTATTATTATTATTATTATTATCATCATCATATGCATACCCTATATCCATGTGTCTTGAAAATTTATTAAGCTTATTCTATGGATATTAGCACTGAAGCCTGGTGGAAAAATTTAGAATGTGTGCAGAACTCCTGTGGCTAAATACAGGTTTATGTGTGTGACGTGTACATGAATACATGCTCTATTAATTCAAGTTTCACTTTTCTTTTAAAAAAATACATTTTTATTTACAACTCATTAGAACACCCTTCTGCCTCCATGTTACTGAAGCCAGAATTAAACAGGCAGATAGACAAGGGTCGATCCAGAGAATGGAGGGACTGAAATGTTAATTCCTTCGGAGCCCTTCCTCCACCCTTATCACCATAACCTGCCCCTGCTCCAACCTGTTGCTAAGGTAACCTGCCCTAGGGATTGTCTATCCCTATAAGGAGTTATAAAAGTTGTTAATTATGTCCCCTTCCTGCCAGATCACTTCACCTTGGCCCTCGAAGCCTATCTGCTTCTCACCTTTTGACCATCCCACCTCCTGGCCCTAGGAGATAGATAAGGGGGAGAGAAAAGGAGAACAAAGGAAGCCAAGAACATATAAAAAGGCAGAATGCTCTCACTTCTTGGGATACCAGGATACCAGCTATGGCCCCCTTCTACCTCCTGGGAGAAGTCTATGTTACCCCCTTCTTAAATAAAGCCTGCTTTATATGCGTGCCTCCGCTTGTTTCTCTAATGTTATACTTCAGCATGTGAGGAAGCAGGACTCATCAAAATTACACAAAGGAAGATTTTTCCTGATAATACAGGGGCGGGGGACGGGGCGGGGGGATCCACAACAAAACATTTTTGCAGGTCCTGTCTAAACCCTGTCTGAGCGTTAGTCAATAGGAGATGGAATACTAAAATGAGCCTGAGAATTACACAAACAGACCATAAGTTTAATTTGGGATATGTTGCATTGAATCTAATTTGAGGTCTCCAAGATGATTTTTCAAATAGACGATTTTTTATGGGTTTGAATGGGTTTCATAGCATACTAGTGCTGAGTTCAGAGTATTTTTGAAGATTAAACCTAAATTGCTTTTCATGTGTATCTTGCAATCTAATGAAATTTGTTATAATAATGGCTTTCAATATCATGTGCTTTCTGACTTCATATTTCATGAACTTAGTTTACACCCTTTCAATGTGTAGGTGGACACTAAAATAAGCTTATGATTTACTCTATATTTTTAATTTTAAAAATTATGTAGTCATGTGTTGCTTAATAATGAGGACACAATGAGTAATTTAACCAGTTCTGTGTGACACATTTTGCAAATAGAGACTAAGAAACAAGTTTATCAAAGGATGCTACAGGATGGTAGAGTGATAGAACTATTAAGGAAAACAGCATGGAGCTTCCCCAAAACAGTTAAAAGTAGACTTGCTATGTGATCTGTTAATCCTGCTTCTGGATATATGACAAAAGGAGATGAAATCAGGATCTGGAGTACTTGTGTGCATTCCTCGTTCATTTATAGCATTGCTCACAACAACAAGGTCCACCAGTGGATGAATGGATAAAGAAAGGTGTGGTGTGGTGTGTGTGTGTGTGTGTGTGTGTGTGTATGTGTGTTATCCAACCTTAAAAGATGGAAATCCTTTTCTTTGTGACAACAAAACAAAATGCCTGGAGGACATTATATTAAATGAAAAGTCAGACACAGAATGACAAATACTGCCTCATCTCACCTACATGTGAAATCTAAATAAAAGTCCAACTCATAGTAACAGAAAATAGAACAGAGGTTGTCAGGGACCTGGGATGGAAGGGAGTCTTACTGGAAGAACCCAAGATTTAAAATGTAAGGTGAATAAACTTTAAATACTTAATAAGATACTTTAAGGGGTTGAGGAAATAGCTGAGTTGGTAGAGTGCTTGCCTAAAATGCACCAAGCCCTGAGTACAATCCCTAGCACCACCAAAAAAAAAAAAAAAAAGATACTTAATAAGTGACTATAGCTAAAAATAATGTATATTTGAAATTTTCTAAGAGCATAGAACATAAGTATACTCAAAAAAAGAAATGCTAAATGAATTCTGCAATGGATTAATTAACATTATTGGAAGAATCGTTTTATTATGTATAAATCTTATCAAAAATCATATTATGCCTCTTATACACATAAAATTTTTTTTTTAATATTTATTTATTTATTTATTTTTAGTTTTCAGCGGACAACATCATTGTTTGTATGTGGTGCTGAGGATCGAACCCGGCCGCATGCATGCATGCTAGGCGAGTGCGCTACCGCTTGAGTCACATCCCCAGCGCACATACACATATAATGTTGTCATTATGTTCAGACTTAAAAAAGAATAGTGGAGTGAGGGACAAGGAGTAGCAGAGTGGAATAAAGAAACTATAAAACAAGGGAACAGCAGTGCTAGTCCTGGAAAAGAGAGAACACAATCAGACATGGTGCCCATTTGAATATATTTGGGAAAAAAACTCAATGCTCACCAATTCTCTTTATCTGAAGTTTTGAAAATTTTACTGATTGCTTACATGGTTCTTAATTAAAACTTCTTTCTACTTTCTACCTACTTTCTTCATTATAAAAATAGTGAGAAAATCCTGTCCCTAAATGAAGCTAAGTCAAAATCAATTCACTGATTAATATCTATATAATATCAACAAGATGTAGAGAATTACAACAAATGAGAAATTGAAAATGCATTAGAGAGTTGTTCTCTTTGCTCTAAAAAATAATGGTAATTAAAGAGATATTTTGTTCTAACATTGTGACCTTATTTTAAATTTGTTGCCTTTAGTAAGAAATTATGACAAACTATTTCCCATCATTTATAGAAATATAGAATTTTGCTTAATAGACAAATGTTGGCTGTCTTCTTTCATGCCAGTGTAGATTTGTCTTCTCCAGAGATGCAGAAATTCATTGCTAAAGCTCTCAGGAGGTAACCAGGGAGTTTACAGCTCAGAGATGAGAGGGAGTCACATGGGAAAAGGTGAATTTTTTTTTTTTTGAACAAAACTTTAACTATTCACTGTGGGAGAGAGAGAGAGTACAGGGCCAGGGTAACTGTGAGCTTTCAGACTAGCAGGAGTTGTTGGATGGTTAAGAAGAGTTAGTCAATGGGAGATGGGATACTGAAATGTGCCTGAGAATTAGACAAACAGATCATAAGTTTAGTTTGGGATATGTTGCATTGAATCTAATTTGAGAACTCCAAGATGATTTTTCAAATAGGTTTGAAGCTCTGAAAAGTGGTCAAAGCTAGAGATTCCCTCTGGGAGTCATCATATATGTGTAATCATTGAAGGGTAGGGAACAGCCTTCTTCAGGCTGTGCCTTGAAGAGCTCCATCATATAGAGTGAGACAGAGAGAAGCATCTCATAGTGGAAAAAAAAGAAGTGGAAATGAGATGGTGGAAAACCAAGGCCAAATACTGAGTGTTTCCAAAGTCAAGAAAAATGATAGTTTTAAAGATGAAGTTATGATTGTGTCAGCCACCAGTGAGACATCAAACAAGAACACAATATGAAGAATGGATTCATTTATGTTTATAGAAGTTTCCAAGCTTTGCTTCTGGAGAAATTTAGTTCTACTTTATCGATTCCCTAAATCTCAGAATTACAGGAAGGGTTGAGATTTTTAACCTCCTGGGATCATCAAATCCAGAACGATGTAAAGTACTATAGTTTCCACATGTGGAAAGTGACATTTTTAAGTTATGATTTTACCCAATACTTTAAATTAGATTTAATTGGTCCCCACAGTTATCGTTCAGATTTCTTCTTGAAAATGTAGAGTGAGATGAATGTGATATTTCTAAAAGTTCTTTATGAATTTTGATAAAGACAAAAACAATTTTTAATAGTGTGTGTATGAAAAAGAGGAGGAGAAAGTTTCAAGAATGATAGAAAACAAATGCATTATATGAAAACTCAAACTTATCTTTATTCATCTCTTTACTTGTGATGTATGGGATTGTAATGAAATAGCTTACTTAATTCCTCATACTCAATGATACAAAACATTGCTTTTTTAAATAAATGATACTGGAACAACCATTTTTCTTTGTTTAAAAAATATTTTTATTAGTTATTGATGAACCTTTATTTGTTTATATGTGGTGTTGAGAATTGAACCCAGTACTTCACATATACTAGGCAAGTGCTCTACCACGGAGCCACAACCCCAGCCAACTCAACACATTGCTTTTTAAATAGTAAAAAAGAAGATGCAAACTTGATTCAGAAAAGCCAAAATTTATATTTAAAGCAATAAAAAATTGACATTTATCTTTGAAAGAAATACTGGATGACTTTTTCAAATAAATGAAAAAAATATTAATAATTTAAAAAGTTTTGATCTTTCTATTTATATGGTGCATTTCTTGATTCTCTTGCTTTGTTTTCATTTATTATTAGAATAATAATGTAAAAAAAATTTTTTTTTGTTTACCCCATAGGACAACTCTCTGATGCAATAGGGAGAAGAGGGGAAGGGGAGCTACAGTATTTGAAAATGTGCCTGAAGCAAGAACAGAGCTGGATACTCTATTACAGACATCTACAATATACACATGAGGTTAGACATCATTCCCCTCATCTTACAGGTACAGAAAGTCATATAGATTATGTATGCAATCCTCCTGTTCCAGGGTGAGCTATGAGTAGATGTTTTCACACCTCTGAGCCCAAGTCCTCACTGCTCACACTATATCATGTTTCCCATGCAGAGAGGTTCAAGGTTGCCTGGGAGAATGTTCTGTGTCTCAAACATGACTTTTACTAACCTGCTGGGGAAGTTCCAGCTCTTCTCTATGAGGCATAAATGTGTATTCTTATTTAAACCCAAAGAGAAAAGACATTTAGGTAAAAAATTATGACATTAATTTAAATTGTCTTTTATGTTAGATTATGATAAGATAGAGAAATAAAACCTTACTGGGCACCCAAGAGGAACAAAACAGGAAACAAGAGAAGAAGAACCTATCAAGAAAGACCTGAAATATCAAAAATTTCCTCATAATTTTGCCTCTAGTCAACATTTCCGAAGGAAGAGTCACTGTGTTGTGATGGAACGTTCCTTCCAGCTGAAACAATAGTAAATTAGTACTAATTTTGTTTTTCCCTCACATAGGGTCCAAAATAATAGTTCTCCATTTCTGAAGCTATAACTGTAACCCAGGAAATAATGAGAACTCCTGGGTAAGTTTTCTTTATGCAGTTAAATTAATCCAGGAACACGATCCACTGATTAACTCTAAAACTGACTTTTTTCAAGGTCATGATAAAAAAATAAATAAATTTGAATAAAAGAGCAGAATAGTTCAGATAATGCCAGTTTTAGCTAGAGTCTTTTTCATAATTTCCTAAATAGGACCTTTATAAATAATCACCTTCTACCCAGCAGAATTTGATTCAGAAATTAACAGCTGTCTCCGTGAAGAGATTCAGCCCCACAGGTAAATATAAAAGAAAAAGAAGCAGCTACAAACTGCATGACAACAGGTCCCAAATGTGTGACCAGTTCTGAACTACAGTACACTGCTCTTTCTTGAATGTGGCATGGCTGTTCCATGAGGAGAAGAACACTGCATCCTTAAAGTGATCTCCATGTTGTTTTAAAACAGTCTCACAATGGAAGTCTAAGAAGCTGCAATGTCAGATACCTGATTGAATGGAGCATCTTCAATGATCTCAGAGTGATAACCCCAGGTTTGTTCTACTAGGTAATCTGAACTCAGGACTTTGCTTTTTCTTCATGAAGCTTTGCCCCATATAGAACAAGAAATGGGGGCTTAAGGGACCTGGATTCTTCCTAAGGCATTGCATACGCTTGGGGACAAGGCTATCTTTTCTCTGTGGCAGAGCCAGTCAGAGGCCAGAACCACAGTGCTGCTATTAGACCTCTGTAGAGATGGCAGCATTTGTATAAATGCCTTAGTTTTATTGAAACATTTCACGTGCTTTTTAGAAGTTATTAAATAAATCACTCATATTTCTTTTTTTTTTTTTTTGAATGATTCTTTTTCTTTCCCTCTGAGTTAAGGTTTTACTTCATTGTAGAACCTCGTGAATATGAAAAAATAAAAGGACTAAAAAGTGAAATATCTTAATACATTCAGTTATTTAATGAATGTGTAATGTGAATTTGTTAAGTGCAGGACATGCCTCTAAATTTCTAGAACCTTATGTCTAGGAAGAGAGATAATCTTCATTCAAAAATGGCTACAATATAAGGACATATGTAAGTTCCAAAATGGGGTACAAAGAAAATGCCAAAGGACTTCTGAGAAGTGGCCGGACTGATGACCAAATTATTCAAGAAAAACAAATGTCTATTTTCTGTTGGCAAGGTAGAACACTTTCTGCTTTCTTCTTCTGTCATTCCTTTGTATGAAAAGCGGGAGGCTAGAAAAGGAGAAGCTACCTGTGCCTAAAGCCCTTGCTGGCAAGGTTTTGGGTTGAACTTTGCCAATGACAGCACTTACACAAAATTTGGAGAAAAGTGAGATGCAAAGCTATGTTATTGTTCTTTTGACAGGAGTAAACCAGTATGTGACTTACCTGTAATATAGTTGAGATTTTTAGTGACTTTCGACATTTTCCCAAGAATTACCTGATTTTGTTCTCCATCTGGGAACTTGGAGGGTCATTCCTATGGTTGCTTAAACTTCCTGATTCCATGAATATTAGTAGCAAAGCAAAGAACTAGCCATAGTTTTCCTTGACTTTAACTTCCTGCAGTCCTTTCAACACATTTGTGTGTCCTTTCCTACCTAAAATTCTTACACAAGGAGATACAGCTGAACCCATAGCAGTGAGGAGGGCTTGCATGTCAGATGATCAGAAGCAGGATTATTTAGCAGCTGACCTGAGCTCAAATTTATTATCTTACCATATTTGCCATCATCATCATCATTGCCAATATTTATAGAGTTCCCACTTTGTTCCAGATAGTGTGATAAGCACATATTAACTACTTTAATGATTTTAAGGATTAAAGTAGGTGCTATCATTCTAAAAATGGTAGTGGAGATGCCAGGAAGGATTAATGGAATGAAAGGTCACAAAATGACTAAGTGGTGAAACTGAAATTCATCATGTTTGAAAGTGAAGTGTATGCATAAAAAACACTGAAGAATGGCCAGATAAATTGATCCAAAACATTTTGGGAAACCTTAAATATCTGAAATGACTAACTTTGTTAAAATTTTTATATTTAAAAATATCTGTATACTTACAGGAAGTTGCAAAAAGGTAACAGAGAGGTCTTGTGTACCCTTTTCCCAGCTTTTTCTGATGGTAACATCTTATGCAATTATGATGCAATGTCAAAACCAGGACTTTGACCTTGAACATTCCTACTAACTAGGCTCCGGACCTTATTCAGCTTGCACAGGTTTTACATTTACTTGTATGTGCATGAGTGTGTGTGTATGTGTGTCTATGTTGTATGCAATATGATAAAAATGATCATTTTTAAATCCCAAAGATTGACTATGCAATTTTAATATGTTCTAACTGAATTGAGAGCAGGAAAAGCTTTTCCATGATATAAACTCAGAGTTAGTTAATATAACATGATCATGATCATTGAAAATGTTCTTAGGCTGCCTTAAGAGAAATTCAATACTCAATGGTAACAGTTCTACTGTAGTACACATTATTTAGGACTCAACTGGAAAACTATAGTCAATTATGCCAAAAGTGACAGGACAAACCAGAGGATTTGCAAGAAAAGTGGTTGAATGTTGAAGGGTGATAATCAAAGTTCTGAAATTCCTTTCATTCAAAGGAGGGATGAGAGAATAGGTACTGTTTTTCCCTGAGAAGCAATGAGCTAGACAGACATCAAGTCAGGCAGATTGTCCAACTCTGTGTCTCATGTTTGTGCACAATGTTAGATAAACTAAATACCCACCCACCTTACCCAGCCTTACTTTTCTAAAGCCCTATTTTCAGAAATTCTTCCATGACTCTTATAAACCCTTTTTGGATCTATATAGCATTTACCAAAAGACTCATGTAATTTAACCTAGTGATTTTCAAAGATCAATAAAACCTGGAAATTTCTTGGAAATGTAAAATCTTGGGCTCTACATCAGACTTACTAAATCTGAAACCCTAGGGATGGAACTCAGCAATGGATACTGTATAAGCCATCTGATATATGCTGATTCCAGTTCTACTGATCTAGCGCTTAAATTCTTGGGGCATTGGCATTTTAAATATGAGTATTCTCTTTCCTCAACTACTCTGACATTGTTATGGACCTTACCTGTATATACTTTTGCCTGAATGACTGTGGTAAGGTCATGGCCGAAGAAAAGTTAACAATGCCTCACTCACCAAGCAGCTTATTGGCTGGCTTCCCTATCAAAACTCAGGTCAGAAAGCACTGGAATGTCCTTGTAACCTCATCTATCCTTCGCTATCTAAGAAGTCTGGGACTGAATGCTTCTAGCAGAAGCTGTCTGTCTAGTTTCCAGAAAAGTATCATGTAGTCGGGGAGTATGTATTAAGTAACTATTTCTAAGTGATAAGATACATGATCTCTTTAAGAAATTATTTTTAGGGACATCAGGGTGCATCTGAAATCAGTTAAAGGGAAAATCCTTGTCTCCCTTCCCTTTCCTGGGCTGTAGCCATAAGGGCCAGGCATCAAGGAGTAGGTGTTTTCTTGCATATTGATTCCAGATTTCCTGAAGGGGTAACTTGCTTCTACCCTGGCTGAAAGAGAAAGGGCAGTGGTTCTCAATCATTTTGCTCCTGGGAATCATCTAGAAATGTGTTTAAAATGTGCATGTTTTTTCTACAAAAATTCTGATTTAGTAGTAGAGTGACTCTGGTACAGGAGGTCTCTAAATGACAATTGAACAAATTACAAGAACAGCCACACTTGGAGTATTCAGCATAGCCTCATACCCCAGTGACATGCCAGAAAGTAGAGACGGCCATAAGTCATTTCCAATTCTTCCCAGGTAGTCACTAGTAATAATGCATGTGCTACCTCATAATATATATGAATATATATATATATATATATAACTCAATAGAATTTGTTCATTCAAGAAATGTTATTACACATATTCTGAAACAAGTCCTATGCCAGGCAATATGGTTCCTGGGGGAAAAAGAGGGACAATGACAATTCTCTCTGAGTGAGGGTCATTTTAAGTATACACTGAAAAATCACATCACTTTTGGTTACTTCTTTCGGAAACAGGGTGAAGCAATATAAATTTTCTCAATTAGCTACAAAAATTTTGAATTTTATAAAACAAACAGCCATGTAAAAATGTGTGTAGGCACATATATTTGTTCAAAGATAAAGACTATGCATAGAAAAAAAGCTGTAGAATGCAACAAAGTTTTCATTTGGGGGATTTTGTAACTACTGGTAATTTCTATTTTGTCTTTACTGTTGTCTGTACATTCCAAATTATCTTTAATAAATAGGTATTATTTTTGCAATCAGAGAAAAAATATTATTAGAAACAAAGCTAAAGCAATAAAAGAAAAATGAAGAGCATTCATATAAGGCAATTATGTAAAATATATTGAGTCAAAACACATTTATTAAGCATCTCCTCTATGGATATTGAAATTCCTAAAATTCCTAGAACTGTAGCTCACAGATCTTCTACCTACTAGTTGTGCGATATTGGACAAGTTACTGTATCTTTGTGCCTCAGGTAATTTTATCTGTAATGTGATCCAATTGTACCAGTTTTATTTGGAAATGAAATGAATTGATGCATGTTAGATGGTTAGAACAGAGTTTGAGCTTGTTAAGTCCTTAGGAAATTTTAGCTATTACTTTATTTACTGTTATCTGAAGAATCACCATCTTATCCCATTTGTGAGTCACCAGCCTGCCCTACAACATAGAGACCAGGAACTCCTAACTTTCTATGATAGATCTTTACATTACTGAACAGCTTTACTTATTGATAGGCTCTGCTTTATGCTGAATCAAATATGCTTTGTTGGGATTTCCCTCCATTGGACCTCTTTATTCCATTATACTGCAGACTACTCTAGTTTGTTCTTGGAGACATCTCCTCTGCTTGGCAGCAGTTTTTCAAATGACATAACAAAAAAAGAAAAATCAATAACAAGTGCCTTATGCTTTTAAGGCTCTATCATATATAATATGTCACTTGAACCTCTTGATATATAGGAAAAATATTACCACCATCACCATTTTATAGGTCAATAATTCAAGCCTGGAGAAGTTATAGACTCGTGTAAGATCACAGCTAGTAACTGTGGTACTGAGAATTAAACATAGAAAGTAGAATACTTGCACACTGAAGGAATCTCCTTTGTCTTCAATTGCATTATTTTACTATTGTAACTTGAATTTATTGTCAGTCAGAATCTGGCCAGGAAAATAAAAACAATTCTGCAACTTCCAAACATAAAAGCTATAATACAAGGAATTTGGTTACATATAGGATGCAAGACTTGAAAAGCCAAGCAGGGGACACAAAGGCCACCAGGAAATTAACAAAAGTAGGAACTCATTACAGCCCCTAGGATCCAGAATCAGAGACCAGCGGTCAGGACTACACAATAGAAGTTGGAAACTAAAATTTAACATGGACTTCCCTGCCCATGGGAATGAAAGTTGTAAGATGCAGGAGAGGAGAATAAAAATGCTCTTAATCCTCTTCCCTTCCACCCCCCCACCCCAGCCCTCAGCCAATACCCTGCATTGGCTGAATAAAACTGAAAGCCAAGTCCTGAGAAAATTAGGAAATACAGTTACTGAATTACACAGCAAAGGCAGAGAAGAGTCAGGAATGGATCTAAGAACCAGCTGGCTGTTGGAGGCCCAATTCATGGTGATCATTTTGCCCTAATTCATATTGAACTCATTCTCAAGATAGGCTCGGGTAATTTTTCTCACAAACTCTTTTTTGTTGTTGTTGTTGTTGCTGTTTTCCCATTACTTTTAGAATCAACCAAGGACCTTGCATATGCTGGTCAAGCATTCTACCATTGAACTATATCCCCAGACTTATTTGTTAATTTTTTATTTTGAGATAAGTTCTTGCTAACTTGTCCAGACTGATCTCAAATTCATGATCTGAGTAGCTGGGATTACTAGAATGCACCATCAAGCCCAAATCACGTGAACTCTTAATAAACTTGTTCTCTTTGTACTTGCCAATTGACTTTCTGAATGCAGATAAGGGATTTACTTTTATCATGCTTAATTTTATCTTTTGACTTTCAGGCATCCTTTGAGATGTTAGATACTTTTCTCATCCTACTTAGTAATAAGTATAATTTATAATTTTTATATTTAATATTACTTTTTAAAAATTTGTGTTGTACTTAGTTATATATGACAGTAGAATATATTTATGCACTTTGATATATCATACATAAATGGGGTATAATTTCTCATTTTTCAGATTATAATTTATATACATACATTCAAATTATTATTAAATACAGAGTGGCCAAGATGATGTAAGTAAGGGGCTCACTTTAGGAACAAAATTCAAGGGTTTGCCCAAGATCAATATTTTAATACAATATTTTAAAAATCAAACTAATGAATTTTTTATGTAGAAAAATATCAAAATTATTAATAAAGACAGGATTCAGGAGAAATTAAAAATTATAAATTTTTATGTTGGCTGCAAATTCTACCTTTTATACTTTTTTTCATCTGTTACTGAAGGGTATGATAAAGAATATTTTCAATATATTTCAAATATTTTGATACTTTCTAAAATCTGAACACTAATTTACTAACAAGGGAGGGGAAAAGAACAAATTCAAAATCATATCTAAAGCTTACATAAATGGGGGGATTGTGTGTTTAAGAAAAAATTCAAACTTACTTTCATATATGTATGTAAAATTCATATATCTGTTATGTATATCTGTAAAAACCACTTCATACTAAATGTACCACCAATTCAACATCCTTTGTCAACTGCCCTAAATGTGGCCAACTCCAACGCTACCCGACAAAAGGGAAGGTAAAGCATGGGGAGGGATGGAAATGGTGGTTTTAACTGATTGTGGTTAAAATATTTTGCAAATTTCATAAAATGCACGTGAACATATTCTTATGAACATATTCTGCTGCTTTGAAGGCCATGGAAGGGACCCTTGCAAGTAAAACTTTATTAGTTTTGTGGTGAATTTCACTCTGGATTTAGAAAAAATCTTTAAAATTTCACTCAGATTAATTAAATTTCATTACACCTTCCATTGTGCCTAATTAGACAGATATTCATTGTGCATTATTAGACAGATCTCATTTTTCCATATATATATATATATATNACACACACACACACACACACTACACACACACACACACACACATACATACACATACACACACACACATACTAGAGATTGAAGCCAGAGGTGTTTAAACACTGAGCCACATCCCCAGCCCTTTTCAATATTTTATTTAGAGACAGGGTCTCACTGAATTGCTTAGGGCCTCACTATGTTGCTGAGGCTGGCTTTGAACTCACAATCCTCCTGCTTCAAACTCCTGAACCACTGGGATTACAGGCATGTGCCATCATGCCTGGCTTTCCCTATATTTTTTCTGAAGAAAATCCTTTTCTAAACATGAATGAATTGAAACCAACAGTTTTTGAGTCGGCCCTATAATGTCAAAATCATACTCCATGTTGTAAATCAAGAGTTAGCTATTACAGAGGTAGTTCAGAACAAAGATGAGAGTCAATATGGGTTTTATAAAGGAAATCTGCATATAAAGAATCTCACTATGGCAAAATGTCTTATTTTAAAAAAATCCTGTCTCAATTAGCAATAAGAGCCAAATTCACAGTTAACTTTTACTAAAGAAAACTAGTATCTTGGTATAGCTTAATCTAGTCACCAACTGCAAAAGATCAAAATGATTGAGCATTCAGTTTCCCAAAGGTGGTCTTACCACTGATTAGACCACACCTAAAAATAAGCCTGTCTGTGGATAAAATTTGGATTTTAAATATGTGATTCAAAAATGTTAATACTGCAAACTTTAATCCATAAGTGCATTATGTTTGATGGTTTAAAATTTATTGTTTTCTGAGATAGTATCATTGCTTTTTAAACAAGTTGTAATCAATGTGTGAGGAGGTATAACAAGTGGTAAGAAAATCTGAACAAGATGATCTATGTGTAAGTGATATTTTTGGCTGTTAATCTTGGAGATGGTAAACGCTCATTTTAGAACAAGAGGCACAGTCTGACTCAGCTAATCAAAGTACATTTCATTATTATTATTAAAACCACCCACAAACAAAAGATAGCTCCCCTTTGTTCAAATCACAACTTCTTCAATACCCCTAAACTTGTAAAACTGTCAGTTGACTCTTATAAAATCAAATCAGCACAGTCTCCTACTACTTGATATTTAAGCACTGAATTTGATTATTTAATTGATGCTAAGTTTTGAAACTCAATGTTTAAAGAACAACTTGAAATACTAAGATGTAATGATTTAGAAGTATGTCTTTGACATGTTTAGTAATGTAACCTATGTCATTTTTATCAAGAGGGTGGTGTTACTTTGACAAAGACCTGATTTTTATCAGTAGCATATAAGCACTATTTCTTTTAGTTGTTATAAATTTTAATAAATGTTACCTATACATTTGATACATTGTATAATTCTTGATTTATCAGTATTATATCCATAATTCAATCTTCTTAATTGTCTTAGGAATCTCTAAATCTTATTAAATTAAATATAACTAAATTTTAATTTCATTTTTTTTCTCAATATAACTATAGCTGTCAATGGAAAATATAAGAAATTTTGGTGAAGCTATTGACTTCCTACATCAAAATGCTGGAATCATTATTGTAGCAAAGGTAGGAAGTTAAAATATACTGATATTTGATGTTAAAAAATATCATTCAGTGGCTTCAGCTGACATAGAGGGAAAACAGCCATTGCATAAATGTATTTGTAACAACTTGATTCCCCATTGTCTTGTTTATGCAGAAAAGACCAAGGAAACCCCTCACAACTCTCAGTTCAATATTCCATTGTGAGCTAGTTCTCATCCATATGGTATTCAATTACTTGTGGATAGAAACAAAATTTATATTAGCATATTAATCATTATACTTTGAAATAAGTTTTGGCACTCATTACTCATGAATAAAAGAATGTCAATGCAGTGAAGCCCTTTGAGGCAATTTCATAAAATGAGGGTTTATTTCTTCAACTAAAATCTTACACTATCAAGGCACATTTGGAAACTGAACTTAATGCTTCAAGGTATCTATTTGAGATGAAGTTAAATTTAATTTTGAAGCTTTGTCTTTCATTTTATAGATTCACCCTTGAGAAGATACAGCAAACACAATTAAGCAGATTAAAAATAACACTCTGGTTTGCTTTATGCTAATAAAATTGTCTACATTCACATTCTGACCATATTCACATATACTGAATATGTGGAAAGGATCAGATTTCAAACCTAACTGAGCATAAGGTAATTTTCTATCTCCTGTAATATTAAGTAGTTTATTGGCAATGATTATTTTTAGGGACAAAACAGGGTCTTCAATGTGGTACCTGTCATACATCATCATATTCTAGAGGACTTTGCATCTTGGAGCATTTTGATGAGTTTTTCCACTTATTTCTTGTTGTATCCTTTATAGTTTGTGTGACTACTCTCATCAATACATAAAGAAATTCTTGAATAAAAATATTAAGACTATCGTTTACATAGAGCCAAAAAGATCATTTTCATTCTATCAGTGCTGCTAATCCAACAATAGAGGTTAAAAAAAACAGCTCAATGAATACATTTGGATAAATTAATAATATATGAATAATATGAATAATAAGTACATGTTTGTAGAGATGGCCTAAATGAATTGATTATGGTTCTCCAGTACATAAGTCCATGACAACAAAACTTCAGACAATGCCCCTGCCCATGATCCTATGATGTGAATTACCCCATGATCCTATGATGTTAATTACCTCATGGGAAAAAGTTGCTCTCTGAAGGCTACTTTTTAAAACTATATATATATATATATATATA
>NW_025999924.1:4525548-4549661 GCF_001458135.2 Marmota marmota marmota | reverse complement strand
TGTATATATATATATATATATATATATATATATATATATACATACACACACACACACACATATGTCATCTATATATTTTTTTCATATTTATACACACGTATATATGTAGTGTATATATATATTTGTGTGTGTGATTTTATAAGTTGTAGATAGACACAATGCCTTTATTTAATTAATTTGTTTATTTTTATGTGATGCTGAGGATCAAACCTAGTGCTTCACACGTGCTATGTAAGTGCTTTATTACTGAGCTACAACTCCAGCCTGAAGACTATTTTTTTAACCCCTGAAAATATATAATAATTTTATCATGTGCATACCAAAAAAAAAAGTTTTTAAAAAGGAGCTTTTACTATGTTCATTTGATTACATTAAGAATGATATTTTATCCAACTGTGAATAGTTTGGAGAAAAAGAGCGGCTGGTATTTACTGAGTCTGGACTGTGTACCAGACGTGATTATGGAATATTGTACCAAATACTCAGAAGATTCATAGTCCTGCAAAACAGATTTTATTCCTTATTTTCAGGGAGTATAAACAAGAGCCAAACAAAGAAGTCAGACAACTTGCCTAGTCATGAAACAATTATGATATACTGCAGACCTGGGCTCAGTAGTCTGACCTTGGAAACCACGTCTTTTACCAGTGTTCAGAATTATATTAGTCACACAGATTTGCCCTCACCCATAACTTCAGAGACCCCTGACTTGTTCCAGGCATAAAAGGTACTGTGAGTAAAATATGAAATAGTTATCACTAAAAACTCATAAAAGAGAATACTTTGATATCCACACAACAGAGTAGCACACAGAGTCAGGTAGGTGGCATTATTGCCCTTTTGCATACAATGTACCATGTGCATTGTGTCCTCAGCCACTGGAGGTTCTGGCATATATACCCTCACTCACCTTGGCATGATGAAGGTCTCAGAGAACAGGAAATTGCTTAGTACCACTTAGGAGCACTGGTACTAAGTGTATGGACCCTGTGCAGGTTGAAGCATTTTCTTTTTTTAATGTATTTTTTATTTATATATGACAGCAGAATGCATTATAATTCTTATTACACATATAAAGCACAATTTTTCATATCTCTGTATACAAAGTATATTGACACCAATTTGTGTCTTCATACCTGTACTTTGGATAATAGTGATCATCACGTTCCACCATCATTAATAACCTCCTGCCCCCTCCCTTCCCCTCCAATCCCTCTGCCCTATCTAGAGTTCATCTATTCCTCCCATGCTCCTGCTCCCTATCCTACAATGAATCAGCCTCCTTATATCAGAGAAATATTCGGCATTTGTTTTTTGGGGGATTGGCTAACTTCACTTAGCATTATCTTCTCTAACTCCATTCATTTACCTGAAAATGCCATGATTTTATTCTTTTATTACTGAGTAATATTCCATTGTGTATATATGCCATATTTATTTTTTATCCATTCATCTATTAAAGGGCATCCAGGTTGGTTCCACAGTTTAGCTATTGTGAATTGTGCTGCTATAAACACTGATGTGGCTGTCTCCCTGTAGTATGCTGTTTTAAGTCCTTTGGGTATAGACAGAGGAGAGAAATCGCTGGGTCAAATGGTGGTTCCATTCCCAGATTTCCAAGAAATCTCCATACTGCTTTCCATATTGGCTGCACCAATTTGCAGTCTCACCAGCAATGTATAGTGTACCTTTGTCCCCACATCCTCCTCAACACTTATTGTTGTTTGTATGCATAATAGCTGCCATTCTGACTGAAATGAGATGAAATCTTAGAGTGGTTTTGATTTGCATTTCTCTAATTGCTAATGATGATAAACATTTTTTATGTATTTGTTGATTGATTGCTTATCATCTTCTAAGAAGTGTTTTTTCAGGTCCTTGGCCCATTTATTGATTGGGTTATTTGTGGGGGTTTTTTTGTTTTGTTTTGTTTTTGTGTGTGTTTGTGTGTTTAGCTTTTTGAGTTCTTTATGTACCCTAGAGATTAGTATTCTATCTGATGTGTGAGGGGTAAAGATTTGCTCCCAATATGTAGGATCTCTATTCACCTCACAGATTGTTTCTTTTGCTGAGAAGAAACTTTTTTTTAGTTTGAGTCCATCCCATTTATTGATTCTTAATTTTAATTCTTGTGCCACAGGAGTCTTGTTAAGGAAGTTGGAGTCTAATCCCACATGATGGAGATTAGGGCCTACTTTTTCTTCTATTAGATGCAGCATCTCTGGTTGTATTCCTAAGTCCTTGATCCATTTTGAGTTGAGTTTTGTGCATGGTGAGAGATAGGAGTTTAATTTCATTTTGTTGCATATGGATTTCCAGTTTTCCCAGCACCATTTGTTGAAGAGGCTATCTTTTCTCCAGTGCATATTCTTGGCACCTTTGTCTAATATAAGATAATTGTAGTTTTGTGGATTAGTCTCTGTGTCCTGTATTCTGTACCATTGGTCTACCAGTCTGATTTGGTGTCAATACCATGCTGTTTTTGTTACTATTGCTCTGCAGTATAGTTTAAGTTCTGGTATAGTGATGCCACCTGCTTCACTCTTCCTGCTAAGGATTGCTTTAGCTATTCTGGTTCTCTTATTTTTCCAGATGAATTTTATGATTGATTTTTCTATTTCTATGAGGGATGTCATTGTAATTTTGATAAAAATTTCATTAAACAAGACAGGGATGCCCTCTTTCACTACTTCTATTTAACATAGTTCTTGAAACACTTGCCAGAGCAATTAGACAGACAAAAGAAATTAAAGGGATACACATAGGAAGAGAAGAACTCAAATTAGCACTATTTGCTGATGATATGATTCTATATCTAGAAGACCCTAAAAGTTCCACCAGAAAACTTCTAGAACTAGTAAATGAATTCAGCAAAGTAGCAGGATATAAAATCAACACCCATAAATCAAAGGCATTTCTGTTTATCAGCGATAAATCCACAGAAAAGGAAATGAGGAAAACCACCCCATTTTCAGTAGCCTAAAAAAAAAATCCAAATTCTTGGGAATCAACTTAACAAAAGAGGTAAAAGATCTATATAATGAAAATTACAGAATCCTAAAGAAAGAAGTCAAAGAAGACATTAGAAGATGGAAAGATCTACCTTGCTCTTGAGTAGGCAGAATTAATATTATCAAGATGACCATACTTCCAAAAGCACTATACAGGTCCAGGCATTTTCTTAACAGTGTTTTTAAGAGCAGAAGAATGCAAATGGCTGGTGGCTAACGCATCTAAAAGAACTCACATCAGAATATTAGTGAGAGAGCTTCTGCAGTTTCCAAAAACAAGTAGGGGAGGTGCAGTTCACTGGAAGCTATATATATTCTATACATATAGGTTCTTCAATAACAAATTCAGTTGAGAACTCATAACTTTAACTATAACATCTTAACCATAACTTTATCTCACTCCATTACCCTGTTCCTTCTCTCACACACTGGAGCAATGTATGAAAATGGAGTTAGTCCCTAATACGGTCTGAACATGTTTCCTAAAATGCACGTGTTGGAAATGATCCCCAAAGCAATGGTATTGGAAGATGGGATTTTTTGAGAGGTATTTAGGTCACAAAGGCTTTGCTATTGATACTGCTATAAAAAGGGCTTACAGGAGTGTGTTCACTCTCTTCTGCTCTTCTGCCATCTGAGGACATAGGATCCAGCATTCAAGACTCCATCTTGCAAACAAACAGCTGCCTTGCCTGATGCCACTGCCTTTATCTTGGTTTTTCCAGTGCCCAGAATTGTAAAGAATAAATTTCTCTTCTTTATAAATTACCTAGTCTGTGGTATTCCCTTATAATCTCACAAAGACAGTCTCCAACAGTGTTCCTTTTTCACATTCTGATAAATAGCATTTTAAACATTTCTCACTCATCTTACAATAACTTTGTTTTCAGTTTTAATTATATGTGGGCTCACTATGCATTATCAGAATACTATACTTCACTTAGCAAGGACTGAGTTTGTCTCCTTACAACAGCACGTAATTGTCTGGACAAAGAAGTAAAATGATATTGTAATTACATGCAACGTTAATGCATAGGTTTAGGAAGTAATCCAAAGAAAATACATCAATAGCAGCTATGAAGGTGCTGGGAAGGGGCTAGACTAGGGCTGTTACCCAAATCTTATCATTAGTATTTTTATTTTGTTTTATGTTTTGTTTTGTTTCATGCTTCTGACATCTTTGGAGTGGGTAGAGCTATAGATAAAACAACTTTATTGCTTTTTATGGCCATGACCATTCCCAGCACTTCCTAGTAAAGAGAAGAAAGCACAGGCATGGTATGAAGGATTTTATCTTCAATAACAAAATTTTAGACAGACTGTAATAAGAGAATAATTATAGCATATATACACATGCACACACACACAACCCTAGCAGTATCATAGTGGCATCGTGATAGACAACTGAGACGAAGGAACACAAACGAGAGCTCACAGAAATAATCCAAGGTTTTAAGGACTGGTGTGGAGGACAGGATCTACCATTCACCTTAGCATCTGCCCATATATTTTCCTTGAATGAGATCTGTCCAATAAAGAGCAGTCCTGATGAAAGACGAAGTTTGGGTTCCTCAAGCACCATATGAATATTGCCACATCATCCTCCCTAGGACCTACAATAGAGTAAGTTTCTGCCTATGTTTGCTTTGCTGATGACATCCTTAACAGTGACTAGTAATCAGCACTTTGTATTCTACAAAAATATTTCAAAACTGTTGTTCCTGGTGATCCTCGTAATATCCTTGATACGGAGTTTGAATAGCATTGTCCTCAATTTATAGGTGAGGACTTGTACTCAGGGAAAAACTTGGACTGGGTCAAACAGTTGGTAAGGGACAAAACCACCTTCAGGACAATCTACCTACTTCTCTTGCCACCTTCCCATTCTGGCATTCCAGGTGTGGCCAAGCTTCTGAAAAAAAAGAAAAAACAACTAATACCTAAGCTGCTGGGAAAATCCATCTTAAAGTTTTACTTCTGGCACTGAATTCAGTGGCAGAAGGGCCTCTTCAAAATTTTTTGGATGAAGTGAACAAAGAGGTGAACTTTATTTTATTTGCATTCTTTGTCTTGAGGTTCTATTTATCACTGACTCTACAATGATAAATAAAGTATTCTTTTCTGTGATGATCTAAAATACAAAAAATAGGGCTGGGAATATGGCTTAGTGGTTGAGTACTCCTGAGTTCAGTCACAGGTACCAAAAACAAAACAAACAAACAAAAAATCAATGTGTTTTTTAAATGGAGAGAATAATACTTGCTGCTCACCACAAACACTAGAGTGAAGAAACTAAAGCTTCTGGAAGGTTGTGAAAGAGGTGCTTTAGAAACAGAGATGTGACATTTATATCGAATACATCCAAATGTGATTTTTTTTTTAATTTTTATTGTTGGTTGTTCAAAACATTACATAGTTCTTGATATATCAAATTCCACACTTTGATTCAAGTGGGTTATGAACTCCCATTTTTACCCCATATACAGATTGCAGAATCACATCAGTTACACATCCATTGATTTACATATTGCCATACCAAATATGATTTTTAAACTGAAATTAAAATTTCATCAAAATTCTGCCATACTGAGCTATTCATAATTTGTGATATTGTTATTATTTTTCTTTTCACTTTAAGCACTATGGCAGTAAATGGACATTGTAATTTTAGAGATTCTGACACTTTAAGAGCTCACATCTAGGGACTTCGATCCCCTTATACTACAACCTCTGCCTGATTTTTTATTTTACTTTCTACAAATATAAACATTGTCTATTTTGCTCTACATAAAGAATGATATGTTCTTTAGATACTAGGTCAGAAAAAAAGCTTAACATGATGGTGCAGGTTTTGCTTTGACATAAGAAGTACCACTGCCCTATATAATCCAGCAATGGCACAATATTCTTTCTGGGCCTGGTGACTGTCGAATCTCAGTGACAGTCTTCATTAATCAGGCTGGCAGGCCTCCCACTGCAGGGAACTCTAGGATGGGTAATCTCTCCACAAAGAGCCTGAGGTACAGCAGCCAGACAACTGATGTCTTCCAAATGAATGACTCTACTTGAACAAGCCAGCTACTGGGGATAAAACCATTAAGCCGTGACGTGCAGGTGACGGTTGCAGCATGGGAATTTGATGTGATATGCTAATTCTTGAGAGGACATTTCATGATAAGAAGTGCAAACTGTTACATTGGATTGGATTGCCTAAAGCACTTGAACCAACAAAATATTTTCCATAAAGTTGCTATTGGCTATCAAGTTGAACCTCGCTCGAGATGCTCCAAGTGATGCAGAAACATTTTCGGGGGAGGAAGGGTAGTAAGAGGGATTAAACTCAGGGGCACTCAGCCACTGAGCCACATTCCCAGCTCTATTTTTTGTATTTTATTTAGAGACAGGATCTCTCTTATTTAGAGTTGCTTATTGTCTCATTTTTGCTGAGGCTGGCTTTGAACTCTTGATCCTCCTGCCTCAGCCTTAGGAGTCAATGTGCCTTCACACCTGGCAATGCAGAAGAATTTTTCTCAAAGAAACTGAAATTAATGAAGATTTTCATGAATGATATCATACGTTATGACTGTTTCATATGCAATGAATATTTTCTAAAGTGAGTTAGTGTCATTTAGTTTTTCATTTTCCTCTCATTTTAGGATGATGAATTAATACACATTCTGAAAGTTTTCCAATAAATAATTAAATATTCTCTGTAAAACACTTGTCAAAGTGCTTTCCTTACTCCTAATCAGTAGTGTTTGATTCAAATAAAAAACTCATTCCTAAAGGGATTTTATTCGTTTATTTTGTTAAATAGAGAGGTCCTAACTCAAAGCACTAAAAATATCCATTTTTTTCTAAGGCCACCTGCCATGTTTCTGACACTTTCTTTAGGGCTGTGCCATTTGTGCAGTTTTGCTTTATTTTATAAAGCAAGCAACATTCTTCCACACACTTATCAAGAAACTGTCCTTTTACTCATCTTTTACTCCTTAAATCAAGAACACAGGGCTTGGAAAACAATCCATAGTAATTCCAATGAGGTCAATAGATTGGAATAAAAACAATGAGATTCTCTCCACTTTATTGACTTAAAATTGCTTTGTAGTCTCAAGGAACTTGCCCTCACAGACATTTGATGTGTTTTCTTATCATACAATGGCAACAGTGATAGATAAATAATATCAATGGGTTTAGTGAAAATTTTTCTGAAAATTTTATAGTGCTTCATTGAAAAAAAGTCACTGAAAAACATAGAAATATTAAAACCAGGTCTGTGTAATTGAAATAAATGACATCTTAAAGAATTAGTTACTCTGGCTATTTTTTTCCCCTGTGTTGGGGATGGAACCCAGGGTCTCCTGTATGCTCTTCCACTGAGCTAAACCCTGCAGCCCCTACTTTGTCCATTTTAATGCTGAACTAATTGCAGTGAAGAATAAAAACTTAAATTTGCCTTTTTAAATAGGAATTTGGGTTCTGTGATGTGACTATAATATCTGTTATTTTTTAATGCACAACCTTTTAGGGTTTCAATAAAAATAATGACGTAGCCCAAATACTTTTAACACTATGTTGCTTTTTACATTCTTAAAAACCTAAAGAACAAGTCTTATTATTTAATTATTGTAATTTCCAATTTTCATGCCTACTTTTGTTCTTATCTCCAATAAAATAGAAAGGGAGCTTCAAAATCCATAACATGGCATTTTTTATGCCATGAATGCTCAGAGAAAAGGCACTTCAACACTGAGAAACTCAAATGAAAACTTTAAATTGTTATGTAGTACATCACATTATATTAGCTATGTCAATAAAGCAAGCCAGCTGTTACTGTCTTTATGTAAAGCACATTTTTCTTTTAGTTTTTTAGCTAAGCTTATAAAAGATATCAATTCAATTGTAACACTAAATGAATAAGTAAATTAATATTGTTAGTAAGTTCAAGGTGAAATTCTTTTGATGTATCTAGGGAATCAGAAGAATATCATTTTGTAACTTCCTTTTCTAGATAAATAATTCTGACATCTTTGTATGTTTAGTTAGCACTGGCATTTCAGCCAATATTGACCAAAGAAGCTAATTTGGCTATTTTTAAACTCTTATCTCTATATTAGTTTCACCACAACCCCACAGCATATTTTAAACACTTTTAAGATTAATGAGATCTATTATTCCCAGAGCACTTTTCAAATGCATTCATTTTTCCTCTCAAATTATTTTTCCATTTGTGTCTATGTAAATTGAAGGAAACCATTTTTATTTAAAAACAGAGCTGCACATTTCTATTTCATTCTATCCTCTTTGAAAATAGGGTAAAGTTATATTGCTGTTTAATATAACCATAGACCTCCAAGTTGAATTGACAAGTACTTGACTATGAGTTAGGTTTTTCCTAAAGAATAGAGGTTAGTAAAATGCTATCATGCCCAAATACATTCCTTTCATCTCATTTACCAGATGGTACCTGTGCCATTGACTGTCATTAATAAGTTTTATCACCGCAGTCATAGTGGTCTTAAGCACAAAAGGTTAAACATCATATATTATGTGACAGGATCTAAATAAATTTGTGTAGCCTCAATACACTCTTCTGCTCTCTGCTTAATGAAGCATAAAAATAAGGTCATAGACACTTACAGCATGCAAAAATTTTAACCTGCCTTTCATAGGAGAAGTTATTGAAACTAAAGGTGTGTTAACAGGGGGAATGGGTCATGCTATGGATTAGCTACCTAAAACTCACATGGGATACCAGTGAATATTTCATAGGGTAATCATATAATTCTTCCAATTCTGGCATTTATTTTTTTAATAGATATAATTTTAGTTGTGGATGAACCTTTATTTTTATTTACTTATTTTTATGTGGTGCCAAGAATTGAACCCAGTGCCTCACACATGCTAGGCAAGCATTCTACCACTGAGCCACAACCCCAGCCCCTGGACACTTTTGACTAGAACAGGCATAGTTTAAGTTTTTCTCAAGCAAACAGATACATTATCCAGGTATATGTGTCATATTTTTGGCAGTAAAGAATTATTTATTACTACTAATAAGAAAAAAATTGAGCTATTTCATCAATACCTAACCTAACATGTGCCAAATCATGTCATCAACACCGAGGGACACATCTCAGTTGAACTGGAACTGTAAGTTTGTTACAATTTTATATAAGGAACATTATGAGATTTCTTTAATTCTCATTTCCTGACTTCTTTACTGAACTGTATTTCTATATCACTTCTGAAGGCTTAGTTTTTTTTTCCTCATTGTATCATTAAAATAAATCAATTGAACCCTACCCTTGTACAATAATTTTTAAATTTTAACTTTTGAAAATCTCACTCTAGGCACTAGTTGGCCTTTTGACTAAATTCAAGCCTAAAAATCATGCTCTAATATGTTCAATAATATCTATTCACAAATTTAATGGGTGGGTTCTTCACAGGAAGTGGCTTTATAATTTTTATAGCTGCTCTGTTCAACATAAAGTATTACCAAAAAAAAAAAAAAACTCCTTTATAAATCCTGAATGCCTTTTGCAAACCAGAATGTACATACACTAAATTTATTTTAAAACATTTCAATTTTGCCATTACAAAGAAACAGAAATATGCCAAAGTCAAGTAGGTCATTTCTTATTAACTGTGTACAATGTTTGCATTGCAAAGTTATCTTAGCTACCTGGCCATCTGGAACATTTCTAGGCCATGAATTTCTCCCTGGACAAGAGAATTTTTCTTACTGAGAGAGGTTGTAAATAAGAATCTGAGAACTTACTATGATGTTATAGATATGCTAAAGTCTCTATTTGCCTAAATATTGTACTGTTATCAGAAATTGCATTCCAGCCTATTTATAGGTACATGATATTTTAAAACTAAATTTAGCTTACGGAGGATTACTACTACATATATAAAAACTATCTTCCCAGGAACATTCCTTGTGATCTCAAAAGTTATTCCAAGAGGATTGGGGGTGTAGCTCAGGGGTAGATCATTTGCTGGGGATGCATGATCTTCTAGATTCAATCCCCAATGCTGGGAGCAGAAGGCTGTTATACCAATAAAAATAATGTATCAAGGCAAAGAAGTTTGAAAAACCCTTCCCTCACGCATGATCCATCTCTGAGGGACTCATAATGCAGATATAGTATACTGAAGTTCCCAAGAAGACTTGACATAAAGAAACTTGTTTAATTTTATTTATACAAGTGTTTTTTAAAAGAATTTGCCAAAAAGTACATCTTTCATGGAAGATTTTAGGATATCCAAGAAATTATGTATTCACACTACACCGTTTGGGGAATTTTTTTATAAAATAGTTAAGAAGGAACTGTAATAAGAAAAAGCAGAAAAGGAGGACTCCAAATATGGGAGATGTTGATGTGACTAACCTTGGATTTTTGTCAGTCAATAAGAGAGTAATTGCTTTCACTTGGGGAATTCTTTAACTTGGTTTCCTAAGGAGCATGATGAATAAAGCAATTAATAATTGAAAAACCCTAATAATAATTTGATTGTTAGTATAAGATAAATCTTTCATAACATAATGCTATTATATGATAAGAATATCAGTGCCTAATCCTGTCAATGTTAAAAAAGAGGTAATATACACAAGGAAATATTAATAAAGATAATGTTAAAATTGGCAGAGGGGAAAACTCAACATTTTCATTTCTCCTCTTTAATATCATTTTGAACAATAAGAGATGACTTTAGTTGTAGGTTAAAAAAAATTGGTCAAATTTTTTCAATATCTTATTTTCAAACTAATAGATTCTAATACATTTTTTCACTGCTCTGGGGATCAAAGTTACTCTCTTACTAAGCTATCTCCCCCACTCTTTTTATTTTTATATTTTTGAGAGAAGATCTTGCTAAGTTGCCCAGGCTTGTCTAGAAATTGAGATGTTCCTACCTCAGCTTCCAAGTAGGTGGGATTTCAGGTGTGTGTACCACAGAGCTCAATTTAAATTTTTATTATTATCCTTGTTTACAGAAGAGAAAAATAAGAAATGGTGTCTTCTTCATGAAAACTCAACAAACAATTGGCCCAATTGCTTCAGGTTTGATATATTTGGTTAAAATTATAAGCTTTTCCCTGCTACATCATGTATTTTTATAATTTGTTTATTTTTAGCTACATTTTGACCTCATTGGGAATGAGATTTTTGCCATAATTTCTGTATTTTAAACACAATATAACTTGCATATTTTCTTTGAGATTGACCATAATTCTTTTCACACACAAGATTTTTGAAAATACATTAATTTATGTATTTACAATTAGATCAAATAATTTGGTTTTCATTGCTATTCCTGAATGCATTTATAAAACCCCACTTGCAAATATGATTCTAATTTATTTTTCGATTTATTTCCTTAAAGTAAAACAAAATTCTCAACCGTTGCCAACATCATTTTAGCTTAACGTGTGTGTGCGCGCGCGCGCACGTGTGTGTGTGTGTGTGTGTGTGTGTGTTTGTGTGTGTGTGTTTGTGTGTGTGTGTTCATTTGTTCCTGGGGAAGCAAAAACCTAAGAGAAATATATCAGTTTCTAGAAAATTTGAAAGTAATTCTATTTCTTTAACAGTATGGATAGGAAATTTGCATTTGAAAGACAATTTACTTCAACTCCAAGTATATGGTTTGAACAAAACTGAAAATGCGGGTGCTCCTCTTGTGCCTATTCCAGTCATTTACCTCGACTTACAACTAACCTATATTGAAAATATTATCATATAATATTAAATACAAATTTAACATTATATTTACTATTAAATATAATACTTAATAAATATGTTTTAGCTTAAAATTCTAAACCTTTGTCAGTTACTACAATTTCATTTTTTTTCTCTTCTGATACTGAGGGTTGACCCCAGGCCCTCTTGCATGCTAGGCCAGGCAAACGCTGTACCCAGGAACCACATCCCCAGCTTTACAATTTCACTTCTCAATTTGAATTATACTACCAATACATTACTATATATGATATAGTAGCATAGAATTCCAATGCTTGACTTAATATGTAGAGATTCTTCAACCAAAATTGATTCCATTATTTTGATTATCTTCAATACTTATTTGCTTGATAATAATTTTTATTAAATTGAAAGATACTTCCCTCCTAAATAAACTATTATGTCACCTAAACAGTTTTTTTTGTTGTTTTTTTTGTTTGTTTGTTTGTTTTGTTTTGTTTTGTTTTGGTAACCTAGGCTAGCTAGTATTGCATCTATAATCAGAGATACAGACCAAGATACTCACTGGAGCACTCTCTGAGAAAAGGAACATACCACGCCCCATTAATTACTCAGAGTATAGCAGTGGTTTCCTCTTCTCAGTATGTATCCTCCACATCCCCAGGCTTGAGTCATTACGATAGCTATGCTGAGCTAGTCTGTACAAGTTAGTGAAAATTGATTGTTAAAATTTCAAGAATTGTGCAAGTCAGTAGTTAAACACAACCATTATTAAAAATCAAATCATAATTTTAAAACGTAACAAACACTCAAAATTTATGATTATGTAATTATTTTTCTACTACATTTTATTATTATCTCTTTCTTCAGGTCATTTTTATCTATTTCTCATCTGTATGATAGAAATACAATGGCATGTGGCTGTAAATCTCTTTCCAGCTCCATATTCTCCAGAGTGACATCACTCTGGTGTCTTACTATCAGTCATGGTGAAAGTATTCACACCAAATAATCAGCAAATGCTGATTCATTTGATTCCTGATTTGGTCAGGATCCTCAGCACCTCCCAAGAAGTTTGTTTTTACATTTACCAGTGAAAGATGAGCTATGTCCTCATCTAATTCTCTGTCCACACTCCTCTCCGGGCTACGGCATCACTTGCTAAGACTTTTCATTTCTTTAGCTCTTAAAATCTTTAAAACATCTTCCCTGTAGTTACAAAGTTCTCAAAATTCACATACTCCTATATTTTCCCATTTTCTTTTGGTTTAGTGATGCCATGTGAATTATATAATAAGTTGATAGGCCAGTGAAACTTGGGCATGTCTGACCACAGGATCACAACTTTAACATTTTGCTGCCATAGATCCCAGGGGAGTATACAAGAAAGGCACTGTGCATTTCATTTCATTTAGGCCTGTTGCCTGATTTCTTGTATTCATTTCTTGATTCATTATAGGCCTAGAAAACAGAATTTATTCTAACTTTTGTGTTTGGGTTAAAATATCTAATCATTCCATACTTCTTAGAAGAGATTGCTACATAAGTTTGTTACTTTGTCTCATCCTAGAAGTGAAGTTATTGTACCTTTATTGATCGTGGAAATCAACTTTGTTTTATATACGAAGGTATTATAAGGCTGATCCCCAGAGGTAAAATCTGTGTATCCTATTCGATTAAATTCCAAACATTGATGAACCATGATATTATATTCCAACACTGTGTATGGAAGTTTAACTTTTTAATTTGAATGCACTAATATAATTAAATTGTGGCAATTCACAGAGATGCTTTCCATTATAAAAGTTAATAAGGCATAAAGGAGTGTTAGAATAAAACGTGAATCTAAGCATAGTGTAGGCTAGAATCTCTTTCAAATCAAGGAAAAACAAAGTAGATTCCACAAGTTTTTGTTTATGGAAGAGTTACCTTACAAACCTTAAAAATACACCGACTATCCTATGCACAGAATTGTCACTAACCATATTGACTTACCTGAGCACCTTATGAAAATGCACCTATTTTTGGTCACGCGTATTTTCATTAGGTTAAAATGTCTATAATGTAAAAACAGTCTGATAATGTTACAAATCCAAAGGCCTAAAGCAAAAATGAATCTTAAATCCCAGAGGCCTATAACAAACATGAATTCAGCCTTAATGCCCTCAATCCTGTATTGCTCAACTTTCAACCTTCCACTGCCTGTCATCCTGTTGCCTATTATAGCTCTTAGCAATTATGTCACTTTGGGATTTCAGAGGAAGAGAAGATAAAAGTAGTATAAAGTTAATGGAAGAGAAAAATTAAGAAAGGCAGCGAGGCCACCTATTTGCTTGTCGAAGAAGAAATTTGACAGTTAAATTTCAGATCCTTCCCTTCCTTTGTTCTGCAATATAAGAAAAACTCCAGCAACATTTCTCAGATTGTTCTTCTGCTGTCTTCAAGTTCATTCGATCAATGAGAGGCTGGCAGGCAAGAAGAAGAAAAAAATCTAGAATATTTCTTCTCCTTTCTTTCCTCACCCAAAAATGTAGGGTCATTTCAATCAGTGGATACATTTGTTCCATGATCTCAATTTTCTGACAGTGACCACCATGCTTCTAGTTTGTGCCAAAAGATCACCGTTCTGAACTTCAGGAAATCCTTTTTTTCTCTGGGTTTCTCCAACCTTTGGGTAGTAAGTAGTGACTTCCTGCTATTGCTAATATCTAGGTTGTCTCCCCACTTCCCAATTGGCTTCTGAGCTATTCCATCAGTTGGTTAGTGAATAATTTCCATTAGATTCCTTTTCTTTGAAAGGCCTAAAGGGATTTTTTTTAATTCCTGAGTGGACCATGACTGACACAGAAAGGAATACTGGAAGAGGGAGAAACAAGAATGAGTCAACTATTTTCATTTCTAGGTAATTAGGGTTCTTGCCATTATGGGTGTGGAAAGAGGCCGGAGAAACACAGAACAAGGATAGCTATGAACACTTATTGAGCACCTTTGGTGTGTAAGTGCTTTATTATCATTTCATACTCACAGACAAGGAAACTGGTGTTTAGAGAGATTAGGTTATCATTATAGATCACACTGCTATTCTATGGCTGAACAGGAATTTGAATTCAGGAATAATTCCAAAGCTTTCATACTGAAATATGTTTCCCCCCAGGAAGACATAAAATTATAGTTCAGAAATAGTTCTGGAAGAATTGAGGGGACTAAGACATTAAAGTAGTAGATGTCAAATAACCCAAGATCTAGGTGATTGTCATAGCCACACTAAGCTCAGCTGATAAATCAAAACTAGTACATCTTTATAGTTTGTGATTTTTCTCAGCTGATACCCTTCTAGGATTTGTGATGGCAAATGGAGAAACAGTCATGGGGATAAAGATGTTCATTAAAAACAAATGATATTTTATAGTTGTTTTTACGAAATTCAGTTAGGGGCTTTCTGTTTAGAAGGGTAATTTTATTTGAGAATCTTTTGTCCTTGCTCCATGGCAAAGATGTTATCAACAATGTTGTGCTTTGTAGAGATGTCCTCTAAGCAGAACACACAAAGCAATGCTCTTGGGTAGAAGGGACAACAAAAATCCATCCTTACATGTCTATATCCACTCCCTTAAGGTTGTCCAGAACCTGATTACTCCACAATCTCTTCAGACATCCATATCCACGTGATTTCTGGATGTATTTGGGTTTCCTTGTATGAAACTAAGTCAGCATAGCCTTAGCTCACCATATTTATCTGAATATCATCAGGCTTTTGCTTCTGTCATCCTTATTTCAGGCCACACAATACATACCACTTTTCTCCCCTTGACAGCTCCAGCCAATCATCCTAAACACCACCCTTTTTCTCAGTCTCCACATTCAGCCAGGCTCCACATCCTGTTAAAATCAAATAAGTCCCTCCAAAATCTACCTTTCTTCATTCATTTAATATTTGACTATCCCTTGCCAAGACTGGTGCTCAGTGCTGAGAATACTGAAATGAACCAGGTGGGCCAAAGGAGATACTAATCCATCATTTGTTCCTTTTTATTAAGTCTCAGGTCCTTTCTCATCTGGATCACAAGATTAATTTATTTACTATTTGGGCTCTCTCTCTCCCTCTTGTTCCCTACCCAACACACCTACACCCTCAGAATTAATTTTATAAATCTGTAATACGGTACCATCTTCTCCTGAAGAATGTGTGTATGTGTGTGTGTGTTGTGTGTGTGTGTTGTGTGTGTTTCTTATGGTGTTAGGGGTTGGACCCTGGGCCTCATGCATTCTAGGCAAGTGCTTTGCTGTTGAGCTTTACCCCAATCCCTAGCTCTGAACAGCCTTCAAGATACAGCCTAAATGCCTTGGGATGCATATGAGACACATTACATCTGTCTCTTCAGTTTTACCTATAATACTTCAGACTAACACACTACTTCTACTATGAATGCTTTCTTCCTTCTTCTTCTTTTTTTTTTTTTTTTTTAATATTTATTTTTTAGTTTTCGGCGGACACAACATCTTTGTTTGTATGTGGTGCTGAGGATCGAACCCGGGCCGCACGCATGCCAGGCGAGCGCGCTACCGCTTGAGCCACATCCTCAGCCCCTCTTCCTTCTTCTTCTGAACATGCTGTTTCCCCTACTTACAATACCCTTTCCCATCTGGTACTTCTATTTAACCTCACTGATTTTTCAAAATCTAATGCAAAGAATTTCCTGCTCTGGAATCTATTGTGAGTCCTCTCCTTGCCTGCAGCTTTTTCCTCAGGATTCCTTTCCCTGTTCTGAGTTCTCCCAACAACCAGTACGTACCTTCGTCATCATATCACAGCACTTACCAGACTAAGAGGCAAATCTACTGTTTCCACCACTCCATTGTGACTTCCTGTAGGGCAGGTAGAGGCTCAGATTCACTTTACATTGCCAATGACAGGCCCTGTATCTGATTCAGCTTAGGCTAGGCTGACTTAGTTTCATACATGGACACCCAAATACATCCAGAAAACATTAGTAGACAATGATGGGTAAGCATGTTCTGAAACCATAAAAAAATAAATAAACATAATACTACAGTGTGAATCTCAAAAGGAAGACCATTTCTCACTCTTTGCAAATTCTTTTCAAGTTTTCTCTGCTAGCAAAAAATAAGATTCTACTTTTGGATACCTAGTTTTTACTGAATTTTCTTCAGCTATTACTATAAACCATTTAACAAGGCTGACTTTGTGTACATGGCTAGAGAACACTGGCCAACAGAAGTTAATGTAAGACTGGTAAAATGCTCATGACAAATTTGATTTTGAATAACAAATAATGCAAAGTGCAGAGGTTGTAACAATTTGAGAAAAATTTAAGTGTACAACTACCATTTCTGTACTACCCTGTGTAAGACCAAATGTAAACATAGTCTTAATCCACAAGATAGTATTTTCCTTCTAGTGGAATTACAATTGAACAAAGAAATTATTTACATCTTATGAAGGTCACTATAAGTTCAGAGTAACAGGATGAGCAGCTTTTCTTTACACCTGTTAAAGAGTACAGTGTACTGAAAGAGAAAACCATATCAGATTTGCCTCTTGGATAATTTAACAGTTTAAAAATTGGACCCTGAAACATAATTTGGTTCCCATACCTTTCTCAACCACCAAAACCCAAAAAGAAAATAAAATGACTTGCTTTTAAAGCATTTCCTACTACTGGAATTATGTCCTACTATTGCCAGCGGCACTGGAAGTGTTTAGGCAAGTTTAAGCTGAGTAATACATTTAGATGGTGTGCATATTATAAAGCATAGAATTTTGCTCATGATAAGATAAACTTCCTGTGCCTTTTGACACCTAATTACAGAGGTCTGTTTATACAGGATTAATTTGCCTTTCAGTTCTAAGTTAAAAGAGTTTTAAGGAAATACTTAAGGGAGAAATTGGTTTGGGATTTAGTGGAGGCCAGTAGTTTAGTTGAAATAAATAGCATTTTTGTTGTAATCTTCTCAAGAAAGTTTATAATTCAGAAATTGAAGACTGACTTCCTAGAAGCTATGTTTATAAATACCAAAGAGCTAACTTTCTAGTATGCCTCTGTACCTAATGTCACGCCAAACAGTCCCAAGAATCGACTACAGAATGAGATGTGCCGTGATGCATTTTACTAAAGACAGAGACCACTATTTCTGTTTTTTCATACTCTTTATTGCCAACAGTTTAAAATGGTCAACATAAAAAAAACATTTCATAATAAATACTGCTCTTTGGGCTGTAATAAATAAAAAGTTTATTAACAAGGAATGCACTTTTCCAGCCACAAGTGTATTCAAAAATAAACAAACAAAAAAAATTATATATGGCCATAGTTCACAGTTAAGCAGCCAAAAGCTGCTCTGATTACAGCCTTTAAACAACATGGGAGCTTCCTCCCTTCTCCCTCCCCTTCAGGAAGTATATTCACAGTTCCAAGTCCTCTGGCTGAAATGCTCTCAACAGAGAGAAGTTAAGAGTCAATGCATCTTTCTGCAAAATTGACTGAAAAACCTTTTACAACAGGTATCTCAAGGAAACTGCATTCTGATTCTCTCTTGGATTGTCCAAAGTCAAGAAGTGTTTGCCTCAGCCTGGTCTGGTTCCACACAGTCCAGTAGGCCACAGAGGAATTGTTTTCGTACCACCACCTGTCCATCTTTTTCAACATACTCTAGATCATTCTACTGGCTTCCCCATCGATCTCACAGTGGAAAAGAGGAGTCCCATAGGGTCCATTGGAAAAGTCTTTCTTTCAGTTACATCTCTGTAAGAGCATGTTCAGGGCATATTCCATTCGATTTTTTAATTCTAATGAACAGCCAGACATCAGCAGAGTTGTCAGTCTGAAAGTTGTAGATATCCTATCTTCATTGATATAAGTGAGAAGGTATTCTTCATTTTGGCTACAGATGATTATTTTTGTATGGTCATGATAGAAATTCACCTTAAAAAATAAACACAGATGTTAGATATCTCTAAATATTTAAGAATTAGAAAATTAGAAAAGTTTAGTCAAAAATTAAACTGGTTAGGTAAATACCAACTTTTTTTAAGGACCTGAACATGTACTTCTATAAAGGGTTCATTTACCTGAAAGGTGCCATCATTAAAAAGCATCATTAAGGCTTTATCAGATTTTAGCCACTGAAGGAGGTAGAGCCGAGGTCTTCGAATATCAGTAATGCTAGGGATATCCCCACCCTAGAAAAGATTAGAAGAGGGTGTTAATACATATGAAAATTTTGCAATGTAAATTCTATTCTTCTAAGATGACTCTCAAATTTAAGTAAACATCCAAATGGCCTGAAGATTCCTGGTTCCACTTCCCAGAGATTCTGATTCAGTAGATCTAGGACAGTGAGAATCTCTATATTTCTATCAAGCAGTAAGTAATGCAGATGCTACCGGTTTGTGGACTACTTCAAATATCACTGCTGCAAAGCACAGTACTTACATCCATGAGGTTCTCCTCCATGTAATGAGAAAAGTATTTCAGCACCGTCACTTGACTAATGAATTGTTCAGGGGCATCTGTTGCTGGAAAAACAGAGCACTGGCCAAGCTCTGCATAATAGTGAACTGTTCTAAAAATCAGGAAAAAAAGAAAAGGAAAAAAAACAGAAGCAGTTAGTCACTGTTTTCAGATTTCTTTAGTGTTAAGACTAGACAAAAAAATCAGTCTTCATTAATTGGATGCACTTACTTTTTGTCTGGAAGGAGGCTCATGTGAGCACCATTGTTGAAAAGGACACCTACAGTGTGGTCTGAGAGTTGGTATCCAAAGCCATATTTGTTAGAGTAATCGACCCATTTGGTGACCCACTGAAATGACGTGCTTAATTGCTCTTTGGGAATGCAGTCAGCTTCTGGCATGTTTTCCAGACATCCTCGAAGGACTCTTGCCACTGTGTCTGCAACACTTCCCATTGTGCTGTCTTCAAGGCCTGAAAAGTTAGAGAGAGATAAGTCACAAAACCTTTAACAATAACACCTTGGGCTCTGGTAGTTTCTAAGTTTCCTTTCACTAACTAATTTTAAATACACAGGACTCAGGGTTATTCCCTATCTTTTCCCAATTCCTCTAATCTGCTTCTTCTATGTTAAATTCAGCTACAAAATACATTGACTTCAGTTACTTAGAAGTTAGCACTGTAGTTTTATTATTTAAAATATAATAAACAACCACTTACATTCACTGCTACTGCTGCAGCTGCCAAGCGTCCCTCTCACTATCATCCGAATAGCATCTCCAATCTGCTGCTTGTTTTCTACTGCGGGGGTTCCAGATTTGGCAACTGTAGTGGTAGGCGGCTGGAGCTCCTTAAAAAAGAGAAGAGTCATGCAATAAGTCAAGTATCTAAATCAATTAAAGGTTGAAATTCCAGGTTAGGATGACATTGTGGCAATTGCTGGAAAAGCTCATCAAAAAGCAATGGACACAAGCCAGATAAAAGATATGGCAGTAACTCAACTGCATGCATTGTTAAACTAAAAGATATTATCTTTCCTTTCAAAAGTTAGAAAAAAGTCTTAAGTAAATATGACATGCTTGAGCCACAACAAGTGCCAGTTGAAAAGAGTGGAAATGACTTAGAGTGTTTATATATATTTCATTCTTTCCCAACATACCTCATCTGTCCTATGTTTGCTGGGTTGCTGAGTTATTGAAGTCTTTTTCAAATCATGCCTAAGCTTGTAAATTTCTTCATCTTCTTTAGACACTCTATCTGTAAATCAAGGGAAAAAATTAAGAGGGTCAGTCTATTTTAACAAGGTAGGAACCAAGCTAGCCATATTTCCTGCCTGTGTATTGTTAACTAGCTTATGAGCATCCAAGGCAAAAACAACATTTTATCATTGCCATCAAATGCAATCATGCAGGAAGCACATTTTAGTGTTTACAAAACAAAAAGCTATTTAATCACGACTCAAGGTGTGGATTTATTATGCCATAAATGTCAAAGGTCAATAGTATACAAACATACTGACTGAATTATACTCCCATGAAAGTCTCTTTAACACATTTATCAAATTTAGATGTAATATTGAATACAAAAAGGGGGAGAAGTCTTATAACTTACTGTGAGTGTCAATATATCTTGCTTTGTCCTTTTTGCCACCAAAAAGAGCAGCAGCAGCTTTCTTAAAGAAATTCTTAGCTGGGCTTGATAAATGGAAATCTGGAACAGTATGACAACAGCTGGAAGAAAGTCTGTCTGGAGTGAAACCCTGTGGAGTATTGGAAAAGACCTCAGTAACCTTTCAGGTAAGTGGCATCAATAACATGTAACAGAAAATACATAAGACAGTGAGTGTACCAACCTGCAAAAAAAACTCATGTCGAATGATGTCATCTAAACTGGGACGATCCTCTGGGTTTTTGGACAACATGCTAGCTATTAGGTGCTTAGCAGGAGCCAGCAATGAAGATGGCATTGTATACCTGGCTTCTCTTATACACCTGTAAGTTTCTTTCAGGTTTGTAGTTTCAAATGGGGGTCTTCCTAGCAGCATTGTGTACCTGTGTGAAAAGAAACATCTTTAGGAATGGTCCTAAAGGAACTCTTTAAACATTAAAATCTAAACCACGGTTGCTTTTTAATCATTCTGGTGCATTTACTTACATCACACAGCCTAAGGCCCAAATGTCTGATTCACAGCCATGTCCTTGTTTGTTAAGGACTTCAGGAGAAAGATAATTTGGGGTACCACATATTGTTCTGGAAAAACAAAATATGGAAATATTGTTAAGAAATATTCCATTGTTAAACTTATTTCTCTGAATTAACTCAATGGGGAATCAAACCTTAAAAGGACTATATTAAATTTCTATTTGATATTTAAACAACTGACATTTAATCAAGTGATGTTGGTAATTTTTTAAATATCAGTATAATTTTTGCAGTCCACATAACCAAGTATTTTTAGTGAAATGAGAACAGGGACAGTGTGACATTTTTGTACATTTCAGGAAAATATAAGACTTTTCTGTTTTCTTTAATTATCAGCTTATAGGCATATGATACCCTGTCTAATCCATAGTGAGCCCTTAATAATTCTTTCAATAAATTAACATTATTGTGGTTTACAAATTTTAATAGCCTTTTCTGAAATATTAATTGGAAAATCATAAAAGCATATTTGGTCCCCATGAAATGCTAATAGGATAAGTCCGATTGATTGATTCCTACCTCCTTCTGTGTTCCAAAGGTTCCAGCCTGGCTGCCAAACCAAAGTCTCCAACTTTTAGTTCCATGGCTTCGTTAATAAAAAAGTTCCCTAGATGATAAACAAAAGAAAACGTTAATCCCCTTGAAAAGATGTTCTAATCAAGCACACACACATCTGCTTTGGAGGTAGCCAGCCAGTTGTTCAATTAAGTCATCCATTCAAGGGTGGCTTACATAGGCTAGATCCCAATTAAGAACACTTGTAGGTAAAATGAAGAATAGCACCTCTAACTGCAAGGTCTATATTGTAGTCAAAAGCTTACCAAGTTTGAGATCTCTGTGCAAGATTTCTTGTTCATGAAGGTACTTCAGTCCAGACACAATCTGCCTGAGGTAGTATCGAACTTCTGGCTCTGTCAACACCTTTCTTGCTTTTAAGATATGAGCCATCGACTAGGAAGAGAAGGAAAAAAAGAGGATCTGTCAAAGAAAGTTACCAAAATCAGTCATTTCCCTTTGCAGGATGAATGATTAAAGTGGTATAATAATTAAATTCCACAGTTAAAATCCCAGGTAAAATGCAACTTGAATATCACATCAGTTTTCAAGAAATAAAGGTACTGAAAAGGAGTTAGCTCTTACCCTTCTACTACAGTATTCCAAGAGAATGTAAATGTTTTCTTTGTCTTCAAAGTAGTGGTAAAACTGCACTACATGCTTATGATGAAGAATTCTGTGAAGCTCTATTTCTTTGTCAATCTAAAAGAAAGAGCAAGATAAGGCTTATTAGCCTCCCGTCATCTCTGAACAGCATTGCTTACACATGCAGAAGACATTTTCCTAACAGGGTAGGGCCATCCCAGCACACAAAGAAAATACTTTGCTCAACAGTCATACACACCTTTTCCCTTTGATGAGGTTTAGCTACTCTGCTGTGAGGAATAATTTTTGCAGCGTAGACTTTATTGTTTGTCAAATCTGTCATTTCATAACATTTTGCAAAGCCACCCTGAAAGGAAACAAAGCCGAGATGGAATTGAGCATGGCAGAAAAAATGGAGGGCCGAGGTTTAAAATAAATAAATAATTAGATGGATAAATTTAAAAATAAAAACAGGGGAAATGTGGGGAATAGAGGGTGGACAGAAATGCAGTCCACTTTATTAAAGGTCCTTCACGAAGGGAAATGCAGTCCTGAAAACAGTCCAAACAGTTTCTCTTCTTCCTTTACAAAGCAGAGCTTTATGGAGGGGGGTTGGGATGGGGAAAGATGAAAAAAATAATGTCTTAAGTGACATGTCAGAAAAATTCTCTGGGGAGCAGGTGCAGGGACTAGGTCCGGCAGAGAAAGACCTTGCTTCTAGACTTGAGATGAATGTTTTGAGGCCGCGGGAGGCACACACATCCTCGGCTGCTGATGAGTAGCCGATCCTAAGCGCACAAAAGCTAGAGGAGGGCAGGTGAGAGGACCCTGTGGCTCTGGGACCAGATCCCCGAGGAGCGACGGGAGCGGGGACGCGCGGTCCTTCCCGCCTCGGGTTTGCCCAGGCAGCACTCCCTCCCGCCCGGCAGTCTGGCGCCCGCCGCTCATCACCTTTCCCAGCACTTTGCCCCGGCAGTAGCGCTTCCCCGTCGTGGGGTCGACGATAATCCGCGAGATCTCGGGTCCCGAGTGCGAGTGGTGGTGGTGGTGGTGCGAGGCCGCCGGGGGCACCTGGGCCTGAGGCTGCGGCTCCTCGGGGGGCTGCTGCGGCCGCTTCTTCTTCGAGTCCCCGCCGCAAGCCTTGCCCAGTGCCTGCTCACACATCTTGGAGCTGGCGGCCGGCTGGTAGGTGATAGTCCGCAAGAGCTCCATCGTCGCCTCTCTGCCCGGCACCGCCTGCCGCCGCCTCCGAGGCGAGAACACACTCCTTCGAGTTGGCCCTGACCTTCCTCGAGCCCCAGTCCCTAGAACCAACCCGCGCCCGAAGCCCTCATCCACTTGTGCGAGTGAGAACGCCGGGCGAAGCCTTATATATGAGCCGGGAGAAAGGGGGCGGCACCCAAATCGGGATACGACGTCACGGACGACGCCCCGCCCATCGCCTGCCCTGGCGCTCGGGCCCTGGAGGAAGGTTCATGCTGGTCGCTCGGGTTCGCCTTCGGGACCGCGCTGCCGAGAGGCGCGATCAGGGGGCGCTCGCACCGACCCGGAGGCCGGCAGAGGCGTCCGGCGGTTCGCGAAC
>NW_025999924.1:4494501-4524839 GCF_001458135.2 Marmota marmota marmota | reverse complement strand
TTGTTTTCGCTCTGATAGAAGCAGTGTAAATATTGTAAATAAAAGACTCTTCAATATTTTGGAATGCCTTATGTAATCCTAAAACAATTCTGAAGGAAAAGTCTTGCTATTGTTGAAAAAGAAAAAAATAATTTTTCCCTCTGCCCACCTAAGTTCTGGCTGTAGCCCCAGAAACAGAACAGATTATAAGAAAAAAATAAGTTTATCGACATATATATCTCATACATGTGAAAAATACACAGAGAATAAGTACCTCCGATATGGCTTAGAATTTGGGTTTAAATGCCACGATAGCTACAACAAGCAGCAAGCCAAGGGAGCCAGTAAAATTATGGTAAATAGGAGTGAGGTTTGTTATTTCTTTGTTAAGTCTCTGATTTAGAGTCATTTCTTCTTGGTATAAAGGAGATGCTCTTAAGAGTAGAGATTTCTTTTAATAAATGTGAATTTATCTTAAAAATGATAAGATGTCATTTTCAGGGCTTCTTCTGTGCCTGCCATTTCTTTAAATAATCATATCAAAATAATCCTGATTCCAGAAGTGTATCTTAGGTGACATATTCTGGTGTCCTGTGGTCATATCTTGAGGTAGCACATTCTGGTCTCCCACATTATTCCCATTTTACAAATGAGAAAACTGGAGCCTAGAGAATTTACGTAACTGCTCTCTATATTTTTCATAGATCAGCCAATCTATGTTAGTTCAAGAGCATGGGAATCTTCTTATCTAGTTAAAACAGTTTTTGTTACTAGGTTCCAGAGAAATTTGGGATATCAGATTAGTAATCCACTAAAAGTACTTAGAATAAGGGTCTATTCCAGTCCACTATCAAGTTTAGGTATATGGGGTATCAATCAAACATTTACAAAGGCATTCTATTTCAAAACTTCTAACAGTGTGGGAAGGAGGCTTTATGGGCATTACGAAGTAGAAAGGAAAAGTCTTTTCTGTCACTTTCCTTTATGGTGCCTTACACAGTTCAGAGCAAGCCCAGACATGTTTGTCATAAGTGACAACAGACTTTAACCCCAAGATTATCAGGGCTTGAATAAAGGGAGGAGCTGGAAGTGGAAATGTAGAATTACATAAGCTTCCTCTTTATTCATGAATCTAAGGATGACCTTTGTTCTTCAGCTTTATTCAAATTTGCTTTAGTATTTGATAGACTATTTGACATTTTATGAATATGAAGGCACTTAATAAAATATTAGGCCTGTTTAAGTCTTATGGTGTCTCTTGTCTCTTACTGTGAAGATGTGATTTTTCGGGTTGTGGTGCCACCATGTGGAAAGAATGAAAATTGGGGTCTTTAGAATAAAAAGTAAAGAAATACATTTGCCGTTGGTATTAAAGCTTTAATTACAATTATCTCTTTTTAAATATATGGATTTAATGAAGAGATAGCCAAACATCCCAGTAAGACTTTATTTAAAATTTATAAGTTGTCTATAAAATTTATATAAAATTGTAAGGGATTAAAAATAGCAAAGTCACTTTTAAGAAAGATAAAAAAGACCTATATCAGCTATCCAGATCAAAAATGATGGTATAACAACTAAGAAAGCAGTCAAAAAGTTTTTTTCTCTCACCTTGAAAGACAAACTGATCAAAGGAATAGATCCAGATATATATAGAACTTTGATATATCTTGGAGAAGTTATGATAAATTAATAAGGAAAGATGAAATTAGAATAAAATAACTTCCCCATATAATAAAATCACACAGAAATTCACATCTCATTGTATATTAGTTTTCTAGAGTGGACAAAACAAAATACCATAGATTGAGTATCTTAACATCAGAAATTAATTTTCTTACAATTCTAGATACTGCAAGTCAAAAATCACAGAGAAAACTGGAGTCTGGAGAATTTAGGTAACTGTTCTCTATATTTTTCATAGATCATCCAATCTATGTTAATTTCCTTACAATTCTAGATAATGCAAGTCAAAGATCACAGAAAAACTGGAGCAGATCTGGTCTCTCCTAAGACCTCTTTTCTTGGCTTTCAAATGGCAGCTGCCCTAGTGTCATGTCAGGTGGTCTTTTTGCTCTATGCACATATCCCTGGTGTCCCCTGGTATGTCCAAATTTCATCCTAAGGTGATGAAAGACTGAATTAGGGCCCATCTATATGAAGGCATTTAACCTTAATTATCCCTTTAAAGTCCCTATCTCCAAATAGAGTCACATTCTTAAGTACTGGGGATTAGGGATTTAACAAATCTGGGGAGACATAATTCATCCCATAATGTAAACCATATACCAAAAATCTTCAGATGGAAACAGGACTTAGGTATCAAGAGCAAGCTTTTAAAATATTAGTGAAAGATAGCCTGGCATGGTGGTGCACGCCTGTAATCCCAGCAGCTCCAGTGAGACAGGAATTCAAAGCCAGCCTTGGCAACCACCAGGTGCTAAGCAACTCAGTGAGACCCTGTCTCTAAATAAAATACATAGGGCTGGGGATGTGACTCAGTGGTTGAGTGTCCCCGCATTCAATCCCCAGTACCAAATAAATAAATAAATAGATAAATAAGATTAGTGGAAGATAAAGGAAACTAACTTTATTTTTTTTAATTTATTGATATGTGGTGCTGAGAATCAAACCCAGTGCCTCACACATGCCAGGCAAGCCCTCTGTCACTAAGCCATAGCCCCAGCCTGGAAACTAACTTTTTGAGCATACAGTAGAGAAAGACTTCTTAACATGCAAAAAGCTCAAACTATGACAAAAGGTTGGTAAATTTGATTAAATTAAAATGAAGGACTCTGATTCATTAAAAGACACCTTAAAGTTGAATAACAAAAGATAAACTATAAGGTGCTGGACGGTATTTGCATACTGCTAACAGGGAGGCATATTAAAATGTTAACACATTTACTTGAGTATTTGAGAGTTCATATATCAGACAGACCAGACTACAGGCATTTCAGCCCTCCACTCAGGGGACACAGGAGCAAGACATTTGATTCCTTGAAGTGGAAAGTCCCTAGTTTTTAGATGGTGATTTCTCATTGGTAGGAACTCTAGTGAGAGGTTAGGTGGCAGTTTCTGATTGGTTAAGCTTAAGTTTGTTTTCTGTTTACATCACGATTTCTTTTGCTTTAAGTAGGAACCTGAGGCACTAGAGCTCTCATCCTAATGACCTTCCAATTACGTTCTATATTTACAATATATATGGCCATAAAAATTAGTACAACATATAAATAGCTCCTAAAATTGATAAGGGAAAAAATATTAGTTAAAGACAGAAACAAGCATTTCATGAAAGAACTACTTAAAGCCAATAAACACGATGAGAGTGTCCAAGTCACTAATTATTGGGAAATGCAAATAAAGACCATTTAAACTCAGTTCATAAAAATTAGGAAGCCTAACAATATCAAGTGTTAGAAAAGATAAAAATCAACAATTTATACAATTACATATGAGAGTAAATTAATCATTCTTATGTCCTAGAAGCCAGTAAGAGAAATGCCTACACATGTTTACCAGGAGAGACAGACAAGCATATATCATAGTTAGTAAATTGAAAAAAATTTTAAAAGCAAGTACAACACAAATATCCATAGATAGGAGAATGTAATAACTCATGATATATACCAACAATGTGACATTATATAAAAATCAATAAATGACAGATACCTATAAAATATGAATGACTCTTGATAATGTTGAATTTTAAAAGGCAAATAAATGATGATTATTTATAAAATTTCAAAATGAAATGTATTTATTTTTTCATATATATATATTTTAATTGTAGATGGACACAATACTTTTTTTGTATGTATTTCTGTGTGGTGCTAAGTGTCTCACATGTGCTAGCAAGGGCTCTACCACTGAGCTATAACCCCAGCCCTAAAATGTATTTCTTCAGACATGTATATGTATATGATTTTAAATTGTTTTTGGAAAAAAAATAAAAATGTCAAGTAGAAATTTTAGAAAAGAAAGAGGAAAGAATACATAGGTCCATGTATGTTACTGTCAATGACTGAGTTCCAGGGTTGGATTATGGGAATGTTCAAAAGGGACACGCTGCAGAGACCAGTGGTTACTATGCGATGAACCAAGGCCTATGGTTAGTCTTATAATGTGTACATTAAATCCAGGTTAAAGAAAATGAATTCTGATGAGCATATGATATAAAGGAAGTAACTGAATGGAAAGAACATTTTGATATATTACATTAATATATATAAAGTACATTGCTCAGAGGCTTTGAGGCCAAACTTGGACATAATAAGTCTGATTTGAAATATGTATCCTGAGTATCTTTGTCCATTCTTGCAGCTATAACAAAATACTTCAGATTGAATAATTTATGAATAACAGGAATTTATTACCAACCATTCTGGAAGCTAGAAATCCAAGATCAAGTTGCCCACAGATTCTGCTGAGGGTCTGTCTGTTCCTTACAGATGATACTTTCTTGTGGAGTCCTCCCCTGGCTGACAGAAGGGGCCAGGACACACTCCCTTTTACTTCTTTTATAAGGGCACTAGGCTTTAGGTAGGACTTAACTACTTTCCACAGGGTCCCACCTCTTAGCATTAACACATTGGATATTGTGTTTCAGTACATGAATTTGGAACACCAACATTTGCATCATAGCTCTAGACATTTGAGGCTTCAGTCTGAAATGTGAAAGATCCAAATCTCATTTTATACGCATCACAATATATTTAATTGATTGGACATTTTAATTTAATATATCTTTGAAAAATAGCTTAATATGTAATACAAGGTTAATTTTAGGATTTAAATTTTAAATATGTTAAGCATGTTTTATATGATGTTTATTTTGAACTATTGGCATATGGTGAAAGGATAAAAATCCTGCCAGTAATCTTTCATGAAGCTTTATATATACGGTTTTGAAATAGTTAACTAAAATTAATCTCCTTTCTTATTACTTTTATCCATTGATCTCTGTAGCTACTATCACCATATCTGTTTTCTACATATGGAAGTCGTGTTTGAGAGCAAAACTTTCCCCCATTTTCTGTTAAACAAACTGCAATTACTGATCTGTTGGAGTGGATTTAGATCTCCCTCTGCTGGTCCAAAATGGTAATGTCAATCAATGCTGTGTACTTAAAGGTTTAGAACACATTATTCTTTATGTCACGCTGTATAGCATCAACAGAAAAGATAATGCTACTTTTTAAATCTTTCTTAGGGGAATGAGGACTTTATAAAGTCAATTTATTTATATTTCATAATGTTAAAATATTAAATGAATATGACACAAAAATAAGCTAAAATGTTTAGCTTATTCCTCATTATTTTGCATTCTTTATTAAGATTTACATGGAAAATTTGTCTCATTCACATCTCTATTTTCTCACAGTATTGGGGGTTGAGTGTAGGGGTACACTACTATAACAGCAGTCCCTTACTGTAACAGTAAGTGCCCTTACTTGCTCTGCCACTGCGACTTATTTTTAAAAGGGACATGTTTCTTTCTCTTCCCCTTTCCCTTCCCCTTTCCCTTCCCCTCACTAATCTTGGAGGAAACAGGATTACCTTTCTTCTCCATCCTAGAGAGAATTATCTGTTCTTGAGCACACACCCACCACAGGAATGAATCAATTCCAACTTGGGGGATGGCATCAGAAGACTTACGAAAGAAATAGTCCCAAATTAACAAGTGAATTATGACTCTAGACAGAGAACACCTGAAATATAATCTGCGAAGCACCTCTTTAAAAACTCCCTGTTTCTCCTGATGGGCAGAATCACAGCCTTTGGGACAGGAGTCCCCTGCGTTTCTCCTTTGCTAGCAAAGCAATAAAGACTTCTTTTACCTTTGTCTCAACGTCATATCCATTTTAAAAATAAGTTGCAGTGCATTATTAAGTGCAGTATTAGGTTGGCATTAGGGACAAGAAACAAGCTTTTGTTAACACTGACTGCTCAGCTATGTCCTCAATCCTTTTCATTTTTATTTTTTTAAGGCAAGGTCTCGCTAACTTGCTCAGGCTGGCCTCGAATTTGGGATCCTCCTGCGTCAGCCTCTTGCATTGCTGGGATTATGGGTATGCACCATCACACCCAGCTCCTCTGTATTTTTATTTTTAAAGATCATCTTGTACTTTTGGAGTCTTGTAATTAGTCTATTCTCTACATATATATTTCTGACCTTTGTATTCATTTAAGAGCATTTTTTCCAAATGTGCACTTGAAAGATTAAAAACAGGACAATTTTTTTTTCTTATACTATCCAGTTCGTTTGAGTCTAGACTCTTCAGAGGGTTAACAATCTTCACAGTGAAATCACATTCACATGGAATTTTAGACATAAATGAACATCAACCAATGATTCTGTTGCCAAAAGCTCTGTCCTTGTCTCCAATGTCAATGCAATAATAAGAACATGGATTTTAGAAAAAGGAAAAAGATTTATTGCTCTGCTAGCAAAGGAGAAACAGTGGATTCCTATCTCAAGGATGGTGATTCTGCCCATCAAAACAAACAGGGGACTTTTAAAGAGGGATTCAAAGACTACATTCCTTGTGTTCTCTGTTGGAGTTGTAATTCACTTGTTAATTTGGGAGATAGCCATTTCTGAGATTGTCTGGTACCATTTCCCAATTCTAGATTACTTTGTACATATGGTGGGTATGTATAAGGAAAGATAAATCTAAGATGGGGAATAAATGTAATCATATTTCCCCTGAAATTAGGGAGGGGAAGAGATTAGAGAGGAAGAGAAAGAAATGTCTATTTAAAAAACTAAGTTGCAGAGGCAGAGCAGCTAGGGCTATATTCAAAGCATAAAGTGGACCACCGTTACATTCATGTGTTAGACAACTTTCTCACTGTGATCAAGATACCTGACAAGATCAATTAGAGGAAGGGAAGTTTATTCTGGCTCATGTTTTCAGAGGTTTAATCCATTGTCAACCAGCTTCATTGCTTTGGGCCTGTGGTGAGGCAGAACACTATAGCAGAAAAGTGGAGTGGAAGAAAACTGCACAGTTTATGGCAGTCAGGAAACAGGGTGAGTGACAGGCAGGGACAAGATATATTCCTCAAGGTCATGCCCCCTGTAACTATATCCTCCCACTATGACCCACCTGCTAATAGTTTCCACCACTGCTTAGTCCTTCATCCAGCAATCAATAAATGATTCCACTGATGAGGGCTGAGCCCTCATGATCCAATCATTTCTCAAAAGCCCCAACAATAAGCACCTGAGACTTTGTGGAAAATTCCAGATAATAACCATATGGTTTATTAGATTTTTAGAACTATTGCAAAACACTGCTCTTAACAAAGGTAAGTTTAAATTATTAGACTTAAAAATGTACAGTATTTATCAAACTCACACTTGAAAAACAAAGAGTATAGAGTACACAGTAACAAAGAGCACTCCATCTCTCTGGATGGGTGTCTTGTTGAGCAGTTCAACCAATGCCTGCCCACTTTTTTGTAACCTCAGGGACTTGTTCCCCAGGAACAAAGGAAGGCCCTGTGTGTGTAAAGTTTTTCTTTGTTTCAAATGTCCTATTCTCCAGTATTTTTTGTTTCTCCCTGTGAAATCTCTTCTGTAATAAGCAGGAGAATTACAACTGACATTTGCAAAAAATGCTTCAGACCTGCCACTCTAGAACAACCATTAGCATAGTCACACCTGTGCTCACCTAGCCATTATTGTTGATCTTATGTTCTTCTTCTCCTGCAAAATCAAGCTGTGTTGAAAACTGCAGGCACTCTTTAGAATGATGCATACTTTACATATAAGCTATAAGGATTTTTGACAAGTTATTTTGAGTCTCTCTCCATCTAGAAATGAGATAATAAACCCACCAAACAGGGTTGTTGTGAGGATTAAATTAAGCAATCTATGGAAAATACTTCACAAGTTCCTGGACTATAGCATGTTCAATAGATAGCAACTCTGAGGAATTTCGCATGGCAATGACTATATACTTTAGCCTTTCCTCTTTTTAATCCCAGAATTCCCCTGGAAGGAGAATGAAAAATTAAACCACAAGCTCTGTTTCAAGTGAAACTAAAGAAAGATTCTAAAATAGTGTAGGTTATCAGAAACAACGGTAGTTGCTCAAAAATTGTATTAAAAAGACTGTCTTAAGTAACAATTGGATCACACAGAAAAATGCAAACCTAAGCCTAAATTGCAAAATATGAAGAAACAAGAAGACAACACTGCTATCAGGATCTATGGTTTATAGCTGAAGCAGTGGCTAGCAATTAGGGCAGCTGTGCCCCTTCTCCCCAAGAGGACCTTTGACAATATCCAATGGCATTTTTGATTGTCACAACTGGGGAAGAGGTTACATTGGCATCTAGTAGGTAGACACCCCAGAGGCTGCTAAACATGCTAGAATGCACAACAAAGTATTACTTTACCTGAATGCAGTAATACTAAGGTTAAGAAACCCTGATCTATAATGGCGCTCAGAGGTAAATTCATAGTCTTATTTATGAGTATTTACTTATGAGGATATGAAGAAGAATAAAAATAAGTCTGCACATAAAAAATAGTAAAAATATACAGTTAGTTAACCCAGACTCCACCATGCTCCCAATCCTCCATCAAAATACAAGGGAGGCAGAAAGAGAGAAAATGTATTCAGACAAAATAACCACAGAAGAAATTTAAAGACAAACTAGAGACTACTTTATTCTATATAAATAACTTAAGACTAAAATAAGATGGATATATTCTTAGTTAAATACTTGTTAACTATGACTCCAGAAAAAGCCAAAAATCTAAACAAACCAATTTCAACAAAAAGGTAGAGGAAATCTTCAAAGAACTGCCATCATCTGAACTGACCTCAAGTCCAGATGGCTTCACAGGGAAATTCTTTGAAATTGTTAAAATGCTTCCAATCCAACGTTAACTGTTTCAGGTCATAGAATGAGAACAAAAACTTAGAATTATTTCTACAAGGCAGGCATAAAATCAACAGTAAAACATGACAAAAAATATACAAATAAGATAGCAGATAATCTCACTTATATCCTTGAATGGCCCCCAAAGGTCTGGATGTTGAAGGTTTAATCCTCAGAGTGGTGCTATTAGAAGGAGAGGTGATCTACTAGAAGGTCTCTAGATCATTGGGGGCATGTCCCCAAAGGGGAATGTGAGACCTTAAACCCTTCAAAAGTTTGTATGAATACCCCACATTGGTGAAGTGTTGAGGAAGCAAGCTCTCCATACACTGCTGGTGGGAACCAAGGCAGGTACAATCTCTGTAGAAAGTGACTGGGCAGAATCTATCAAACCCAGGAGTTTAGGAATCTCCTTACTGAAAGGAGTTTATCCTATGGACATAATCCCATATATAAAATGACTAAGAGATATCAGCAAATGATAAAACATGCAGACCAAATTAAGCCTCATGCCTGTTTTGTAAATAAGGTTTTGCTGAAAAACAAGAGCATCCTTATTTTCTCATATAGACTTATTGCCTATGGGTGCTTGCATGCTACAAAAGCAAAGTATAGTTGTGACAGGGACTGTGTGGCAGGTGAAGCCTTTACTCTCTGGCCTTTACAGAAAGGGCCTGCCAACCCTAAATGCACAAAGGTATCCAGATTGCAGCAATGTTTCTGACAAAGACTAGGGACAACTAAGGTCCTGTCAATGGAGCACTGCAGTAAATGATACATTCATACAATGGAAATGTATGTGAGAGTAAAAACAAATGACTTAAAAAACTTTTGTAAATATTGTGAAAGCAAGTATGTGTTAGCGTTAGCATAGCAAAGCATGTTTCCTTGAAGTAAAAAAGGAGGGAAAAACAGATCTTTAGTTTTAAATATGCATAACACAAAAGTTCTGAAAGGATAAACAGGAAACTAACACTAGGATTTTTCCATTGACTCATTTTTATGTTTATTTTTGCAAGTGGATTGTTTACTTTCCTGATCCTTTTTTTGTTTTAATGTTTGAATGGAGAGTAAATTACTATTCATAAAACACATACAGAGATAGTTTTTAATAATAGAGTGAAGTCCTCAAAGAGCCCTTCCTGGCCTGGTCTCTGTTACTCTCTATTATCTGGTGAAGATTGATGAAGATATACCTTGCTTTATATTCCTCAGTTGATTAGTATTTTCCCCCCACAAGTAGGAAAACTTCATGAGGACAGACACATTGATTAGTTCAGTGCTAGATTTCCTATGTCTGGAACAGTATATGACAAGAATAAGAACTCAATTATTTATAAACATTTATAAATATAAAACTATTGGGAAGACTAGCAAGCTCCTAGGTTTGATCTTGCACAGATTACCTAACCCAGCGTCCTCTTCTGTAACAGGGAATTATAATATTTTATGAGGTTATTGTTATGGTATGAATCCTCTCTCTCAAATCACATATTGAAATCCTCACTCCCAAGGTGATGATATATTAGGAGGTGGGCCTTTGGGATGTGATTAGCTCATATGGTTGGAGCCCTCGCGAATAAGATTTATGCGTTTACAAGGCCCAAGGGAGACTCTTTGCCCCTTCCACTGTGTGAGGACACAGCATGAAGGTGCTGAAGGAAGCAGACACCAAATTTGCTGGTACTTTGACCAAATCTGCTGGTACTTCCCAGCCACCAGAACTAGGAGAAACAAATTTCTTGATTAGAAGCTACCCATTGGTGGTATTTTATTCTAGCAGCCTAAACAGACTAAGACAATTGGGACAATGCCTTAGATAAGGCAATGAATGGAGTGGGCTGGGAGGAGTGCCTACCACAGAGTGAGAGATCAATGATGTTGTTGCCATTTAACATTCAGGAGAAAGGAAGGGGGAGAAAAAGAACTTCCAAGGGCAGGAGGGATGGACAAGGGGAGTGGAGAGACACTGTCTGTCCCCAGCATCTGGGTTATCTACTGACTGGAGCTGTCAGGAAGTCAGGAAGGAAGGACAAAAAGTAAGCACGTTTGTTTGCTCTCCTTTTTCCTTTTTCCTTTTTTTTCTTTTTTTGGTACCAGGTATTAACCCAGTGGTGCTTAAACCACTGAGCCACGTCCCCAGCCGTTGTTTTGTTTTGTTTTTCATATTTTATTTAGAGACAAAGCCTTGCTAAATTGCTGAGGTTGGCCTTGAGTTCAGAATCCTCCTATTCAGCATTCTGAGCTGCTAGGAGTACAAGCATGCCCCACCATGCCCAGCTTTCATTTTTTGACTTAGGAAAGTGAGGAAGGAGAGAAAGAGACAGTGCTTGGGAGGCTGTCACCATCAGACAAAAGAGAAGCTATCTCAATTCTGAGCCTGGAAAGAGAGGGAAGCTGCAGCTTCAATGGTCACATGCTGGGGAGGAGGGGTGGAATGCTTCTCTCAGGGCCTGCATCCGGGAGTCACAGGACTCTGCTCCTGAAGCAGACATCTGGCCAAGTTAGGGGCCTGTAAGTGGCTGTATGGGTGGGGAGTGACCTGCTGTTCCTGAGAAGCCCAAACCCACTCTGCTCACACAATTGCCCCTCTGCTTCCATATCTACACCTAACTCAGTCTTTGGCTTCTGAGGACTACAAAGACCAAGTGGAAACGTGAAAGGACGAAGGCGTTCCTGGGAGGGCAGGGACTTAGGCCTGACTCGGGTGGTTTAGTGTGGTGCCTCTGACCCAGGAGCTCCAATCACTGTAAACACAACAAAGCTGCTGACTCCTTAATTGTAGCAATAAAGGTAAGTGGTCATGACAGGTAGGTAGCTGGGAGCCTTATAAAAAAAATTAAAATATATAGAAAGGAGGAAAGAGGGTAAAATGACTACCCATGCATTCACCACCAAATGCGACAATTTTTTTTCTCTCCTTTTATTTTTTAATTGTTAATTTTTTAAGTGTTTTAATTAGTTATTCATGACAGTAGAATGCATTTATGCCTTTAATATATTATATGTAGATGGGATATAATTTCTCGTGAGTGTACATGTTGTAGAATCACATTGGTCATGCAGTCATATATATACATAAAGTAATAATGTCTATTTCATTCTATTATCCTTCATACCCACATCCCCTCCCCACCCCTTCCTTCACATCCCTCTACCTAATCTAAGGTAACTCTATTCTTCTCTAATGCCTCCTGCCTTATTGTGAATTAGCATCCACATATTTGAAAACACATTAGGCTTTTGTTTGGGGGGCCTTTGTTTGGCTTTTTTTGCTTAGCATAATATTCTCCAACTTCATCCATTTACTGGTAAATGCCAAAGTCTCATTGTTCTTTAAAGCTGAGCAATATCCCATACTAAACAAAGGTGAAAACAAACAAACAAACAAACAAAAACACTGGAGTAAAGATAGCCTATTTAGCAAATAGTGCTGGCAAAACTGGAAATCTATATGTAGCAAAATAAAATTAAGCCCCTATTTGTCACCCTGCACAAAATCAGCTCAAAGTGGATTAAAGTCTTAGGCACTAGAACAGAGACCCTGTGCCTAATAGAAGAAATGTAGGTCCAAATCTTCACCATGCCAGCCTAGGATCTGACTTCCTTAACAAGACCCTTAAAGTGAAAGAAGTAAAATCAAGAATCAATAAATGGGATGGATTTAAATTAAAAAGCTTCTCAGCAAAGGAAACAATCAATCATGTGAGAGTGAGCCCTCAGATTTGGGGGAAAAAAATCTTTATCACATGCACCTCTAATAAATCATTAATCTCTAGGATATATAAAGAACTCAAAAAACTTAACTCCAAAAAGAAAAAAAAACACAATCAACAAATGGGCTTAGGAACTGAATAGACACTTCACAGAAGAAGAAATACAATCTATCAACAAACACATAAAAAGTGTTTTTCCTCACATTATCACAACATCTCTAGCAATTAGAGAAAAACAAATCAAAACTACACCAAGATTTCATCTCACTCCAGCCAGAATGGCAAACATCAAGAATACAGGCAACAATAAATGTTGGCAAGGATATGGGGTAAAAGGCACACTTATACATTGCTGATGGGACTGCAAATTGATAAAACCACTATGGAAAGAAGTATGGAGATTCTTTGAAAAACTTGGAATGGAACCACCATTTGACCCAGCTATCCTGTCCTCAGTTTATACCCAAAGGACTTAAAATCAGCATACTACAGTGATGCAGCCACATCAATGTTTGTAGCAGCTCAATTCACAATACCTAAAATATGGAACCGAATTAGGTGTCCTTCAGTAAATAAATGAATGAAGAAAATGTGGTATATATAGTCAATGAAATATTACTCAGCTTTTTCTCTCTTTTTAAAACTACAATACAAATATTGGAATACATTTTACCCAAATACTTCAACATGTATCTATTAAAACAAGGAAATTCTCATATAATTATAATATTTTCATCATAACTTAAAAAATAAAAATTTATTAGTATTTAATACCTAGTTCATATTTAAATTTTCCCACTTGTTCCCAAAACATTTTATGACTGATTTGTACAAATGAGGAATAAATCAAAGACCATAGGCTGCATTGTGGTGTGACTCCCAATTAATCTGCAAGAATCATTACTTATTCCTTTTGACTTTTCAAAGAGACCTGCCCAATGTCTTGTGAAAATGTCCACTTTACCATTTTTGTTATTGTTTCTTAGTATTTTAATTAATGCATTCTTTTGTCATCTATATGTCTTTTAAAGTCGAAGTCAGAAATGTGGGCCTATTTAGATGTAGGTTAAGCATGTTTTAGTATGAATATGTCATAGACAATATGGTGTAATTCCCATAGCATCCCAGGAGGAGGCATGTGTGTCTCACTCTTCCTGATAGTTTGTCTGATTATTGTGATAAGGTGATGACAGCTGTTATCTGGTGAGATAATGTAATGTACAGAGCCACTATATCACCACTGTAATGTACATATATTGGCAGACAACATATGAATTTATATAGGAAAAAAGTTCCATTCACCATTCTAATAATTTGATCCTGAATTGATGGTTCTTACTGGGATCAATTTTAATTTATGTTTGCAGAATTGTGATTTTCTGTTACTACCCATTCTTTCTACATTTATTATTTGGTATTCTTACATAAAAATATTCCATCATCAATTTGAATTTTTTTTATATAGGGGATTGAACCCTGGGGTGCTCAAACACTAAGCCACATCCTCAAGCCTTTTTCATAGTTTATTTAGAAACAGAATCCCACTGAGTTGCTTAAGGCCTTGCCAAATTGCTGAGGCTGGCTTTGAACTCATAATCCTCCTGCTTCAGCCTCTCAAGCCACTGGGATTAGAGGTATAAAGGTTTAATTCATTCCTTTTTCAAAATTTATTCTAATTTGTTATATATGACAGCAGAATGCATTTAAATTCATATTACACATATATAGCACAATTTTTTGTATCTCTGGTTACATACAATGTAGAGTCACACCATTTGTGTCTTCATACATGTACTTAGAGTAATGATGTCCATCTCATTCCACTCCCTTTCCTACCCTCATGCCCGCTCCCTTCCCCTCCCTCCCCTTTGCTCTATCTAAAGTTTGTCTATTCCTATAGCAGCACAATTTACAATAGCTAAACCGTGGAGCCAACCTAGATGTCCTTCAGTGGCATTTATAGACAATGGAATATTACTCAGCACTAAAAAAGAACAAGATCATGGCATTTTCAGGTAATGGATGGCCTTGGAGAAGATAATGCTAAGTGAAGTCAGCTAATCCACAAAAAACAAATGCCGAATGTTTTCTCTGATATAAGGGGGGTGACTCATAGTGGGGTAGGGAGGGAGAGCTTGGGAGGATTAGATAAATTCTAAATAGGGAAGAAGGTTGGGAGGGAAAGGGAGGGGGAAGGGGATTACAAGGATGGTGGAATGTGATGGTCATCATTATACAAAGTTCATGTATGAAGACTTGAATTGGGTGTCAACATACGTTATATACAAACAGAGATATGAAAAATTATGGTATATATGTGTATTAAGAATTGTAATGCAAAAAAGTACATGTATAATGGCATAAATTAACGTGAACATACTTTATATAGAGAGATAAAAAAATTGTGCTCTATATGTGTAATAAGGATTGTAATACATTTCACTGTTACCGTATATTTTAAAAAAATTAAATCAATAAAAAAATAAAATTTAAAAAATGTTTGTCTATTCCTTCCATGCTTCCTCCATGCTTCCCCATTGTGAATCAGCATCCTTATATCAGACAAAACACTGGGCACTTGGTTTGGGGGAATGGCTTACATTACTTAGCATTATATTTTCTAACTCAATCCATTTACCTGCAAATGCCATGATTTTATTCTCTTTTGATACTGAGTGATAATCCATTGTGTATATACACCACATTTTCTTTATCCATTCGTCTGCTGAAGGGCATCTAGGTTGGCTCCACAGTTTAACTATTGTGAATTGTGCTGCTATAAACATTGATGTGGCTGTGTCCCTGTAGTATGCTGTTTTTAAGTCCTTTGGGTTTAGACTGAGGAGATGGATAGCTGGGTCAAGTGGCGGTTCCATTGCCAGTTTTCCAAGGAATCTTCATTCTGCTTTCCATATTAGCTGCACCAATTTGCAGTCCCGCCAGCAATTCATTCTTTTTAATTTCTCTGTCTCAGAAAAAGGATTTGGGGTAATAATCACCTCCAAGCAATTTTTTATTTGGATGTTTACTTTTTTCTAAGTACTATTGTGACCTCACATTTTTTAAATTTTGGGTTATTTTAATTAATTATATTTACTATTTTTTTAAATGCAGGCCAATCCAGACAACAGGTACACATTTTTCAAAATCAGGAGTTTAAATTGGCATTTTCCAGGACAAATTCAGTGTATAGTTTTATTTAATTCTTTTGATTGTATACTCCTCTCTTAAAATGAAAATTTTATTGTATAGTAATAGTGATCATCATTTCTTTCTTTCATCCATATCATGCACAAAAAAAGATTTCAAAATAACAAACTATACTATTATTAACAACAAAACTACTGAATTTGTAGCTCTTTTTGTCCTTAGAATGATCTTCAGAAAAGTTTTCAGTAAGAATGTTATGTTCTAGAGTCATCTGTCCTTTGTGTGGTTATGTTAGATTTTTATATATAGTTTGTATCTTTCCTTTAAAATATTTCAAATTATAGGAATTACTATTTTTGAATGTGTAAAGCATTTACATAATTCAGAAGTCAAATTATATAAAAATATACTCTAGGAAGTCTTCTATTTCTGTTCACGTACCCCTATTTTGGTCCCCTACTTCCATCCCTAAGAAGTATGTATTTTCATTACTTTTTGGTTTACCTTCCTATCGTTTTTTTTTTTTTTCCTGAAGATATAGGTATCTGTCTCCCTTCCTTCCTATGCACATGCATGAATATTATAACTTTATTCATATACTTTTACTTTTCCTCCTTTCTCACACCAAAGGTAACATAATATTCACTCTGTATTTATACAAGGCTCATTCTTGAATCACCCAGAGGTTGGTCAGAGATGGAAGGACCCATTAGAAGATTGGGATTTTGTTTTTATGTTAGTTCATTTATGCTGCTATAACAAAAAAATGTCATGGACTGAATAATTTATAAACATAAATTCTTTCATGTGTATGTGTATATGTGTGTGCCAGGGATTGAACTCAAGGGTGCTTAGCCACTGAGCTACATCCCCACCCCTTTTTATTTTATTTTTATTTTTTATTTTGAGAGAGGGTCTCATTACGTTGCTTACCCTCACTAGGCTGGTGAGACTTGCTTTGAATCTGCAATCCTCCTGCCTCAGCCTCCCAAACTTCTGGGATTACAGGTGTGCACCACCATGCCTGGCTATAAATTCATTTTTTGTAGTTTTAGAGTCTGAGAACTCCAACATCAAGGCTCCAACAGGTCTGGTGTCTGGTAAGGGTTGCTCTCACTTTTTAACATGGCACCTTGCTGTTATATTTTCCATATACTTTTTCCAGAGGGAAGACACGTTGTGACTTTAAATGGAGAAAGGTAAGAGCTGAATACTCATCAGATTCTTTTATGAAGACCTAATCCCATTCATGAGAAAGGGACTCTCAAGTACTAATTACATTGAATAGGCCTCACCTCTTATTACCATCACATGGGCTATTAAGTTTCAATATCTGAATTTTGGAGGGAACACATTCAAACCATAGCAGATTTTAATTAGTCCAAGTCCATGCCAGAGACTATTAGTGCTATAGTTGAATTCTATCCCAGGAAATACCTTTCCACAAAAAAATGTCATGCTTACCATGAGGTGAAAATCTCCAGTTAAATGTGAGGTCTTCGAATAGAAACATCTAGTCCGTGCATGTAAAAAGAAGAAGTGATCAATAGATTTCTGAGCCATCCACCTAGAAATGATGATTGGACTTGTGGTAATGAATCAATTCTCCAAGAGAAAAAAAAAATAGAGAGAAAATAGCAAGTGACTAATTTTGTAGAAAAGTCAGTTCAAACAGGGATGTGCAAGTCCCCGAGGATGTTTCCAGGGGTTGCACAGATATTCTAAGGAAGACATCCAACTGTTATGACTCTTTCCTCAAACTGACCTGTCTGAAGACACTCCATGTCTGCCTTTTACCTTTCCTAATTTCTCTCTTGCAATTATTCTCTCAATTTGCAAAAGGAAGTTATACCTTTCATCCATCCATCTATTTGTCTATTCAACAACTCTTTCATCCCTCTACCCATCCATCCATCATCTACCAACACATACAGAATTCTACTGTGATGTATAAATAATACATCTATAGGCTCCCAAGCCAAGGGAAAAACTGAGCCTGAAGAACTTCTATAAGAAATATTTTAGTACATGGATCTTACCTCAGCCTAGTGACAAGCCCATATAGGAAGGGCTCCTGCTTCATCCTTTCTTTTTATCTTGAGACAGGATTTTCCTAAGTTGCTGGGGCTGGCTTTGAACTTGCAATCCTCCTGCCTCAGGCTCCCAAGCCACTGAAACTACAGGCATGTGCCACCACACCCAGCATCATTCTTTCTTTCCTTTCCTTTTTTATTTGTTTATTTTTTCCCCTAAGACTCAGAATGGGAAGCAGGTTGATAACAACTGGGACAGGCGGTAACACATTTTAGTTAGAACATGAAGTCCTATTTTCCCATTAATAGTTTGACAATAAAGGCCACTTGCCAATTTCATTATATAGTAAAAGTTTTCCATAAACAGAAGGTATAGCTCCAAAGCTTGCGCAAAATGCCCTTAAGACACATATTTGCCATATTGGATATTATATCTTTATGACACTTTATTCTTATGAAAAATTTACATATCAACTTAAAAGTGTGTGAGTAGTTCATAACTTTTAAAATTATTTTCTTAGGGAGCCCATGAACCCAAACATCTGAAATCCTGTGAGACAGAAAACAGGAGTAGACGGGAAAAGACCAGAAAAAGTCAGAGAGGCATGGAGAGAACCAGCAGGGGAGAGGAAGTATGCTGCAGGAGAGAAAGTGCCAGACATTGCAGAGAGACCAAGGAGGATAAGTGCAGGACATTCTGTGTGGGTGCTGTTCCTGCAGGTGACACGGAGTCTGTTTACACCCTTGAACAAGGTGGACACTGATGAGGAGGAAATAAAATACGATCTAGTAAGATCATTGGGGCAAAGCTGCTGCAATTCAAGAAGTTGGGTCATGGAAACCATTTGAAAGCCCAGGATCTGGGGCTGGGCAGATGGGGAGGAATTCACCTTCCAGGTAAGGAAGGTAACAGCTCCTCCTCTGAAACCAGCAGGATGAGAAGAGAGCTGTGGCAAAAGCCGGGGAGGAGAGAAGCAGCCCCAGTATTACCTGCAGGTGAGCGTCTTCTGAGTAAAGTACAAAGTGAAGTCACATGCTGCAGTGGGGTGGGTGGAGAGGGAGAAGGGGTGCTGGAAATCAAGAAGAGAGGAGTGGGAGAGGACCATCTTACCATCCTTGCTCATCCCAGCTTTCTTACAGGTTTTTAAAATGTAATTTTATCAATGCTTCCCACCCTTTAAGATTTCTATATTTTTCAGATTTTGTACAGTGAACAAGAAATAAAGACTCCTTGCTTTCTAGAATTAAGGATCAAAAAATATTTAAAAAATCAAGGAATTCCAGGTAAACAATATTATCAGCAAGTTCTCGTGGTACTGTAGGGTAAAGGCAGAGTTGGTTGATTTGCTGTAGAGTAACTCAGTGGTTTCTCATTTCCAAGTGGCATATAAAGACTCTGTTAGGGAATAGACTGGTACTTTCAGGAAGTTGGCCCACGGAAGAGTGACGCAGCTGGAAGTCAGCCACACAACCTCATCAGGTTGAGCTGGTCCGGAGTACGGTGGCTTCTAACTGCACAGAAGTCACATCTATAGCAAAGGCCATTACAACTGGGCATGTATGCATGCAAAGATTGGGTGTGAGAAAGGAAAAGAACACCTAGTCATGCAAGGCCAGGAGGGGGCAGCCTTCTCCAGGCTTTCGATGTCAGCTTTTGCTCCTGCAGCACACTGGTATTCTGGTATTTTCCACCATAGGAATAATATAGGTGTCGAACATAAGCAAAGGCGGACACTAGTAAAATGATAAGGACAGATTTGAATCAGTAATAAAGTGCAAGAGGGAGAAGAGTCCAATGTGAACTAAACTCAACTATGATTTGCACAAAGGTGACTGGACATTTTAAAAAGAGAATTGAAGGAGTAGTATGGGCTGAGCAGGGGCTCAGTAGTGTCACGGAAGTGAAAACAAATTCCAGAAAGCAGGAAGCCAGTCTGGTCTATGGGAAACAACTGGGTTTGCTACTGGTGCTTATTAAAGCTGGGCTCCTACCCTCCCTCTCTGGGAGGCAGGGGCTCTACCTTTGGGTGTGTCTGGAGCAGTCTAATTCTTTTGGCCTCCTTGAGTTTCTTTGTTTAGTTGGTTGGTTTTGTTTATTTTTGGGAGGGGGGTTGTTTGTTTTTTAAGACAATCACTTTTGGGAGCTAAGATCATTCTAGAGATGTGGCCATGACCTGTTACAAATTATGTTGGTGTTTGTTCAAGACTTTATAGGCCAATGTTGATGCCCTGTGAAGAAGAAGGCTCAGAAGGACGTGGCTACAGTTTGGTCAAGGAGGGAATTCTTGTCTGTAGGCATCCTAATATTAGTTTTATTGATGAAAGACTAAGTCTGCTTCTCCTCTACCAATAGGACAATTTCATTGTCACTTACCGACAGCAACTTTGCTTTGGAGCTACCTTACCTCCTCAATAGAATTTGGGAGACTAAGGGAGAAATGGCTATCTCTGTCTTGAGGGAACTGTTTGTCTTGTTCCTGTCCTTTAAAACAATGCTCAGGAACAGAAGGATTCACCTGGGCTTCTCCTGCCCTGTATCCACTCCTTTGCTTCTAGTCAAGATGCCACATTATCCTTTGATAATCCATGTGGTGGCAGGCCAGTGGGGGTGAGCAGCAGCTATTGTCATTCCTTTCTTCCAGGGTGTGGTAGGTGGGGGAGCCTCGCCTAACCCACTGGTGCACCCAGATGTGTGCATACACAGGCTGGTCTGAGAATTGGTTTGGAATCTAACTCAGACCAGTGGTCAATCTCGGGACTTGTGGAGCTGTGGGGAAGGTGAGCACACTTGTTCAAAGGCCTGTTCTACATATATTCAGCCAGCAGCTGCGGGGATCCCCACCTGGAGCAGGCCCAGAGGAAAGGGAACCAGTGAAGGGAAGGACAGACGGAGAGCTGAAGACATTTCTCAAACCCCCAGACTGAACCTCATCATATTTATTTTATTTTGGTTTATTGTGAAATAATTCAGAAATTCAAGATGATGATGCTGTGTGCCCACGTAGCCACTAGGCTGTTTGAGAAATAAAAGAATATCAATGAAATTAAATTCATAGCACCTTCAGTTACATAAGTGATTGAATTCCCTTTATGGAAGCCAGCTTGAATTTAGGCTCTATCCAAAAGAATCTAAATGGAATTCACTTTTAAGTTCAATGTCCAATAAAGCCTAACCTAAGGATATCATTACTCTAAGTACATGTATGAAGACACGAATGGTGTGAACACACTTTATATACAACCAAAGATGTGAATAATTGTGCTCTGTATGTGTAATATGAATTGTAATGCATTCTGCTATCATATATAACAAATTAGAATAATTTTTTTTTTAAAAAATCCTAACCTAAGTCATCCTAAGGGGACAAAATCAATAAATATTAAATAATAAATAAGCAAAGGCACAGGGTATCGGTAACAGTTTTGGTTGCAAATAATGGATCCTTTTACAGCTGATTTTATACACTATTTAAACATAAGGACAGAACGTCCTTCATGCTTGCCCACCCTTGGCTTGTCCTGATGATGTGCTGTCTGGATCAGCTGAAGACCCCTTTTACCCCATAGACATGTTCTTCCTTGACCTATCCCTAAAGGCCATGCTTAGAAGCAGAAAATACAAAGCTGATGACAACTCTCATCTTGAGTGTCTGTCAGACATTCAGTGTCTGGCCATACTGTGCTCTGCTTTCACACAAGAAACATATGTGCTTCTTGTGGCATATTCCAGACCTGTCCTAAGAACACCAGAGCCCCCTGAGGCCTCTGAGCTCTCAGCAAGCTAGGGCTGCCTGTGACCTCATGACTTGGTGCAGCTTTTCTTCCCCTGAGAGCTGCATCTAAGGCCAGGGATTTCACCATCTCTACACTGTCATAGTCTGCGCTTGCTCTTCAGTTTCCCAAAGTGATTTGCAGATGCAAACTTAGGCAGTAAAGCTATTAAAAAGAACACAAAGTTATAAAAGTAAAACTTAGATGGTGATTATTCTGGAATTGAGGGCTAATAAATGTCATGGGTGGGACAAATTAAGAATTCCAAAGTAATGATAATTTTCGATTCCTTTACTTGAAGAGTTGATGCATTGATATTTACTTTAATATTTTTCTTTGAATTTTTTTTCATGTACATATGTGTATGTATATACATGTGTTTGGATATAAATATGTACATATACATATATGAAGATGTTTCAGGATCTGGGGTTGTGGCTCAGTGGTAGAGCACTCACCTAGCATGTGCAAGGCCCTGGGTTTGATCCTCAGCACCACATAAAAATAAGTAAATAAATAAAGGTATTGTGTCCAACTACAACTGAAAAAAAAAAAGATGTTTCATGTACTCTTGCGTATGTACTTATGTCTAACACCAAAAAATTCTATTGTTTCAGTCCAAAATTCACTCTCTCGGGATTATCCTTATTTATTTCATTTGCCAATAAGCAAATTGACACGTTCCATGTGACCAGAAGAGACATCGCTAAGAAGCAGAACAGTGAAAAACATGGTCCCTCTTCTCATGAAGTCAACACTAAGTTCACAAGGGAATGAAAGAATAAGCACAAACTATTCAGGTATTAGTGGGGGCTGCATGCTGTTATGAAATCAGAACAGGTATCAAAGTGAGTGTCAGTGGGTGACAGAAAGTGGCAATGTTTAGGGTTGGGAGTGAGTGTGTGGGAAAGCATGAGTGACGACGGTGTGGGGTGTGGATAGGGGTGTGGGTGAGCGAGGGTGTGTATAACAACATCTTCCTGCTGGGTTGGTAGAGGAAATAACTCTCTGGGGAGGGGCCACTGAAGAGGAAGCCTGGTCGAGAAGGGTGCTAGGAGGCTGCAGAGAAGAACACCATGGTAAAGGGAACTCCGGTGCAGACCCTTTGGCAGGGAAATAACGAGGTGTCTTAGGAATCTAGGGGGGGAAGGAAGCTGGGGAAGTCACAACAGGAGGTAGGAGCCAGAGCATAGCTGGTACTCTGTCCTAGGGGTTGGGTTTAATTCTAAGACTAGAGGAAGCCACAAATGGGGTCTTGTCCAGGATAACGATGTGATCTGACTCATAACTTGAGAAATATCACTCTGTCAGCTTCAAGGTATGGTACCATAACCGGTGTAAGATAGAACTGTAAATGGTGATTGCGTTCAGGCAAAAGATGGTGTGACTTAGAGGACAGACATGCCCTTGCATATGCAGCAGCCTCTTATCTGAGTGGATAGCCTCTATTTGCAGAGCTCACTGAGCTGGTGGTTGTCCCTACCATTTTCTATAAGAGCAACAAGAGTCCCTAACTCAGCCTCATTTTTAGCATGTCTGTCCCTGTCTGGAAGCTGAACAAAAGACTCTTATTTGGGGGCTTCGTGATCTTAGAGCTGAGCCTGTCTTTTTATATCTCCTTTGTTAACTTACTGAAACTCCCCATATTACATTAGAACCTAGGCAGGAAAGGACTGGGATATAGCTATGTGGCAGAACACGGGCCTAGGGTATGTGAGGCCCTGGTTTTGATGCCCAGAATCATGCAAACAAAATGAAAAAACAAAACACAGAAGCCGGGCAAGAGCTGTCAAATCTACCAATCCTCCAAAGTCACAGCTAACATCGTTAGTTCAGGTCAAATATTCTAAACCAGATAAGGTTCAAGTATACACCCTTTGAAATAAAGCAGATTTCACTTTGGGACTTCAGGAATTTGGATATACATAGGAGGGCACTGGGCTATAGAAGTAAAAAGCACAGGCTCTGGGCTCAGTTCTCATGGTCCACATTTGAGTTCAAGCTCTGACATTAGCTGTCTGACCTGGGGAGGTAACAGCCTCTCATCTCCAAACCAGTGAACAATACCCATTCCTATGCTTATTGTAGGGATTAAAAACAAAACAAAACAAAACAAAACAAATAGCTCTAAAGGGTTTAGAGAGTTGTCTGACACATAATAGAGTGCTCAACAAATGTGAATTATTAGTGCTGTTTGAGCCAGTATGCAAATTTCTTGTAGTGTATTTTTTTCCGCTGAAATTTGGGCACTTTTCGGATTTTTTTTTTTTTTTTTGCAACACTCAAGTTCCCTTTTGTCGTGAAGAAAACTGAAGTAAAGAGTTGAATAGTTTACTCAAAATGATATGGCACAGAGTAGGAAAATGCTAGTTCACAAAGGCCTGAGTTTTTAGTATTGCCTTTGCTGAGAACTTTTAAATACCTAAGGAACTTTTAAAAATATTAAAGCTCTAGCTACCCTCTCAGAGATATTGCCTTATTTTTTTGTGGCCCAGAACTTAAGCATCAATATTGTTAAAGCTCTTCAAAAGATTTTAATAAGCAACTGGAGTTAAGAATCAGCAGCTCCTTAAAATCCATTTTACAGATTAAAAAATTGAGGTACTCTGTGATTGAACCACTGGCCTCAGATGGTCAATGTCAGCAATGGGGATAGATTCTGAGAACAATACGGAGACAGACTTTAAATCATGATAAATTACTAACAAAAGAAGCATATCACAGTGAGAAACATCTATCTTAATAGAAGAAAGATCAATATGACTTTAGTCTAATTTCTTGTTAATATGGCTAATAAGAAAATGGCGGTCTACGTGTCTCAAAATAAAATATAAAGATGACTACGGATATAGATCAATGATAGGTTCGATCACCAGCACCTAAATCAAAAACAAACAAACAAAACAAAGTCCCACTGGCTTCCTCTGACTTCTGTGTTTATTTAATTGTGGCTAATGGGTGTCGTATTGTTATGTGATGATTTGAAAGTTAAGTCAGGCTGACCCCATTCTGCTCAGACATCTCTCCCTGTGCTGAGTTGGCCCCCCTTCCTTTAAGAGCTCACTCGCATAGAAGCTGACACCCCCACCCACTTGCACCCTGACCATAATGTCTTTAAACTGTAGAGCGGTGCTAGCTTCGTTCCTGAGTAGGTAATTCTGAGAACTTGGTGACACAGTGTGAAATGTGTCTTATGATTGTACTTACCTCTCTGACTCCCCTTCTTTGTGGTTTTCTGTTTTTAAGCTGCCCCCAACCAGCATTCAGTGTCTTGGGCTGCAGAACTGTGTGCTTTCTGCTCCCTTGGCCTTGGCCAGAATAAATTCTTTATCATTGCTTCAAAAAAAAAAAAAAAAAAAAAAAAAAAAAAAAAAAAAAAAAAANGCTCAGCTCTAAGATCACGAAGCCCCCAAATAAGAGTCTTTTGTTCAGCTTCCAGACAGGGACAGACATGCTAAAAATGAGGCTGAGTTAGGGACTCTTGTTGCTCTTATAGAAAATGGTGGTCTGTGGAGAAGCAGGATAAGTGGAAGCATCCTGGCTTACCTGGGACCATGAACCATTTATGCCCCATACTAGTGTCCCTACATTCCAGGTGAATATTCAACAATGTTCATCTGAAGATGGATTTGCTTCTAACGTATGTTTTGCACAACGGGAGAAAACAGGGCTCTGATTTCCAGGACCCTTGTAGACAGGCCCCTACCCCACTCCCTCTGTGTGTGTTGTGTTGTTTTCTTCACCCTCTGCTACTCCATGTGGGACTAGGGATAGATAAGGCACCATCTAATTTTGTAAAAGGAGTGGATCAAAAGCAGCTACTGCTTTCTGTCTCTTGAAATTTCATGCTCAGGGTACAAAGGAGAAAACGCAGTGTCTTAAGGTAAAGGGCTTAAGAGTAGTGTTTTCCTCTGATGAGCTGGCCCCCCACCAGGTCAGAAATGGTAATAGTGATTGACAGTGTCTGTGGAAAAAAAGGTCTCTGTGAATCCTGTTGCTTTCAAATCCAGCCTGAACACAGTTTGAAAATTTCAAATCTGACCAGTTGTCTTTAAAATCATTATAGGTTATACTATTCCTCTCAACATTGACTGAAGAATTTGGAAGAATCCAACAATGACAAAATTGGAACCCATTATGAATCCCAATTTACATGACTGGCTTCCTCAAATGAACACAAAAATCTGCTGAACTTGTGTAAAAGTTTTCTGAACTGAGAAATTGTGGGCACAATCTGAGGCTGCTTTAGAATGCCACTTTCCATTCCATTCATAACGAAGTAAAATGGCTCATATTTTTTCTTATTCAAAGTTTACTCAAGTTTTTCAATGTTTCTTTTTATCTGATGGAATAAAAGGGGAAACGTAGGGGAAGAATAGGGAGTGTCATTCAACTGAAGCTGAAGCAAGCCTCATATCATGCTATCTGAGCTGCAGAGCAATTGGGAAAGACTTATGATGAAACAAGGGATCTAGATGAAAAGGAAGTATATATTAAACCTGAACCCCAGTTCCACATGCTTCTGAATGTGATGGCAATCATCCTCATATATACTTCATTTGCAGTTAGTAGATTTTGAAGGAAGTCAGGGATCATGACATCCATTGTTGTCCTACGGTTGAAGAAGGTAAGACTCAGGGAAGTTGTAATTCTTGCTCAAGATGTCAATTTTTATAAGATAATATTGTTTTACATCACTATTCTTTTAGGGTATATATGACTGGGGGTGGGGGATTACAGCCCTTCAGTAAGTTAAGCTGTACCAATGAAAGACCAAATTCATGATTTCTGAAAGTAAAACTCTACTGTTTTGACTGGGCTGAAACTCAAGATTTATCAATAAAATAGCTCCTATCTTCTTCATCACTAGCCTCACCAACCTCTGGCTCAGGAAGATCCAGAGGAAGTTAGAATTCTTCTAACTCAAAGTCTGCCTACAACTTAGCAAAGTATTGTTTGACTTGAGCTATCTTGCTAACGAATACAATGATCTAATGAAATAAGAAGTACATATAATTGTCTTCGTGTTCATGATTATTAAAAGAATTATCTCTTATTACTGATTTCCAATTTATTTTTCTTTAATCAAGATACAATTGACAGCCAGACACAGTAGCTCACACCTGTAATCCCAGTGGCTGGGGAAACAGAGGCAGGAGGGTGATGAGTTCAAAGGCAGCCTCAGTAAAAGTGCGGCAATAAGTAACTCAGACCCTGTCTCTAAATTAAAGTGTAAAAAAATAGGGCTGGAGATGTGGCTCGGTGGTCAAGGGCCTCTGAGTTCAATCCCTGGTACAAAAAAAAAAATTGACATAGGGACCACAAATATTTAATGTATAGCTTAATGAAAGGTTACATAGAGTAACTGCCACAAAAGTCAAGGCACAGGATGTCTCCAGCATCTGAGAAAGCTAGCTCATGCACCTGCAGGTCTGTAGCAGCCTCATCTCTTCTCCCTCTACCATCATATATCCACAGTCAAAATTTCATGAATGTAACCTTATTTTAGTGGAGTCACACTGTATGCACTCTTGTGTATGGCTTCTTTAATTCTGAGATTCATCCACGATGATGTGCATATTAGTAGTTTGTTCGTTTTCATTGTTGTTTATTATTCCTTTCTGTGAATTTACTGTACTTGATTCACCCATTTTATTGCTGATGGATCATTGATCAGACCTATTTCTAGGTCTTTGAGGTATGCTAAGTAAAGCTGTTTATAAACAGAAATGACACTTGTTTCTGTTAAGCATATATCTAGGAGTGGAATTCCCAGGTCTTTTATTTTGTTTTTATTTTGACTTCTTCTTAAGCTCGAGACCATAATCTAATCTTTCTAAGTTGCCAAGTAAACCAGAATAATATATACCATGTAGGCCTGAGAAACATTCCGGGTGGCAGATCTCATGGCTTAAAGTGGGCCACACCACTTAAGCCACGAGAACACCTTTAGTGGTTCTCTATGCCTCCAGCCATTGGGTTTGTTATCCCTGGTCCATATCCTTAATTTCCTGACAATGTGAGAAAAAACAAACAAAAAAAAAAAAACGAGTGTCTTGAAGGGACATCAGAGGACTTCTTTCATGGAAGTCCTGGTGTAGTGAAGAAGTACTGTCTCAGTGTCTGGGGACTGGGTTTTCCATCCAGCCTAAGTTTCAATTTTTGGGTGGGAGACTGTGGAGTAAGTGGCAGCACCTGCCTGCCTGCCCCTCAGTCAGAAGGTCCGTTTGAATCAATAATTCCCAGCCTGGCTGCAAATTAAAATGGTCTTGAGGAGACTTTTATTGTTCATTTTTGTTACAAAAATGGTGCATGTTAATGGAAAAAATACCAAATAGTATAAAAGAGTATCAAATAAGAAGTAAAAATTCTTCCCCTCATAATCTGTTAACTAGACTGATCTCCTGTCCAGAAATTCCTTGGTGTTGCTCTTAACATTTAAAATAAAGATGCCTGGGCCCCACTCCAAACCTAATGAGGTAGAATCCCAAGATCCCAGGAATTTGCAATTTTAAAAACTTTAAGTAATTTTGATAGAGTTTCAGGTTTGAAAATGTATTCCTAAATATATCTGAGATCCCTTTCACTAAAACCTATCCTCCACCCCTCCAAAATGATGTAATATAAGTCTGCCAGCTGCTACCAAGGTTGGTCCTTAGCACAACTAAGAAACAATGGTTTTATTTTGACCTTTTGAAATTCACACCATCTCCTTTCACCTTCAGTTGCTCAATTTTCTCTCATTGTGTACACAGCTCTTCTGCCCCTATAGTGAAAGTATGTTGCTGGAAGGCAGCCGTGCATTTCATCAAAACTCTAGCAGCTTTTTTTGATTAATCTCATGAAGCAATCAGTATTGAAGGATTTGCTAGCCACTAAATTTCTTGCTTTGCCAGGTAAACAACTTTAAGCTAAAATGTATTCCCATAATACCCTGAACAAATGACATGGAACTTTAGGGTTCCTTATAGAATATCCAAGGAAATTTTGTCTTCCAAACTTTCAAGTAAAATCCACATATACAAATATCGATCATATCTACCATTTCTAATATTACTCATTTAAATGTCTGAAAAAAGCACAGAATTAAATTAAGTAAATTAAAGTAAATTAATTGACACCAAGGAGTTTCTAGGAATTTAAGTCACAAGTAAAGCTATTGCAATCCTCAATTAGTAGAAGAAGGTTATATTCAATAAATTATCCTGACAAAATTGTACAATAAACAAATAGAGCAATGAACCACTTACAGAAAAAAAAATCTAGACATAATTATTGTGATTTAAAAAGGACATATAAAAAGAAAATTAAAATGTACCTTGATAAATTAAAGATCAGGAAGTTAAGAATATACACAATTCAAGACACAATACCAATCATAAAAATAAAATTATACAATAATTTTATTTTAATATATGTAGCATTTATTCTATACATTTAAAGAATGACTTTAAAAAAAAAAAAAACCTTTAAAAGATTCATGGCAAGCATGGTGGTACACACCTGTAATCCCAGCGACTCAGAAGGCTGAAGCTGGAGGATCACAGGTTGGAATATTGTAGGTTTGAAACTAGCCTCAGCAATTTAGTGAGATCCTCAGCAGCTTAGCAAGATCCTGTTTCAAAAATAAATAAATACAAAGGACTGAGGATTTAACTCGTGGCAAAGCTCTCCTGGGTTCAACCCCCAGTGACCAGAAAAATTAAAATAAAAAAAATTAAAAATATTCCACCAGGCATGTTGGCACATACCTCTAATCCCAGTTTCTCTGGAGGCTGAGGCAGGAGGATTGCAAGTTTGAGGACAGACTCAGCAATTTACCAAGGCTCTAAGCAACTTAGTGAGACCCTGTCTCAAAGTAAAAAATAAAAAGGACTGGGGATGTGGCTCAGTGGTTCAGCATCCCAGGGTACAATCCCCGTTACAAAAAACAAACAAACAAACAATCCTACTTGAAGAAGGTAACAGGCAATCTACCTCCATTTATTTACAGAAAAATTTTTATTCACAGAAAAATGAAAGGGATAGGCATGAAGTAAATTTTTTTAAAAAGGGCAACATTTGGATGACATTCAGATGTCCTGACTTCTAGAGCAGATCACATAATTTCATACAAATAGTATTTTTATGACATTACATGCAGATTGAACACATACATGTGTGGGTACATATGTGTATTATTTAGAGAGGTGGCTAATATTACAGTTAATTATCTTGATGAGAGTATAGAGAACATCGGGTTTATAGGTTCACAATTTCTTAACTTCCTCCATTCTGGGATCTTTGTCTAGAACCCTTGTTTCTATTCTGTAAAACTTGTCTTAGCTCTGGCCTTTCCTGACCAACCTGAGCAGGATAGGATGACTCTTCCTTGCCCCAGCTGTCCCCTATCCATAATCACATCTTTCTTAGCCCTTACCACCTTGATTTGAAATAATCTATGAATATACTGGCCTCTTTTCTTAGGCATTTTGTTTGTTTGTTTGTTGCATTAGGGACTGAACCCAGAGGCACTGCACCATGGAGCCACATCCAGCCCTTTTTATCTTCTGTTTTGAGATAAGGTCTTGCTAAGTTGCTTAAGGCCTCACAAAATTGTTGTGGCTGACCTTGAACTTGAAATCCTCCTGACCTGAACTTGAAATCCTCAGCCTCTTGAACCTCTGGGATTACAGGCATGAGCCAATCTGCCCAGCTTCTCTTACATTTTAATATTACAGGGAGCTTATTCAGTCTCAAAGGAATGTGAGTATGAATATGTTGCTTAAAGCCTCATACAATGTCAGTTATA
>NW_025999924.1:4464724-4494484 GCF_001458135.2 Marmota marmota marmota | reverse complement strand
TATATATATATATATATATATATATATATAGGACTGTTCTTCCAATGTCAGATTGGCATTTCAACCACTAAATCCTCTTCTTTCAAACCACCTTATACAAAGTGTATGGTTGAAGAAGTTCCAGTATAATTTAAAAGGCAATATTCCCATTATTTTTTCTAGCTGAACTGTTTAATTAATCTGTAATCTATCTAATTCAGCATTTCCTATTTTTGTGTAGCAGGGAGTCAGGCTGTGAGAGATGGCATTAAGTAAAGATTCTATGTGGGAAACATACTACTCAGTCTAGCAGGGTAGCAAGCAGAGAGGTTTAGCACAAAGGTGCTGGAGGCAAACTGCTGGCATAGGAGTGTAACTATTTTACCTCACTTCAGTTTGCTTCCATTTTCCTCCAAAATGGGACTAATAGAGGTGTTTCTCCCATAGGGCTGTTATCAGGATTTCATGAGCAATCCGCTGAAGGTTTAGTCTTGGTAGAACACTTGTTAAGTGTTAAAAAAAACTTACTGATTACTGTTATTCCAGCAAAATGAACTAGTTCTCTTACTTGGCTTGGCTTGGCTTGCTTCCTATAGGACTGCTGAGGGTCTTTCATGTTCTGATGAGCCCATGAATATCCACAGAAGCCATATTTCACAAGTCTACTCTGTAGGAGACCACAAGCATGTCCTAAAGTAGTGTGCCTCAGAATATAGTTTGCAAACTTCTCTTGTAATAAATTTAAAGGGATTGTATAGTTCAGGGATATTCCTGAACTAAAACTAAGACAGTAATTTGACAGGCATGAGTTTTGGGCATTGGAATATCATATTTGAAATGAGGATTGTTCTAGAAATCATATAAAGAAATAAAAAAAACTAAGACTTATGTTGTATTACATTTAAAATCTTTTTAAAAAATGAAATACAAATGAAACAATGTCAATTGAGAATTGCAAATATTGCTCAAAAACAGGAGGCTTTATGTATCCTTTCCTGATTACTTGAAAAATTATTGCCTGTTAAAGATGAAGGACCAGACTTCCTTATTCAAAAATGTGTGCTGTTTATCTTAATTTTGGCATACCTGATAAGAACTTCCTCTAGAGCCAGGAAACTTTGCAAGTATTAAATATTCTGAAAGGAGGAGGTGAAGGAGGAAGTAACTGACCCAAGAGAAAAAGAGGAACAGGTTCTAAACCAGAAGCACGTTTGAAGCTCAGCCAGAACAAGGGAGAGCCTAGCACACCAATCCTGAGGTAAGAAAGAACCTGTCTAAGGTGTTTGGATAGTGAAAAATGATGAGAAACAGGTTCACTTTAAACCGAGCAATGACTTTTTTTTTATTTTATCCAATACTGTTTTTAGAAAAAAAAAAAAAATGCTTCAGGTGGCCATAGGGGGAAACAAGATTACCTGCTGGGAGTGATGCTGATGTTTCTTTACATGCATATATGCTCATAGATCTGTGCCTAGAGTGTTTTTTCTGTGTTTGCCTTGCTTCCCAATAGAGGGGCAGTATCTGGCTCATTAAATTCCAGTTTATCAACAATTTGTGACTTTTAAGACAAATGGATAATTATTAGGTAATCTGTTGAAACTGCTTTCCAAAATGAAAAGTCTTCTTTGAGCAGGATAAAATTAAAGGGATGTGGATGTTGTTATATTTGAAAGGCTCTTGTTTGAAACATGTTTATCATTATAGGTCTGGGTTTATGTCTCACTGAGTTTTTCCCTATGAAGTTATTTTGAAGAAAGGGAAAACCTCCCCGCCCCCTGTAAAAAATCTCCTTGCCTTTATCTCAATGAACACCTTGATATTACTGTACTGGAATGTCTGCTCTGCATAGAACAGCACAGATGATAAAAATAAATAAAATAAAAAATAAATAAAATAAAAATAAATCTCCTCTTTGAGATCGAAAGGTCAATTTATTACCTTATCTTTGGCTGCCAGCAGGACATTAGTTTTCTATCCCAACCCCTGACTCTATTTCTGTGGTAGGCCTGTACCTCTTTAAACGCTTGTTAATTCTGATCAATATTTGAAATTTGTTTTGTAAATTTATGTTAAATAGTCTGGCAAATAATTGTTTAAATAAATAATCATTTAAACCACAGAATATCTTAAGATAAGTTCTCATCAGTTTTGCAAAGGAAAAGGGATCCTAATGGTAAAAGACATTTCACAAACTTTTACCCTGAACACAAACCTCGTTTCTGGCATCATAATGGAGGAATCCTTACATGGTGATCATGTATTCTTAATCCCAGTGTACTCCCCAGAATTTCAAGGATATCAAAAGGTATCCAGGGGTGGGGTTATGGCTCAGTGATAGAGCACTTGCATGAGGCACTGGGTTCAATCCCCAGCAGCACATAAAATAAAATATAATAAAGGTATTGTGTCCATGAACAACTATTTTTTAAAAATAAAGGTATCTAGACCTGGGGTTTTGATGCAGTATTTTATTAAATAAATTTTATATATTAATTATGTGTCATATTCAATTTGGTTATAGGAAATATCATATGGAAGGTTTGCACATTGGTACATTCTAATCTGGAAATCAGAGCTAATCAAGAGCTAATCAAGCTATACAAAAACAATGATCAATGCAATTGATAACCATTTACATATATTTGCTAAGTGTAATATTTGGAAGAAAATTTTATTTGACTCCTGATTCAGTCACTACTTAGTTGTTAATGAAATTGCTTAACATTTTTAATCATTTGTTTTATGATATGTAAAATGAGGATAACAATAGTAACCACTTCAAATGGCAGTTGTAGAATTAAGTGATATAGTCTATATAAAATTATTTACAGGCTGATTCAAAATATGCTACTAATTAAATATGAGTGATGAGGAGATTCAATAAATTATGATAAATACCCCAACAAGGACTGTTAGAAATATTATGTGCAACTATTTCTACGTCTAGTCTGAAAATATATAGTAATAATATTTTCTTGATAAAATCATAATAGAATATTCAGCCTAGCTGAATGCTTCCTGTTTCTCTTCTTTGATATTTTAAAGCATCAGCAGAAAAAATTCTATATTTATCTTACTTGAATGAAAGTAACTCATTGAAAGGTGTAAGAAAATTGATGATAAAATGGTTTGCAAAAGCTGGGTTCAGTGTCATAGGCCTGTAAGCCTAAAGGCTGAGGCAGGAGGATCACAAGTTTGAGGTCAGCCTCGGAAATTTAGCAAGACCCTATTTCAAAATAAAATAAATAAATACATTTTAAAAGGGCTAGGACATAGCTCAATTGTAGCGTACTTGTTTAACATGTATAAGTTCCTAAGTTTGATTCCCCATACTACAAAATAAAAGGTTTTACTTCAAAGATCTCTTTTCATATTTAAGTATAAACTATATACCTTTTAGAAGACATATCTTGAGTCTTAAGCAATTAACCAACTAGATCCTGAATTTTCTAATCATTTTTCATATTTAATTCTTCATTCATTAAATAGATTGAGCCAGATATGGTGGAGCACACCTGTAATCCCAGCAATTTGGGAGGCTGAGGCAGGAGGATAGCAAGTTCAAGACCAGGCTCTGCAACATAGCAAGAACCTGAGCAATTTAATGAGACCCTGTCTCAAAATAAAAAAGGGCTAAGGATGTGGCTCTATGGTTAAGCACACCCTGGATCCAATCCCCAGTACTCAAAATAAAAATAAATAAAATAAATAATAAAATAAAAAGGGCTGGGTACTTAGCACAGTGGTAAAGCACCCCTGGGTTCAATTCACAGTTCCATAAAAAATTAAAATAAATAAATAAATAGATTGAATGCTGTGTGTGTGTGTGTGTGTGCGCGCACGCTTTGTGTTATGTGTCTTATTAGCTATTGTATAAGTATAAAAAAATCAATAAAAGATTAAAAATAATTTTAAACATCATTAATAATAAATTTACTGAATGAAAGAGAAAAAAAAATGAGCTGATCCCTACTCACCCTTAATGAAGTAGAAAGACACATAATTGTCTGTCATTTAGGTTATCTTGTTTCAACAGATTATTGACTCCTTAATGTGGGATCTCAGTGGAAAGACTGAATCAGGAAAGACAACCCCTGCCCACTTGAAAGAGGGATGAGCAGGCTTCGTAGAGAAGGTAGAGGTGATGGGAACGATCACACACATCCTCTTGTCCCGTTATCCTACCGCAGGTGAAACGTTGTCTTTCACTTGAAAGTCATTATCTTGATCATTAAAAATCATGTTGAAGTCTGGGTGGTTAAGCCACTCAGATTTGGGCAAGGATGGGTTCTTCAAACCTTCTCTCCCTCAACGACAGCTACTGGTATAGTGTATATTGCAACCAGGAACACACTACATGCTGGTCGTAATGTATTGGTAGATGTGATAGAGTTTTGATTATGCTACATGCTAACTATGCAATTAATGCATTTTTTAAAATTTACAACAGGTTTCTGGATGGCAGATAATATAACCTTTGTTTACTTGAGTTTTCTACTGTGCTGTTATCTTCCACTCACTTCTGCTTCATTTTGTGATCCACTGATAGAAAAGAAAGTGGAGTGGATTAAAATCCCCCCTGATACAGTCCAATTGTATATTAATGACTGTAATGTGAACAGCATCCAATACACAGAAAGCCATCTTTCAAAACTAAGTCTACTCAATATCACCTCTAGGTGCATCAGGACTCTGCCAGATAATGTTCTCTCGGATCTGGAAAAAAAATGCCGAAGAAAGCTTCCAATCTCATTTTTGAACAGTACTAGTCTATACAGAATTACATCTGTCTGTACCTGTGAGTTTATTACTGACAACCCCAAGCCCCTGAACAACACTGTTTGTGCAGAAATGTTGAAAAGCTGTGGAAACACATCGGTGGCCATTTCTGTAGGCATTTCCCTTTTAGTACTCTTGGTGGTCTGTGGGATTGGGTGTGTTTGGCACTGGAAACACCGAAACAACACCAGATTTACCTTACCGAGGTTTTTGCAAAGGAGAAACAGCAGGAAAAAAGACTTAGCAAAAACGTTCTGCTTGAGTCCTCACATTGTTGGCTCTAGGCCTAAAATCTCAGCTGAAACCCAAAGCCACAGACCCTCTGTCAGGGGAACTAGGATGCAGGCCAATTATGAAAATGTGGAAATGGGGCCTCCCAAAGCTAACAAAGAAACTGACAAGGGACTCTACGAAAACACTCAGCAGATCAATTTCAGAGAGCACATGTATGGAAGTGAGACATCCTGTGACTACTATAACTTCCAGAAACCTGTTGCCTCTGAAGCTCAAGATGAGGATATCTACATTCTTCCTGACTCCTATTAGCTTTTCAAAACTACTGAGTTTCATTGTTGGAGGATAAAGTATGCACGGGGACTTTGATGGTGCTGATGCACTTATTGACCAAGTTCTTTTCATGAAATTCAGTGTCCACCCCATGGATCCTGTCTATGTGCATGATTGTAGGTTCACTCTAAATAACCTCTCTTCCCTCTTCTCCTGGGATTAAATCTCTACCATGTATATTGATTTTTCCTTCTAAATATTATCTGTTGTGTCTTTGCTTTGTTTCTACTTCCACTATCTTTTTCTGATTTAGGATTATTTTCACGGTCTCCTCCTGGGTCTTCCTGTCTCTACCCACTCAATCAATTGCACATGATGCTGCCAGATTTATCTACAGAAAATATTCCCACTGGCCGCATTATACCTTCGCTGAAAACCTCTTAATGCTGCTCTTTAAAAAAGACATAATGCTCATAATTCTAACTCCTGCATTCATAATTTTTTATGAAAAGTTTGTTCCCACTTACTTTTCCAACAACATCTCCTACTAACCCTAATTTTTCTGCATCCATCAGAATTATCTCAAAATCTGGCAAACTTATCTCCTCCATGGCTCTCTCTAGCCTGCCTCAGATTAGAACTTCTTCCACAAGTCTTCTGAGTAATCCCAAAGCTACATTTACCTTTTTATTTTCTAACATCCTATAGGTTTTGCTTCCTGCTCTGTTCTTTTGGTATTAAAACATGAATATGAATGGTGAATGTGGTATTTTAGTACTTAAAGTCATATGAGAATATCTCAAATTCCCACTCAATAGAAGGGAACTGCTTCATGTTCATATTTTAGTCCCATGATCATTATATGAGGCCCTAATTATTTGTCCACTTGACAAGAATTGAATTGTACATTTTGCCAAGTAGTTTTGAAAAGAACCTAATAAATCTATTCATTATTCATCTATCGAAGGAATATTAATTGAGTATCTTCTGTCTCCCTTTTATTGTACTATGCACATGAGGATGGAGATGAGAGGTTGTTACAATGGTAAAAAGATGTGAATCTTGCACACTACTGTCTAGTAGGAAATAAAAAACAATGAACAAATGACTACATTCATTATGATGCTATTATATCTTGTTTGTAAGTCTAAGCTTTCATATGCTGCCCTGAATTGCTTGACCTGGGACTCTGCAAACTACATTTATCTTTTGCCAGATGTATCCATATTAGGCTCTGCTGATGGGAGGAGTGTGACAAGAAAGACTGGAAGCAATAGGAAGCAAGAGGAACTTGAACTTCTGGTCCCCCTTGTCATTATACCAGTTGCTGTTACACCAGCATCACCAGTTGCTTACAGTTTCTAGTTTCTTCTAATATTTTAGAACCAGCTTCAATGCACCCTGCTGGAGGTATAGCACCAGCTGGTCAGCAGCCTGCCTTAGAGTCAGAGAACTAGCTCTCAGGCCTCCTGCAGGCTCCAGAGGTACCAGCAGGAGACAAGTGACATCTCAGTCTATTCTGAAAATGCCCAGTCCTGAGGGTGGTAATAACTTCTTTCTGCAGTTGCTAACTCTGCGGTACCTCAGTGTCCCCTTTTTGTTTATTTCACAAGTCCAGTACCTGTTTTGCAAAATCTCTCTGAATTCTGTTAGAAAAAACTGGTAAGTTTTCTCTTTCTCCAAGTAAACCCTGAATGATAGTAGGTGCTTTGAATGAAAGAGGCATCCTATTATAGAGAGCAATGGAGTAGAATAGAGAAAAGGATTTAAATCTTAATCAGGTGGTCAAAGGAAGCCTGTTAGGAAACACTTAAGGTGAGACTTAAGGGTGAAAAGAAGCTATCCATCTCCACAGAGGTAAGTACATGAGCAACATGTAGTAAAAAGAGCTTGGGGCGTGGAAAAATCTCTGGTGCTCTAGGACTTATGGAAAGCCATTGTGACTGCAGCTCTCTGGGGGAGGGTTGGAGCGGCACCTGATGGGTTAAAGGAATGAACAGCTTACCACGTGACTTTCTGTAAGTCTTGGCACACAGCGGGTGTAGATTTTGTCATAGGTGTCTTGATTTGGGGTTCAACTCTATAATAGGGGCAACTGGAGTACTAATGGGCTTTAAGCATAGCAATGGCATGAAAGCATTTGAATTTTTGAAGAGCTACTGGGCTGAGGAAGAACTGCAAAGGCAAAGTGAATGTGGGTGGGATTGTTAAGGAGCTTTTAGATTTCGCTTAGAAAGGAGCATCTAGCTGCAGGGCAAATGAAGACATTGACAGTATTGCCTGCCCCCTTCTTCAGAGGAACCTCTGATCCCTAAGAATAATGGTTGATACTATGAAATATATGAGTTACTGACACTTATCCATCATAGTTAATTATCCAAAATGTCTAATGACAAAATTTCAACAAACAGATTTAATTGAATTTTATTTACCATTAATTAATCTGGCAATATCCCATCTAAAGATTTAGACAAGCACTCACCTGGCATGGCATAGCTGTCCATTTTCATGAAGTAATTTGAGCAGGAATGAGGAAGAACCACGATAGGAAAAGGTTTGGTTCACACCAGGATTCTTCAGGTTTCTTTCCATGGAAGGGTTAATGCAGAGGGGACTTTCACCTCATGCTGCCCAACAACTGCCTCTTTGGGGCTTTGGTTATCATGCGTCTCCAGATGTCTCAGAAGCCCAGATGAACATCTTAGTTTCAGCTCTGTGATGTGGAACTTTAGCATGGAACTTTACCAGTTTTATGTTTTCAAACTGGTAAAGTTTTAAAGAAAACTGTACCAGTTTTCTGGGGCCTAGGGCAGGAGCCATGTCCAAATCTATGACCTCCCATAATTTTATTTGACAATGGGATGAGTGGTTTATCTTTGAGTATTCTCTTTGACCAGAAGAGATGATAAAAATCTGTGTAAAAGAAGTACTTGCTCAATGATCCTTTGCCTAGTTTTTAACCTTGACTTGCTTTAAAAATTAATTGTAAGTTCTTTATCAAATGAAAACCTCTCCACTAGCAGTCCTCGAAGTAGGGGCAGGACAAGGGAAAAAGAGGAAATTGTCATTAAGTGTTCAGATGCCTTCCTTCATTCCTCCTCCTCTTTCCTATTCCCTCTTTCTCTCTCATGTCTCCTCCCACCAGTTCTCCTCTTCCTCCCATCTATCTTCCTCTGCCTCTTTCACTCCTTTTCAACTCTCTGTCACCTATTAGCGTCCTTAATTACATTTCTCCACCTTAAAATCTTGAAAGTTGAATTTTTCCATTACAGATAAAGTTTATTAAAGACTGTCTATATCTCCTGAGGACAGCAGTTTGTAGTTGTCTCATAATGTTCGTAAAAGTAGCCAGATGTGCCACAATTAAAAAAGGAAGTATGCTGGGGTTGGGAAAGGAAACAGCAGCATCAAATCTACCCAGTGTGATTTTGCTATGTGCTCACAGAAATGTAGGTGTGCTCACATCCTGTGACTTACGGCTAGTATCTGTTAGAGTCTGTGGCCAATGTCCCATGACAGTAAGTACATGGCTTCTTGACCTTACTTTCAGCCTGCCCTTGAAATTTTACTGCAGTCTGCCTTCGGCCTCACTTCCCAGATGATTATTGATCTGTACAGCAAATGGAACTGTGCTTATTCCACAGAAAGCTTTGTTTTCAAACGTCCCAGTTACTGCTCAAGCCAGGTAGAATGAGCGCAGGGATGAAGAGCACTCAGGCAGTGGGAAGGTTGAGACATTGGGCTCCTTGGAAGAGACATAAAAGAAAGAAATCTAAAAGGAGAATATGATGCCTGCACACAGATTATTGTGGACTGTGTTATGTTTGTGTCTCTTTGAAATAGTTATGCTAATACCGTAGGTCCAATATCACCGTACTTGGTGAGGGATACTTAGGTTTAAATGAGATCATGAGAATGGGCTCCTCCGGATGGAATTAGTGTTCTTATAAGAAGAGAACATTTTAGATGTGCTCTCTCTCTCCCCCCCTTCACCATGTGAAGATATGAGTGCGAGTCAGCAAGCCAGGAAGAGGGCTTAGAACCAAGTCTACCAACACCTTGATCTTGAAATTCTTAGCTTACCAAACTGTGAGAAATAAATGCTTGCTTTAACCATCTGTTCTATAGGATTTTGTTATAGCAGAATGAAAAGTTACATCTATTTATTTATTTTTTGGTACCAGGGATTGAATCTGGTGGTGCTTAACCACTGAGCCAGATCCCCAGCCCTTTTTTATATTTTACTTAGAGACAGGGTCTTGCTGAGTTGTTTAGGGCCTTGCCAATTTGCTGAGGCTGGCTTTGAACTCATGATCTTCCTCCCTCAGTCTTCTGAGCCACTGGGATTACAGAGGTAGGCCACCACGCCCAGCCAAGCAGTTACTTTTAAAACTGTTATTCTAAGACATAATTATTTGGGTTAAATTTGAGTGGTGATGGTCCCCAGTAGCTAAGTGCTAACCTTATGTGATCGCCTTGTGGCACGTACTTATTTTCCCTCTTCTCTTAAGGTCATTTGAAGCATCCTTTTCTCTTGCACACCATCAGTGCAGTGGTTCCATATGATCTAGCCTCAGTTCCCAGCAGTTTTTCCTAGGTACTCTGGACATTTTTACATAAACGTTCCTGCTTCAATGTCCTCTTGAATCACATGATATAGATAGCTCAGCACCTACTGCTTTATTCTATGTGGTGTCCTTCAGTCATTTGAAATTCAACATGAGCCAGACTAGTGAATTGAGATCTCACTCAGAAATAGATGTGGAAATAGATAGAATATAAGACTCGGAGATAAAGGGAAGTTTCCATTGCATAGGTTACTTGCTAATAATTTAAAAATCTGATAGCTTCAAAATATCATGGCATCAGAATACTATGTACAAAGAGGCTGTGTTTTCAATATCAGTGCCTGGTTCAAACAAATAAGATTTATCCTTGAGGTCCCCAGTCCCTGATTCCATGTAGTTCTACATTTGGAAAATTGTGTATCTCCTGCTCGGGCCTTCCTTTGAGTGATGATCTCTGAAACACAAGACTGTATATGTAGTAGCAAAAAGCTAAGGGCCTGTTAGGTGACTGGCTAGAGGACTTGACTGAAAACTACAGATGCAGAGCAGCAGATTAGTAGTCCCCTTATTTTACCTTATTTACACTTTTGTTTACTGCTTATTGTAAAATCTTGGAACAGCTGTATTGATTTGGACTTAAAAACTGATTTTTAACAGAATAAATTGTGTGGAAAAGAGCCAGACCAGGGATTATAGAATTTGTCCACTTTGAGTGAATGGATATTCACTTATATTCCTCTGAAAGATAGGAAGATATATCTTGAATGAAATATAACCTGAATGAAAAGCATTTTCTGGTACTCCTGAAAAGGGATAGACAGGAGGTTACAGAACATCAAGATCAGGAATATAACAAGTGGCTTTAATGACCAAATAGGATAAAGTGATTTTAGCATGCAACAAATATTTATCAAATGCCTATAACATATCGAGTACTGGGAGGGCTCAGGGAATTCAATAGTGGAGAAGGTCAGAGAAATAGACCCTGTATCAGTAGTCAGAGAGATCATCTACAGAGGAGTTCTGATACTTACAGATATAGTCTAATATTTACAGAAACTACTAAAATGTATTCCTGATAATAGTATGATAGAAACACAGTATAAAGGAAGATCAAAGCTAGAGATGTGGTTAGGAAAGCTTTCCTGCAGAACATGCCACATAAACTGAGACCTGAATATCAATTAGGAGACAGCCAAGCAGATGTCAAGGGAGTAGTATTCCAAAAACAGGTTAACATTCGAGCACCCAGAGTATAGCTAGAGTTTGAGATGAATCTAGATTCTCCACTTCTCAAAGCAGGTGGGGTCTGCATCAGCTTCAGGCCTCTGTAGCCAAGAGAGCCTGTTGTAATGTTAGCAGCTAATCAAGGTAGGGGATGCCTGCTGGCACTGGCTTTAAGGGTTGCAGCTGGCAAAGCCCAATTCTTCTCCACTACCGTGAATGGTGTGTTGTAGCTCTTAATGGCAGGCTATGGCCTCCAGTGTTGCAGCAGACCTCAGAAGCTCACAACCAACTTCTTTCCAGGTTCTTGTCTCATGAATTTGAAGAATGCATTTTACAGATGAGAAAGAGTGAATGCAAAAGAGTAGTATTTATTCATGTGGGAAGAAAAAAAGAGAAAGCACTCTCACAGGCCTAGAGGGGATCAGATAGGGGCTGCTGCTGGAGTGTGCTAGTCTTAAGTAGCACATTCTTCAGCTAATCAGAGTTTGAAAAAGGACTAATGCCATTGGTTAACCCTTAAGTCTGAACTTCTATCTGGGTTTCTCCCCACTTATGTTTTATTGCCACTCACCGGCAATTGCAGCTTCCTGGGAGGTTGAGTTCAGGGGATAGTGGGTGCTGGGACATTCAGAGCTGTGGTGCTGTGTGGAGTGGGCATCCTCACTGGCCTGGGCCACTGTGGGGTGACAGGTTGGTATGCCCTGGTTTACCTCAGCCCTGACCTGTAGTGCCTTAGACCTGGGCTGGCAAAGTGAGCTCCTCACAGCCTGAGCTCACGCTTGCCACCTGCACTCAAGCCCCTTGGGCTACCACTGTGCTGATCCACCACTGCTTCTCTGTGGGGACATGTGGGGTGGTTGCACAGTTTAGTGTTTGGGAGCCATGTCGATAGGGTGAGTTTCACAAACATGAAGGAAGAAAAACACTGCTTAAGTATAGCATGTTAAAGGAGAAGAAAAAGAAAACAGTACCTACCAGGGAAGGTCAGCTGATATGGGGTTTTACATGAGTTTACAGAGTTTAGACTTTATCCTAAAAAAAAAAAAAAAAATCCAGTACCTGTAATATCAGACTATGGTCTCAGAGGCTGAAATAAGACTGGTATTTTCTAAAAACTACAGGCATTCATTGCAAGCAAAAGTTTTTGCAATGGGCAATAAAATAAGAGAAGCAAGACTCTGACACCAAGGATATAGGACTCGATTCCAAAAAAGCACATGTCTATGAGTTGTAAGATTTACAGTGCTCTCCAGCATTGTGTTAAAGCCTCCACAGCTTTTAATATAAATTCAGCTTGTTTTGAATTCTGAGACTCTTCCAATAGAGATGAGAATTAAGCAGATGAGAGTGGCTCAAACAAAAGGAAGCACAGAAGATGGTACACTGCCAAATGCAATCATGGATGATGAAGGTGTGACTGCAGTTACTGACCTGTGCCGTTGCCATGGAAACTAACGCTCTGTGGCCTGGCATAGTTTCCCTTTTAAAGGACAGATTGGCTTTAGTGGAGAGTTAAGACTACAAATTATAGAAGTTGGATCATCAATTGCCACTTGTAGTCTAAATTCTTCTTAGGGAAACAATGGCAATCCGAGGTGAACTCCCCAGAAGTCCTGAGGCTGTCAAAAGCACAAGATTGAAGCTCAGTGGAGGGCAACAGAGGTTACCTATTGCCTCAGGCTCATTTTCTCAACTCTTCTCTATACTAATTGTGATAGCCAAAATTTAGGAGGAGAAATGCATGTAAACAGGTTTTATCTATTAGCATTTTTTAAAAAATTATATTAGGGATATGAAACTCACCAAATAAATAAAATGTTTGGCTTTTCTCCCTAGGCATTTCAGAGAAGACTGAGGTCCACATTAGCAGCCTCATATTGGAGTACTTCTGAGCACCAAGTATCATAAAGAGGCTATATGTGAATTATCATTCTTCATTCACGAACGACCCTGTCTCAAAGATATTGTTATTATCTCTCCACTTTACAAATGGAGATCAAGGTTTAGGGAAATTAAAATTTTCAAAAGCAAGTATTTCTTTCCAGTTGTTACAGCACAATTTGCCTAGGAACCAACCTAGGTTCCCTTCAACAGACGAATGAATTTTAAAAATGTAGTAAATATACACAATGGAGTATGACTCATCCACAAAGAAGAATGAAATTATAATGCTTGACAGTAAGGGATGTAACTGGGGACTACCATGCTCAGAGAAATAAGCCAGACTCAGAAAGTCAAAGGTGGAATGTTTTCTCTGATGTGCAGAAGCTAGTTCAAAATAAGGTGGAAAAGAGAAAAGAAAGGGGGAAAGAATTCTGTCAAAATAGAAGAAAGATCAGTGGAGTAGGGAAGGGGATTGAGAGAGAAGGAAGAAGGATGGGATAAGGGGAAAACCGTGGAAATAATCTGATCTACCTTTCCTATATACATATATGAATATACCAGAGTAAATCACACCATCATATGCATCTATAAGACACTAATTTAAACATAAAACTATACGTAACAGAAAGATTAGAAGAGTAGAGCAAAGGGAACAGGAGGAAAGAGGAGGGGAGGGAAAGGGGGAAGTCCTAGGGACTGAATGAGAGCAAATTATATTCTATGCTTTTATAATTATGTCAAAATGAATCCTAACGTTATATATAAACCCCCACCACAAAATAAAAAGGCAATATTTGAACTGGTCGCCCAAATGGGAATAACTTGCTCAGACATTTTATTAGAACATTTCTAGCAGATGATAATAAGTTCTGTCTTAGCATTATTGAATTTCAGATCCAGAAAATAACTTGGAAATCATCTAGATGGCCTTCCTTATTTTAACATTTTAACAGCATCAGAAAATTTATGTGGTTTCCCTGATGTCTGTTGGGAAATTAAGGACTAATCAGGACCGGATCTAGGGCTACCAGCTTCCAGGTGATTTTCAACTTGCTGCCTTTATATTGAATTTGTAAATAGAGGGTTTTGTTGTTTTGTTTTGTTTATTTTTGTTTTTGTTTTCCTTTCTGATCCAGGTCTTTTTTTTTTTTTCCTGCCTTGCTTTTCTGAATGCCATTTTAAAATTTGGGCATTTTCCTCTCTTTGTTTCTAGAAACGAATCTGGGTTTTCCAAATGAAAACAAAGATGGTCCTAAAGAGCAGAATAAACAGATTTCTTAATGCTTGTGGCTCTTGTGTGGCTAGCGCTCAGTAATGAAGGCAATCCATCAGGAGTGGAGTGGTGGACAATACTTCCTCTTCTGGTCATTATTTCCTAAAACATACTCTTTTGTCATCTTGTCTCATCTGGCAGAATTTGTCTAGACTATATACACTTTTAACTCAATTATCTGAAAAACAGCTAACAATAGAGGAGCATTCTGTGTGGGAGGGGAGAGGTGGGGGAGGGGATATGTTTGTAACAAGAGCATTGCAATAAGAAAGCTGAGGAGTATATCTGAAAGAAGGGCTAGTGACAAAGCAATTACACTGTGGGCGCATGGAGAGAGCCTAGACCAGGTTTCTGGTCTTTTCTGTTCCAGAAGAAGATTCAGGAGAATACTGCAAAGCATCCAGGCAAAGAAAACCTATCTCATTTCAAATCAGATAAGAAACACACACACACACACACACACACACACATATATCTCCTAGCAATAATTAATTTTTAGTTTGTTAGAGTATTAGAGTTGATAAAAGCTTAGAGTGAGTGTTTGGGAGAGGACTGGAGAAGTACATGGCAGAGAAAACTTAGAAAAAAGAGGAATGAAGAAATGCACAATGGAGAAGGCTTTGATAGAGTCACATATCCTCCTAGGTATGATCGAGAGAGGAAGTTCTGTCAAAAGCGGAAAACTCAGACATCTACAGGGTAAGGCAGGGGGCACAGCTGTGAATTAGTCCTGCTGGAGGGCAGTGGAGTGAGTCTTATATGGTGAGCAGGAGAAACAGCTGCTCCAGTTGTGTTCTTTTCAGACATTAGGGCCAAACGATAAGGAAACAAATGTGCCCCTGAACTCTGCACCAGGACGTTGGTGCTTGGTGCTTGGATTTCTAATGCCTTATGCAGGCTTGCAGAATGGGCAGATATGGCTTCAATTTTGCTTTTTACTAAAAGTAATGTCTTATGAGTAAAACATATGTATTCTTAAATGTATTCAAAAATATATATGTTCAGATATCGAATACTAAAGGAAACCAGAGGGGAAGTGGAACTTGGTTCACTTAAGAAGATTTTCATTTCCTCTTTTACTTGGCTGCATTACTTAATATACCAATACCATTTTCTCCCACATGTGTTGAAAAAGAAATGGTAAAGCTTATCAGAATGTATCTTCTTGGCTGCACTTGGTGGAGAAAACGAAAAACTGTAATGAAGATCATATGTTTTCAACATGTAGACTGAGATCTTAATTTTCGAAGTCCAGATTAAATTCTAGGTCATTTTGGAAGCTTTCTTCAATATTAGAAATCCAAAATAGTTTATCTATTTTTGGATTTCTTTCATTTATCTATTTTTTTTCCTTTTCTAGCCATCCAATCAACCAGTTAATATTTATTGAGGGCCTGTCAGCTACTATGCACTGTGATAGCGACTGAGGACCCAATAATAAATATAAACATACAAAAACTATTCCTACACTCTAGATAAAATACAAAAAAAAAAATCACAAGTAAGTGTTTAGTTAGAAACACAAATAAATGCTATGAAGAAAAGAAACATGGTAGGATGAAAGCTTATAATATAAAAACTTTAATTTGACTCATTGGAGCATTTAGGGCAATCTACTTAAACTGTATTTCTAATGTATTAATTATTTAAGCAGAATTCACCTAGGAAGAAAACAAGAATTAGTGGCTGTCTTGTCATGAAAGAGACCCATTATTATAGAACATAATCATTTGTGTTAGGTTTTTGTTTAAAAGAAAGGTCAAGATTTTAAGCTGCTTTGAAAGGTATTTAAACTGCTTTCTAAACATAAGTGGAAACAAAAATATTATTTTGAGAAAATTTCATAAAGATTTGTTTTCCATACAGGTATATCTATCTTAAACATTTCTAGGCAATGCAATAGTATCACAAGTAAATACTTTACCATACAATACACCCATATTTGAAGCACGATTCTAAAGAATATCAGGTATGTGGCGCTTCTGAACCAGAAAATCAACAGATGAGAAGTAAGAATTCTAAAATATAGCTGAAAAATGTATATTCCATTTATAATATGTCAAAATACACTCACTGTCATGTATATCTAAAAAGAACAAATAAAGTTTTAAAAAATTTGAGTTCTTTACATATCCTAGAGATTAATTCTTTATCTGAGGTGCACGTGGTAAAGATTTTCTCCCAATCTGTAGGCTCTCTCTTCAGATTATTGATTGTTTCTTTTGCTGAGAAAAAGCTTTTTAGTTTGAATCCATTCCATTCATTGATTCTTTTTTTTGGTGTTGGTGGGTACTGAGGATTGAACTCAGGGAAACTTGGCTACTGAACCACATCCCCAGCCCTATTTTGTATTTTTATTTAGAGAAAGGATCTCACTGAGTTGCTTAGCACCATCCTTTTTCTGAGGCTGGCTTTGAACTAGAGATCCTCCTGTCTCAACCCCACGCCCTAGCCACTGGGATCACAGGGGTGTGCCACCTCGTCTAGCCATTTATTGATTATTGATTTTACTTCTTGCACTTTAGGGATCTTGTTAAGGAAGTCAGATCTTAGGTCAACATGGTTGAGACAATGGCCTTAGGCAACTCCATTTTAGAAACTCCAGTTTGAAAACTGCAGTCTCACCAGGCACACCCACAGAGCCCTCCAATATGACCTCAAACAAGTTACTTGCCCTCACTCTGATATACAGAGTGAAGACCCTGGCAGACTGTCTTCACCTGATAAGAGGGAAAGGCAAGAAGCTCAGGGTGGAGACCACCAGATGTTTCTGACCCCAGGGTAAATGATGTTATGGAGAAATCTGGTGGAAGCTGATAAGGATAGAAAGGGAGATCAAAAGCCCCCAAGTTTAGTATAAATAATAGAGCTGATGAACAGGGATTCAGCCAGCCGAAACAAGGATGCACCTGAGCTGAAGAGCCTGATGAAGACCTGACGTCCCATCACTTGTGATCATTCCTGGTCCTCACCACTCTCAAACTCTATGGCCTCATCTGGACCTTGGTGAGAGCTGCAACTTCTCTATACAACACTCTGCTCAATCCATCATCCACTCAATGCCAGGAAAAGCCTGACTTGGTTCCGGGCCTGGTTACCGCGGTCTAAGTGAGTGTGCATCTGCTGGACATAAAGCCTAAGGTTTAAGACCTTTGAACTTAGCATGCAGAGGGAATGATTGTCATTAGCCTGTCACGATTAAGTGTGTTTTACAGTGCTTAGAATTAATCTAGAATTAATTAATCTAGAATTGTTTGCTGTGAATTGATTATGCCTATTGCAATGCCTAGCATTAAGGATTGTTGTTTTCTTGATTAAGACCCTATAGAATGAAATTGTATTGAGTAATTTGAGTGACTAAGGCATTGAAAGGGGCAGAAGCGCGTGGACATTCTTTATTTCTCCCCTCGACTGTGTACGTCACAAATTTTGTCCCCTAGCAACAATGGTGAAGATTTGGGCCTACTTTTTCTTCTAGTAGGTGCAGGGTCTCTCTGTTATAGCACTTCATCCACATTGAGTTTCATGCAGGGTGAGATATAGAGGTTTAAAGTGAATGAGAAAATGTGTGAAAATGTCCCAATCATCATTCAGTAACGGAGATACACATAAAAGATTAATCACCTCTTACACTTGTCTCAATGATATGACCTACTTATGGTTACATTTTATGACTGTGTTCTTCAAAGCCATTTTGCTTTCAAATATTTTATTCAATACAATAAACTATTATATAGCCATTTCTTTTGAAATTTTCTGCAATCATGCACTTATATCTAAAACTCAGAACTTCTGATCAGCATGATTATACTAGTTGAACTTTCCAATAAGAAAAAAACAATTGCTACAATTCTTTCATTTTTAAAACATTTAAAATAGCTACCTATCATATGAAGAATCCCTTAAAAGCATTTCTTGTTCAAATTTCTTTCCAGAAAAATCAGGGGCAAGGATGTTGAGCCAACAGCAAAGTTAAGGAAAGCTGAGCTGGAGATAGAATGAGGTATGTGTCCCTCCAACAGCTCTGAGGGCCTCGGTTGGATTCTATTGCACACACATACATGCATGCACACACTAACACACACACATATGCAACGATCTAGCTAAATCCCTAGTTTCAATATGTGTCAAGGAAAAATTATCTATACATTTTTAGAACCACATTCTTTGTTGTTTCTAAGGGGTCTATTGATTCTAGTTATTAGGTCACTGGCTCATTGTTGGGTCTGATTTTATCAAAATGGTGAGTTCTTATGAAAATTAGCACATATTCTTTCATGTGTTCTAATACCAAGGGTGTTTGCAGTATTCACAGTTCAGTCTATATCTATGCCCCCAAATCATCAGCTTTTTCTTAACTACTACTTTTCATAAGCTGCCTTCCTTTGACCATCATTGAGTACTTCAAGGAAATCTTACGACAGATGCCAAAGAAACAACCTCATATGGGTCAGGATGCAATGATAGGATATGACTTCTTTTCAATTACCAAGACTAGTGATAAGCCCTGGAGTTACCTTCCCATATAATGACTTGCTAGCATGAGTATGTGCACTTGCCTATGGGTAAGGTTGGCAAAAGAGGTTGTTGCTTGAGTCTAAGCCATTTAAGAATATCAAAAGTCCCACTTACTCATCTCTCCTACCTATCACACAGCCTGGTACTCACACCATTACAGAGTTCCCCTTGCTGCTAGGAATCTCTAGAATTTGTCTAAATGTACATATCTTTATATGATATGCTCCCAATACATTATCCACTATTAATGTCTCTAAGAGTTAATGTTTGTGCTAAGTGACAGTGGTTTGGACCAGAGTTACCACACATTTGGGGAAGCACTTATGTGCTTTCTTCCAAGACAAGTGGTAACTTAATGCAGGGATTCTTGGGATCTGGACTGGGTTCAGAGGGAAGGTTCCATGCAGCTGCCTGCAAATTCAGACAGTTTGGATGGAAAGATGTTATTGAGGGAATTAGATAAATATTTTCAGAGTGCTTCTAGATTCCTATTTCTGGGTCCCTGATTGTTCTTTATAATGCCTGGCTTTCACCACCATGTCTGCTTAGTTGACAGCATATTTTCAGCACAGTATTAAGCAGAGGGTATAGAAGGGCATATTTCTGCTCTTGAGCAATCTAGATTCTGCTGATGTTATAATAAGTGCTGTCCTTAGTAGGAGTGCACACTTATAGCTATGAGAGCAAAGGAAGCCTAATTCCTCCTGACAGGGTAAAATATGTCTTGAGAAAGTACTTCAGATTCAGCTAAGTTTGGGAGATGATGTAGGATTTTACTAACTTGAAAGTCTCTACAAACATATATTTTGAATTAAAGTATATGTATTATATTTTATATGTTCCTGGAAATATTAGATATTAGACAAATAGGTTTTGTATGAGAGAAACTCTGAATATGGGCACTATGGCAACATATCAAGTGATCATGAGAAAATAAGAAACATCACACTAAACTGTGTGCAACTATAGTTAGAGGCAGTTTTGATGTCTGGAGAATACTAAAAGTGGGAGAGAGAGCTGTGAAGAGGTGGGAAGCTGGTAAAGTAAACATAAATGCTCATGTTTTCTTAGTATTTTGTAACAAATGTATGTATGAGTATACAAATAGACATTTTAATGGAGGGACTTTAGTTATGTAATTGGTGACAAAGATGTTGCAGAACCCTGAAACAAAGACAAAGTTGATTCAAAAAAGTCTGACACTAGCAATCCATTCGCTCTATACCCCAGTGTGGCTTCAGTGAAATGGAACTGCTTGGAGCCCACGGTTACCACCGCCCTGAGGCTGGCCAGTGGAATGGAGTTGTGTGAGCAGGAACCAGGAAGCAGCACTCATCAGCCACCACATCTGCGCCATCACCACCATCGCTGTGGGAGGTGCCAACGGAGAGCAGAACTAGTGGCTTCTTACTTCACCCCACGTTTTAATCAGACAAAAAGCCAACTGACAAGGGAGTTTGAGAAATATACTTTGCAGGTTCCCATCTCCAGTAGCAGAGAGAAGAATTCAGGAAAATGACTGTGGAGTGGAGAGATAACAGCCAGCACCCAGAGACCACAGGTCCTGTCTTAAGAATCACCTGCCCTTCCCTTCTCTACCCAGGTCTCCATCGGCAAAGAACAACAGGAAGGGCATTCACATACTTGTGCTAATTTTCATTTTGACATACCTACATGTTCGTAGCTACTCATGGGAATGGGAAATGGTTTCATGTACTGGAAATACATGAAAGAAAGTTTGAATAAATAGGAGAGACACAGGTTAAGGAGTAAACAAACCTTTAAGCAAACAAAGTAGAGAAGGCTAATAATAATTATTTTTTAAAAAAATCTTTTCCATTTTCGATCTCTTCTTAACCAACACAAATAAATATAAATTCTTTTGTATTAAAAATTGATGGGTTTTTGTTTGTTTGTTTGTTTGTTTTAGGTACTGGGGATTAAATCCAGGGATTCTGTACCCAAAAGCTACTTCCCCAGTCCTTTCTATTTTTTTTTTTATTTTGAGACAGGGTTTCACAAAGTTGTTGAGGCTGGCCTTGGACTTGCCCATGCTGTCCTCACCTTTATGATCCTCCTGCCTCAGCCTCCCAAGTTGCTGGGATCTAAGTGTGTATCACTGTGTTAAGTTTATGCTCTCTTTTTAATTGTTTTGTGTCATCACATTTGCTTTGCTCCCACCATTAAAAATTTCAATAGAAGTAAGATATATTTCCAACCCAGTGACCTCTGCTAATGAAATGTCATATAGCTAAAATCTAATAATCAACTATTCAGGTTGTTTAAGTATGATCTATTGTATATATTAGAAAATAAGATGCATCTGTTTCAAGGAAAGATTAAATAGCTAAAGATTATAGAACAATGGCAACTGGAAAACCAAGCTCGATAACAAAAAGGAGATATATAGCCCCCCCCCCAAAAAAAAGAAGTCTGAGTTTTCACAAAATAATTTATGAAGGATTGTGTTTTTAACAATAAATAATAGCATTTGTGGCTATTTAAAAATTAAGTTAAGAAAAATGAAGATAGGATAAAAACAGTAAAAATATTTTATGCTTTTGTTTTTTACATTTCCATTTCCTTGTGGTAGCCCTGATTTTTATAAGCATAGCACACTAGAGACACACAGCTATAGAACATTCTTTAGGGTATATTGTGAATGGTAATTGGTATCACTGGTCTGAAAGTTTAGGTTGAAGAATTAGGTGATGAAAGAATTTAGAATACGTCATGGTTTATATGTGATGTGCCCCTAAGAGCTCACATGTAGGAGAGTGCAAGAAGGTTTAGAGGAGAAATTATTAGGGTATGGGAGACTTAACCCAATCAGGAATTAATCACCTGATGGGATTAACTAAGTGGTAATTGAAGGCAGGTGGAGTGTGGATGGAGGAGACAGGGCATTGGGAACATGGCTTTGGAGGGTCTACTTTTTTTTTTTTTGGCAATTGGAGATGTCTCTTTCTACTTTGCCACACTCTTCTGCCATGATGTTCAGCCTCACTTTGAGTCCTGAGAAATGGAGTCAGCTATCTGTGGATTGAAACCTCTGAAACCATGAGCCCTCAAATAAACTTCCTCCTCTACAATTGTTCTCATCAGCTCTCTTAGTTGAAGCAACAAGAAAAAAAGCTGACTAATATAAAGCAACGTTATCCTTAAAATTGATCTGCAACATTATAAAAGTGTACTGTATATGGGGGGCAATTTGTGTGGTGTTGACTCTTTTTTTTTCTTTTTTTTTTTTTAGTACCAGGGATTGAACTCAGGGGCACTCAACCCCTGAGCTACATCCCAAGCACTATTTCGTATTTTATTTAGAGACAGGATATCACTGAGTTACTTAGCCCCTCACTTTTGCTGAGGCTGGCTTTGAACACATGATCCTCCTGCCTCAGCCTCTTGAGCTGCTGTGATTACAGGCTGGTGTTGACTCTTAATACATAAGGCATATTTAAAGAGAAGTAAGAATGTCACTATAATCTCATCTCTAAAGGTGATGTTATAAGCCCAAGAATAGTGTCTTCCTCATGAATTGGTGTGAATATACTGTGTATACAACCAGACATATGAAAAATTGTGCTCTATATGTGTAATAAGAATTGTAATGCATTCTGCTATCATATATAAATAAAAATGTATACATAAATAAATAGAAAAAAACAAAAATGAGAAATTATATCTCATCTATGTATGATATATTAAAGTACATAAATGCATTCTATAGTTATGTATAACTAACTAAAACAAATAAAAAACTAATTAAAAAAAAGAATAGTGTCTTCCATATCTTTTCTCCTGCTCTCTCTTCTCCCTGGAACATTCTTCCCCAAAATATCTGTTTAAACTCTTCCGTAACTTTTTCCAAGGCCAGTGGCCTATTGGTTTGATGACATCATTCACTTAAAATAATAACAATACATAACACAGGAAGAGCCATAAGACAGACATAAGACATCAAGCAACTAAAAGGGCCCAGTTTTAATAGATGCAATTTTAAAATTTGGTTGGTTGTGTATTTGTATGGTTCAAATTTCAAAGGATACCAGGAGATGTTAGGTTTCCCTGCTTGGTCATTATGCACTTCTCACTCTGACTACTTGACTCAGCAAAAGCAGTGACCTCAGGGGCCTGACCTATGCATTCGTGGGTGGATTACATCAGTGGAGGATGAAGCTCACAAACTGTTTATCTTTTAATAAAAATGTGGAGAGTTTACACTACCACAGCACAAATGCACCTATGACCTGTTTCACAATTTAATGGACTATGAAATTTCATTTTCAATTTCATGCGGATAATTAAATGAAATCTCTGGAGCTCCAGGATGGTACATTGTGGTTTATGGTCAGAGCATTATTTCTTTGGGGAGCACTGACCAATTCTTTAATGTCTGAGGGGAACACATAATGTAGAGGAACACCCACAACTATGTGAATTTAGTAGAATGGTCAATTTTGAAAACATATACATTTAACATATACATTGACATCAGCAATGAAACTTTAAAAGAAAGTTTCATAAATATGCAAATATAAATTCCCCCAAATAATGAATTTAAAATTTTTTTTATTGATTCTTTTTACACATGGTAGTAGAATTCATTTCGATAAAATTATACCATGAAATATATGTTTTTCTAATTAGGAACCCAGTCTTGTGGGTGTACTGAATAGTGTGATTCACTTAGGTATTTTTATATAAGTGCATAGGAAAATGATGTTAGAATCATTCTACGCTTTTTTTATTCCCTGTCTCCTCCCTTCCCTCATTCTCCTTTGTCTAATCTACTAAACTTCTCTTGTTCCCCTCCTCCTGTTTTATTATGATTTAGCTTCTACATATCAGTGAAAACATTAGACCTTTGTTTTTTGGGGACTGCCTTATTTCACTTAGCATGATAATCTCCAGATCCATCTATATACTTGCAAATGCCATATTTTTTTCTTCTTTATGGATGACTAATATTCTATTGTGTTTATACAACACTTTCTTTATCCATTCATCTGTTGAAGGGCACCTAGACTGGCTCAATAATTTAGATATTGTGAATTGTGCTGCTCTAAATATCAATGTGGCACACTGTAGTATGCTGATTTTAAAATCTTTGGATATATAGTAAGGACTGTGATGACTGGGTCCAATGGTGTTTCCATTCCTAGTTTTTGGAGGAATATCTATAGTGCTTTCCAGAGTGCTTGCACCAATTTGGAGTCCCACCAACAAGTTATTTGATTTCAACTGGAAATACAAATTTATTGTAGGTGATTTCTTTAAATACTTCAAACTCCCTAAAAAAGACAAAATTTGCACACACACACTCAAATTTAGCATATTTATTTTTCTACTTATTTTTATTCTACAACTTCAGTATTATGGGTTTGACTCCTAGAAATTTCTTAATTGCTTCATACTTGATGTTAATATCTTTCTAGGAGTACAACTTGACACATACCAAGAGCTACAGTATTATTATTTTGATAGGTCGTTGGGATTGAAGTAATTTTACCACATCCCCCAAATTAAAATAGTTCCTTCTCAGACCAGCCAAGGATTTTAATTGTTAATAGATTTTCATGGCATTGACTCTATAGACATGCTGAACTAGAGAAAGAGTTTGGCTACTTTTTCCAAAGTGAATTTTTTTTAAGTGAACACATTTAAAAAAAATTAGTTGTAGATGAACACATATCTCTTATTTTACCTTATTTTGTTAATTTATTTGTAAGTGCTGCCGAGGATCGAACCCAGGGCCCCACACATGCTAGATGAGCACTCTACCACTGAGCCACAACCTCAGCCCAATACAATATATTTATAAATAATAAATTTATAGGATCGAACCCAGTACCACAGACATGCAAGGCCAAGTGCTCTACCACTGAGTCATGATCCCAGCCCAAGTGAATACATTTTGTTTTTTATTTCACTGCTACTTTTTCAGGCCTCACTTATTGTGTGGATATTGTTATTTTCATTATTTTGTCTTCTGTTTTTTCCTCACACATAATGTAAATATATATTTTGTAATTTAAAAAAATTTATAATTATACATGGACAGAATACCTTTATTTTGTTTATTTTTATGCTTTGAAAAGGATCAGACCCATTGCCTCACACATGCTAGGCAAGTGCTCTGCCACTGAGCTACAGCCCTAGCCTCACATAATATATTTTAAATGCTCATTTAGCTAGGATTATACAACCCATAGTCTTGTCACTATGATATATTGATCTAGTCTGTTAGCATGATTAAAAACTGTAACAATTATTAGTTGTTAGGGTTTTATTATTATAAAGCCATACAGGGGCTTCTTCACCTCTTAGGGGATAGAGGACTAGCTATAGATAGCTCTCCTTATTAAGAACATTACTTACTAATTATGCTGCAACAATGCTAAGCCTCTCTATGCCGTTTGTTTGTGGACACTGATTGTGACTGTTAGGGTCTAGAACTGGAATGCTTGGTCCCCAGGGCTGTAATGTGCAGAGGTGAGCTTTAAGGAAGTGACTGGATCGTGAGGGATCAGTGGACCCAGGATCAGTGGATACTGATCAATGGATATTAATGGAATATCCATTGATAGATGAATGGACTGCTGGGAGAAGGTACACTGTAGGCAGGTGGAACATGCTTGTGGAAGTAGGTCACTGGGGGCAAGGCTGTGGGGAGTGTATCCTGTCCCTGCACCCACCCTACCCACTCTGTACCTTGGCTGTTAGAGTAGTTCTCCTCTGCTGCACCCTCTGCCCTGATGTTGTGCCTCACCTCAGACCAGGAGCAATGAAGTATGGACAGAAACCTCTGAAACCATAAGCCAAAATAAATCATCCCTCCTTGAAGTTGTTTTTCCGAGTATTTGTTACAATGATGGAAAACTAACACAGCGACCATCCGTTTAATTCCTTTGCCACCTGATTTTTCTGTTGACTTTACATGTACCACTTCATTCCTTCTCAGTCTGACATGTTACAGATTATGTGTTTTCTCAGAAGTTCTTGACTTTCTCCAGGATTTTCCCCTTAATCTTTTCATGATACGCACATGGAGCAAATCAAGCCTACTCTTTATAAACAGACATATAGAAACATAAAAATGAGAAACTAATTATCTTTACATCTAGTAGTAACTTCTCTGTATTTGTTAAAATCAATACTAACCTTACACATACCCAACTGCATTTCACAGGTGTCTAGTTAATTATAGAAGGAAAGTCTTGTGCTAATTATGATGTCCTATAATTCACTCTCAGCTAAATAATTAAGCCTGAATTCAATCCTGCAAGCAATTTGACTTTCGAAGCTGATGACCTCATTTACAGAATGCATTTTATCTGCATCTCATTCTTGTCCTTGGGCACTGCGGGATGTCCCCTGTGCAGGGACACTGGGCCTCATGTTCCATTTGGTTTAATGCTCTGCTGTCACTCTCTTGAAAGTCTGAATCATTTTTGAACAAGAGGTTCTGCATTTTCATTTTGAACTGGGCCCTGTACTTTATATACTCAGTCCTGCCCATGATGCATGAATTTAAGATCCTAGTTCCTATATTCTCTCTTTCTCTTTTAATATATATATATATATATGCTTTTATTCTTTTTAAAAATAACTTTATTTATTTTTTTATGTGGTGCTAAGGATTGAATCCTAGAGCTTGCTAGGCAAGCTCTCTACCACTGAGCTACAACCCCGGCCCTCCTATACTCTGATTTATCCCAAATTACAGCAGATTCTTAGCATGTATCCTTCTAAAGAATAACAAATTAGGGCTGGGGCTGGGGCACAGCAGTTGCACACTTGCCTGTGTGTGAGGCACTGGGTTCAATTCTCAGCACTACATATAAATAAATAAAATAAAGGTCTATCAACAACTAAAGAAAATTTTTAAAAAGAATAACAAATTATATAAAATCCTAGAGACTCAATTTTCCATTTGTGATTCAAATTCTACATAAAATATTCCTTTATAAGCAGAGGAAAACCAGTCTAACATTAGTACTCTAAATATTTGACTTATCACTAAAAGTCCTCAAAAGACTTAAAAACTACAGACTTCTGGACTGTTCCACAGAATAAAACAAAATCTTTCAGGCTAGAACAGAGAAATCTGTACTTTAAAAAGAAATCTCTCTAGAGTTTTTTTTTTTTTTCACTTGTTTGTTTTTAACTGGTCATGTGCATGCAACAAGAGATTTCACCAGGCTGTTGCTATTTATGATCTGAGAGACTTGTGTAGCAAATTTAGTTCTTATTAGGTATCACTTTGACACAGGTTCTGCCTGGATTGGAAAATCCACCAGCGGCACTCACCAGGAGAGAATTAACAGCTACTACAATTATCCACCCTGGAGATGAGACCTCTTTCCCTTCTATCACACTAGCTAGTGTGTCTAGGAAACACTGGCAGCATAAGTCTTTTCTAATTACTAGGTTTATCGCTCGTTGTCTGTATTCCTCTATTTCCTGTAATAACTACCTACATAGGCTCAATTTTCTAATGTATTCTCCTTTTCCAGCTGTTGCTATCTTCTGCTCAGCCTTGTCATTTTTGTGGGAGGAAAAACAAAGTCAGACAACAGCAAAGCAGAAGCAGAAGTACCATCTTCACGACATCTGGGCAGTTTCTGGTGATCCACTGACATTTATTCTGCATTCTCACCCCACAAAGCTGAGTTATTTCCTCCTGTGCACTTTCACTTAGGTACAGAGAACAGGACCTGGGAGTCTTTCAAGGAAACAGGGCCCCAGAAAAGTAACCAAGAAAGTAAATTTTGACTCTGAAATGCACAAAATAAAACTCCAAAATCAAAATTAGTAAGTGCTAAAAGATGCATATTACATTTACTTAATAGTAATCATATTTTGCTCAAAAATAATTTGTAGGTTATCTTTTTCCTCATTTTGCAAGAATTCCTGAGTATATATCATAATTGCTGAAAAAGTATAAAATAAATATCAGTGATGCCCATACTGATACACATGTTATTGAATAAAAAATTTAGATATATATCATGTAGAATTTGGTAATTTTAAATTGTTTATCATAGCATACAGACATCATCAAATGCAAGATCACCAAAAGTCCACTAAAAGTCCACTAAGTTCTTAAAATCTCCCTATCAGGGCAAACTATCATTAGCTTCTCATCAATGCTTTAATAAATGTTTGGAAAGTAAGATCCTAGTTGACCTAGTAAACAACTAACACAGCCTTCTACATTGTAGTGGTAATTTCAAATATTTTTCCAAAAACTTATATAGTACCTCAATATTTGAAATATGGTAATAGATAGAAAAACAGATAAATGAATAGATGAAAGACAGAAAGGAAGAGAGGGAGGGAAGGAAGGAAGGAAGGAGGGAGGGAGAGATGATAGAAAAACTACTCTAACCTTTAAGGATCTCAGAAGCCCTAGGAAGCTCAGCAAAATTGATACTATGTGGAAATCTGTAATTTTTTGATAGAGTGGGAAAAGCTAAAATTTTGAAGGCAAACTTCAGAGACAGAGAAAATAATTGAAAAATACCTGTATGATATAAGGCAGTATCCTGACTATGTAATGAATTCTTACAATTCAATAAGAAGGCAAAAATGCCAATTAAAAATGGTAAAATGTATGAAGAAACACTTCACCTGAGAAGATATACAGGTGGCAAATAAGCACTGTGGGAGGCTGCCCTGCCCATGAGCCCAACATCCCCTCTTAGCAGTGAATAAGGGGAATTTCGATCTGGCACCTCATAGTAACCCCAATTGGAGACATCCAAAGCAAGTGGCCTTCACCTTCATTGGGCAAAGAAATTTGTTTCAGCTCTGGACTTGGGCATTACCCAGTGGGATTGGACAACTCCCCTTTGAAACCTTATCACCTGCCTTATTTGGTGAAGAACATTCTATCAAAACTTCTTTGTGCGTTCCCCCTGTAAAAATAAAGAGATTCTGGGTGCACGCTCTCTCTCCAGCCCCTTTCAGCATGGAAGCTGACCCTTAAGGTCGCAGAGCCATCCTACCCACCCCCATGAAAATTACTTCTGTGCCCTGTGCTGTCTCGCCTTAGCTTAGTGTTGCAGCCAGGTCTTTTGAACCCAGTTCATTTCATCAGCGCGAGTCGCTGGCAAGAAAGCACATGGAAAAAATTTTCAGCATTATTAGTCAATAGGGAAATGAAGTTAAAAGAAGCTACCCCTTACTATAATGCACTACAATTTAAAGAGTTTCATATCAAGTGCTGGGGAGGCTGAGAGCAGCTAGAACTCACCTAAGTTGCAAGAAAGCAAAACAGTACAGCCACTTGTGAAGAGTCTGGCAGTTTCTTATTAAGTTTAATATACATTTACTTAAGATGCAACAATCTCACTCCTGGAGGTAAATGAAAAGAAGTCCACACAAAGACAGGTACATGAATATTTATAGCAGCTTTATTCATAGTAACCCCAAATTGGAGACATCCAAAATACCCACTATATTCATCAGTTGTATGTCATTAAAAAAAACCAAAACAAAACAAACAAACAAACAAAAAAAACTACCTAATGCTAGATACTTTATGAGGAAAAGATTTATTTAGTTTATGGTTTTGGAACGATCCAACATGGCGGCGAGAGGGGAGGCAGCGCTTTCAGTACCTCCTCAACAACGGGGTCAGAGAGACGCATGGATACGCTTAGATTCGACCTGCTGAGAAATTCCTAGCAAAATTCCACTAAAGAGAGACCGGCCGGGAATTGGAAGGATTTTTGAAGGTGACAGTCTGCGCTAGACGAGTGAATCTCCGCCACGCAGCACAGAGGTCCAGACCCGCCAGCCGCTGCCCGCGCGACTCCGCAACTGTCGGCTGCCTGCACGCGGCCCCCGCGTCAGGGCGGATAGCCTCAGAGGCGCAGCGCAGCAGGAGCGGTGCAGGGACTCTAGGAAGAGGTCTCTCGCCAAGCCTTCATGAAATAGCGAACCGGGAGCTGAAACCAACCAGAGACAGACCAGTCCCACCCCTCCCTTCGGACACTCCGGCAAGGAGCCTGGGGC
>NW_025999924.1:4419034-4459433 GCF_001458135.2 Marmota marmota marmota | reverse complement strand
CATCTCTAGCAGTCAGAGAAATGCAAATCAAAACCACCCTAAGATACCATCTCACTCCAGTAAGATTGGCAGCCATTAGGAAGTCAAACAACAACAAGTGCTGGCGAGGATGTGGGGAAAAGGGTACACTATTTTACTCTTTTTTAAATTTAAAACCAGGTTTGTTCTGCCTTTCTCACAAATTTCACATCTTTTGATTTTACCCAAAAGGACTGAATCAGAAGTTATAATTTCATTTGAATTCCTATATTCACAGGAAAAACATGATTTATTTCAGGTAGAAGTTGCATCTCAATTTTGAACTTTTGGGAAAGAAAACAAGGGATCTTGTATTTTCTTCCATAGGGGAGAGAGTGTGAACTCAAAAGTAAACAGTAAAACTGGAAATTCAAAAATATGAGTTCACTACAGAATGTTGTGTAAGAGTCAAGTACTTCTTCCAGGGAAAAAAAACATAGAAAGATTCCGATATACAATTTATGCTTCTGTCACAAACTCATTTCTTAATGCATATAGTAGGCGAGGTAAAGCTTTCTGATTCAATGAATGTTTTCTTAAAATGAAACAGTGTTATAACTTATTAACAGTATTTTTCAAATTGTATTTTTTTCAAATTGTAATTTTATATCTATTTAAATGTGTACAGAGTTCATATTTAAAAATTTTTGGTTACCACACTTACATGAATAAGTGACAAGGTGCACTGGCATCTTAAGTGATAATGGACTTACCTCACACATCTCAAAGTACTTCATTTTATACTTCAGATTCCAAGAGAGAAATGATGATTCAAAGCCCTCCAGAGGCAGCTTTCTCACAAGAATATTAAGTGTTCACATGGTAGAGATTCCCCATTAGCATTTTCTTAGAATGGAATGGTTAAATCATTTGGAAAAGCTCTCTTATGCTTTTTGCTTTCTGCATCTTCCCCAAGGACTAGAAATGTTTTCTTAGGTGTTTTGGGATGTATTCTTAAAATTATTTTGCATTTCTTTGAAGAAAGAAACTGGTATCCTTTAATTATGAAAGTTGTTGGTGATTCCTCCAAAAAATCTTAATTTATTTGACACATGGCTAAATGAGTTTGCATTCTGGTGTTTGTGCTGTCTTCGACATACTGTGGATTCTGTGTTTCTCCTAACCTTATTCAAATTAACATTTCTCTTTTCCAGTCTAAAAAGTTGCCTTTCTCATAGCTTCACATTTTCAAAAATAGTGAAAGTATACTCTTCTACAAGTATCTTAGGCCAATCTGTGTAGTGACGCCAACAGTTTTATATTTGGTACTCTTCCCTTTCGACATGGCCTTTCATCTTCCTCTTCCCCTTTCTCAACATCTAACTCTTTTCTAACCTCTAACTTCTTGGCCCATATTTCAACTTTCTTTGTCTAAAGTAATGTGCTGGCTTGTCACCAAGGAGATAATCATCCTGTTAAAGGAAGTTAAGCCCCTAGTCATAGAATTTGAACATCATTGGCAAATTGATACAGAGCTAATAAGGGAAGGAAGAAAGAAAGAGGGGAACTAGGAAAAGGGTCTTCCATTTTCTTTCTCAATTAAAATTTATGGATTATCAACTACTTCACTAGTCCACTAGGGAGGACCTAAATCTTGGGAGATTCTTTGGAAAAGGTACTTCGGTGAAAATGTGGCTACAACACAGCATTTGAATATGTAATGTAAAAACCTGCCATTTGTATGAGGTTTAAAAATGTCTTTCAAAAAGTTGGTGAATATTAAATTAAGCATATTTAGGGAACTCGTGTTTGTAACACGCCATCATAAATAAGTTTGTATACCTTTATTTTAAAATTTCTAGTCTTAAAGAGTTTCTAAAATACAGCAACTCAGAAAATGAATGCCATTCTTTTTTGTTATTATCTTTATTTAAAGCAAATAAACCCCAACATGCATATACATTTTAAAACTGATATTAAAGATGTTTTATCTTGTAAAAAAAAAAAAGGTTGCTGAGGTTGTGCTTTTATCCTGATTTGTTTGTTATACATTTGTTTATCTCCCACAAAGGGACCTCAGCCCTGCTCTCTCCACCTGTGCTTTCTCCTCCCTCTGCATTTACTATAGGGTTCCAGAAGAGGGAGTTTCACTTGTCTTCTGACCGTCTCTCCTGATCACAGTACTTTCACTTATCCTTTAAGTTTATGTCATCCACTAAGATATAACACAAGCTACTTTCTGTACCGTGAGAGCAAACAAGTTGTGTGGTTAAAAAAATGCACTCAGAAGTCAAAAGAACTGGAGTTAACCCCTCTCCCTGATTCTGGCCTGTGGAGCCTCAGTCTTCCCACATATAGAAAGCAGGACTATCTTTCTCACAAGATTGTAAATGGTATAATTTTTTTATAATAATATATTTTTTAATAATATATTTTTATAATAATAATTTTCTACTAACTTTGAAATAATTCCAAATTGTTAGAATGTCTCATAAATTTACCTAACATCCTAGATTATGAAGGATAAAACATTGTTGGTGATAAAATAGAGCCTGGGTTCTCTAATTTTTAAAAAGTTTCCACACTCTTTCATTGTACAGCATAAGCTTCCCGAGGGCAGAGAGCATGCTGTCTGTTTGGTTCAGCAGATGCTTCACTCTTCTCATCTTTTTGACTTCTCTATTTTATGATTATGATTATTATGATTATGATTATTTTGGTACCGGGGATGGAACCCTGGGTACTTAACCACTAGGCCATGTACGTAGCTCTTTTTTGTATTTTATTTAGAGACAGGGTCTTGCTGTGTTGCTAAGTGTCTCACTAAATTGTTGAGGCTGGCTTTGAACTCTCAATCCGCCTGCCTCAGCCTCCAGACTCACAGGGATTACAGTCATGTGCCACCATGCCTGGCTGAGCAAGTGGGCTCTCTAATCACAAATTCACACACTGAAGGATTTGCACAGACACCACCAACACAACCAGTATTTGTCATTTTTCCTTATGGGAGCTTGCCCCTATCATTATAGGGTTCATAGCAAAGTCAAATGTGAGTTTCTGTGAACAAATGGACCTTATAGCAGGACAGATAAGGAAGGGGCTGGAGACATTCATGCCATTTCTCTTTCCCCATTCGCAAATATCCCTGGAAAAGTGAGCGAGAGGGTAGAAGGGAAAAGCTAAGTCATATCCACACACATGGAAGAAAAAATAAATGGGATATGAGAATACCCCATTAAATAACAAATGGAATCTTTAGCCAAAGAAATCAATAGAAAGGCAATATTGCAACTCTAGCCATTGGCTCTTTGTCAGATCAGACACTGTATTTATTTTGACTAAATTTGAAGACTCTATTGTGACCCATTAAAGTTACCTCAAGTCTTGAGATTTTGCTTAAAATCATGATTATACTCTGTAAGCGTACAGAAACTCTATGGCCTAAAAATAGAAGGTGCCCAAGAAGTCTGTTATTGTTAGATCTGCTTAGATAACTGGATTGATTGATTGTTTAGTTCATGCCTCAAAGAAAGGTTGTTTCTGCTACCCTGATTATGGTTTTGGAAGAGTGTTTAAAATCCTAGTAGATACCCTGGCATAGGGACTTTTACCATATGACATTACTTTGGCATATATTTTCAAACTGGTTGGTCATTTTGATATTTTCCTTTATTGTAACCTCAAATATTCTGTAACCCTGGTTAAAGTGTGTGAGGAACATACCTTTTTTTCAGAAAGATATTGTCCTGTGATGCCTCCATGACTCTCAGCATCAGCCATGGTCATCTTTTGTCACATAAGGAGATACTGCCTCCCTTTGAACTCTCTTCAAGCTCTATATTTATACTTTATTCCATGGCTCGTTTTGTGCATACTGAGATCTATTCTTACCATTCCTGCAAAATGACAGATTCCCAAAGGGCAGGAATCATATAAGTCAATTATTTACCATCACAGTGCCTGGCACTGAGTAAGTGCTCAATAAATGTCTTTTGAAAGTATGAATAATCACATGGTAAAAAACAAATTGAATTTCCTATCAGTTTTCCAGATGGTTTTCTGTGTTTTTCTCTTCCTGTCATTATTTTATACATGAATCTCTCTGCCACCAAAGGTCCTTTGGTTTGGCATTTTTTTTTCTTATATAATATTTGTTGATTAGTATGTGATTCTGCTTCATATATTTCCTTATTCTCTAATTTCCAGATCTTTATGCTTAAAGTATAACAATGAAGACACAAGGAGATTTGGACAGGAAAATATATTGAGTTTAAAACACTTTGTGTATTGTTTTAAAATGCCTGCTTTGTGGAAATATACAGTAGTTTAAAGAATTTAATTATGTAAAAGTGAAAAGACAGAAAGAATTGGCCCTGCATGTGACAGGCTCTATTTCTCCTTCTTACTTTAAACTATTTTTTAAAATATTTTATAAATATCACCATGTGCTTAAATAATATGCATATTCCACAATCTATTGGCTCTTCATTCTTGCTTGGGCTGACACCTATGGTCAGTCTCCTCTCACATTTAGATGTGTTTTCTATTACCATTGTAACATTAAATAGCATGCCTTTTCCCTTTATTATGTCACCTATAAGTAGCATCTGAACACTTTTAAGTTAACTGCCCCTATCAATATTTTCAGCTAAGGCTCCTATTAGTGTACATAGCATATTTGCATCAATTAGGAAAATATACTCTTCCAGGTGGACTCAGCCCACATGGGCATGGCTGGTAGCTCCTTTGTGCAAAGAAAGCATGCCTCTTCTCCCAGGTGTCAGCTTTTAGCCCTCATTGTACCACCAGCTGGGCACCTTTGTGCAGTGCCCACTAGGCAACCATACACCAAGCCCTGAAGTCACCCTTCCTTTCCCCCTCTCTCCTTCCGTTTCCCACTATTGTCAATTGTACTTTTCAACCTTTGTATTTCTGTCTGTAACCCCAATCATCTGTACTTTATTCATAGGTTGAATGTTGATGTCAAATATTTACATTACTACACAAATATTTTTTCACTGTAGAAAAGTCAGGACTACAATTCTTTTCTGTTGTGTAGCTTCCTGTTTCCCTGAAATCGCCATTTTTCATTTTTATTCTTGCCCTTTTTTCCTCCTCTCCTATTTGAAGCCATCTAGGCTGTTGTTTCAAGCCACAGTAATTGACCTTGGCACCTGCTGTGTGTGGGAGTTTTTCTAATTGTTTACTTGGGTTGAAGCCATTATTTTCTGGATCCTTTGTCTGCCTCCATCACCACCCTGTCTGGTTTTGCAAGGCTGGAGCAGAGCCTCAGGTAACTACTGACAAGAGGAGATGACATTTCCCACTTAACACACGTCTAAACTGTCTCCTCTTTGTCATCAAATTTCATTGTTAATTTGCCCATGAGCAGAATTCCAGGGTGAGCACTGCTCCTTTCAGAATTTCCAGTCATGGCCCCAGTCTTCTTGAACCAGTAGAGGAGATGAGATGCATATTGTCAGTCAAATCTCATTTTGCCTGTTTTTTTCCAGCCTTGTTCCATCATAACGCCTCTACACAAATAGAAATTCAAGCATGTTCTCTCTTCCCTTACTGCTCTAAAATTCCACAGGCGTATGTCTAGGTGCTCTTCTCCTGAAAATTACCCTTTATGGTATTATAGTAAGACCTCTCCACATAAAATTTTGTGTTTTACTTGAGCTGGGGAACTTCTCTTTTAAAATTTATTCGATGATTTCTTCACTCCTATTTTTTGGAGTAGATTTTTAAAAACATATTTTTTAGTTGTAGATGGACACAATATCTTTATTTTTATTCGTTTATTTTTATGTGGTGCTAGGGACAGAACCCAGGGCCTCACGTACGAGGCAAGCACTCTACCACTGAGCAACAACCCCAGCCCCTGGAGTAGATTTCTGAACCTAATCTAAGTTGGGTATTAAAATGATTGGTTGTACTCCTTATTTTTCCTTTCATATTTTTTACCCTCTTGAGCTTTAGATAGAAAAATAAGTTCTAGAACAAGATGACATGATAAAACCTTACCTCCCCACTTTTCTGTGTAACCCATGGAAGTTTCTTAACCTTCTTGCTTAGGTATCTCCATGTGTAGAATAGATTAACAATGTTAACTTACTGGGTTGTTCTGACAACTAAATGAGTTAAAACATGGACAGTGGTAGTTATTATTACTGGAAATAATATAATAGCAGTTAAGCTCATAGACTCATCTAGATTTTAATTGTGACTCCTTAGCTAAGTGACTTTAGGAATGTTGCTTAATCTCTATACTTCAGCTGTGTGTGTGTGTGTGTGTGTATAACACATATACATTTAAAAAGTCATAATATTATTTACATTATATACTTGTTGTGTTGATGAAGCACTTAGAACACTTTCAGGCTATGTAGGAAATAAGTTATTTTGACTTTGTTTTCAAAAATCTAATAATGACTTTTATATTTTTCAATCATATTTTTAATTTTCAAGATATCTTTCTTATTCTCTGATAGCTCCTTTTTCATAGCATTCTTTTTATAATTTAGTGGATACACTATTGTCTCATATTTCTCTAAAGGTTGGAATTTTACATTCTCTTCCCAGAATGTGTTTCTTTCTGAGAAATTCTTAAAACTTGTTTATTGTCTTCTTTTGCTTTCATTTAGAAGTCTGCCTTTAAAGACCTGGTTAGTTTTCTTTTTTCCATTTTGTTTTTTCAGAACAAGGTCGGGCTATCTTGGGGTTCTTTGTATTAGATTGGTTTATATTTATAGTTACTATTGCTTTAGGGGGAGTAAGAAGCTGATTGTTATGGTGGATATCCCCCCAAATTAGGGGACACGAAGCACCTTGCTTTGGTATAAATATATTCACACTGGATGCCCTAATCCTCTCAAATAGTTTTTTTCTCAGTTTCTTTAGGAAGGAACCATCATGTCTTCCTTCTGGGATAAATGCCTGCCATCTGGCTGTCTTGATTGGTTGGTTTTCAGACCTTTCGTGAATTCCCCTTTTCTCACTCCCTCCATTGGGATTTGAGTCTAAATCTTTGCTAGTGCTTCACTGGGTGGGATATTAGTTCTTTTGGAAACAGCACACAGCCTGAATTCTAGGGTGCAGCTTCCCTCGACTCAGCCTCGAGAGTCAGAATCACTTATTTCTTTGTGCCTTATAGAAACTTATCAAAATCTCTTTCCAACATATAGTCTCTCTTCTTAGGAGGCAGAGGAGATACATACAGATGGTCAATCTGCCATCTTTAGTAAGCCGTGCTAGAAATGTATTTAAAAGTATACCTTGGTTTTTCTCATCCTCATTTTTACCTCTTCAGTCTTAGACTTAGTGCCACATCATTCCCAGTTATAAGGTATCACAAGGAAAGAAGAATGTTCAAGTGTAAGGGCGTTTTTCCTGAGTTTGGAAATCTAGAGCACAGTGACTCCTTCCTGCCTCCTGATACCTCATAGCTATGCTTTCTGTGTACCAGGAAGCACTCCTTTGTTAGCTTCATGCTTTTTCCAGTCTCCTCTTCATTATTACAGCAGCACCAAGAGGTATATTGACAGTATGAATATTTCTACTATTAATTAATGTAGCTCCTCTCCCTTCCCAAAGCCCTATCTAGTTTCTAAAGTGGATGATAAGATCTAGATAATTTTTTAGAAGTACTATTTCATGCAGCTTAGAACAGAGGAAACTCACCTGACAATTTTTCATTCTCTTATTGGAAAAAAAAAAAAAAAAAAACACGTTGAAGACTTCCTGTGAGTGAGGAATAGGAGATGTAGTAACAGGACAGACATTGTCCCTCCCACTTTACAGCTTCCTTCTGTAGGATTCCAGTTAGGCTCTCCTACTTCTTATCAGCCTCTCTGACTTGAGCATCTTTCAGAACACACTTGGAGTCCCATCTTTTATTAAAAAGCAAAAGGTGTTGATAGGAGTCACACAGGACTCGGCTACATTTTGCTGCCCCATGAAAGGCTGCTGTTATGCACTCTCTCCACTCTTAAGGACTCTCAGAGTGGGTGACTGAAGAACAGAGTGTGTCACCAACAGGAATAAATGTACTTAAAAGTTCTTTCTAATACCTACCAGCAACTCATGATGGGCATTGAAAGCAAACCTGAATTACCCTTCCCAGAACAGTGCATTCTGACCTTCCCTTATTTTTATTGGGGAACCTCTTATGGTCAATTTTTGACAAATACAAATGAAGTCAAGAAGTGCCAAGGTTGCTGTTTCATTATTATAGACTCTGCTCAACTTTTAGTCTCTCCAAAGTTCCCTAGTTGTCTCAAAAAAGAAGGCAGCCCTAGAACTGTTCCATTTTAAATTCTGGGCATAAAACGCTTTCGAGATGACATAGCACTTCCTTTACTTTCTAACGAGGCTGGCAGCCGCTAGAGGCCCTCCGAGTCCAGAACTCAGCAATGGAACTGGAATGCTAAACAGCTCTCAGCAGTGTCATCAGCCCAGGGGCATATGAGGGGATGATTAATCATTCTGGAAGCACGTATTTGCCAGTCATGTCCACATGTAGCATATTAAACACCTGCAATCTGTTACATAGTCTATATAGGCAGCCTTCTTTTTTGTAGTGTACTGTCCAAAGCTAACCATCATTTCTGTTCATCTGTTCACTTTTTATCTCTTTTCTAATTTTTTCCCTTAATATTCTACTTCAAAACAAATCCTCCAAGACCCCTGTCTCTTGTGAGGGAGATGGCGTACTGGCAAAAAGACTCTGCTTCCCGAGTTGATAACAATACTCATTCTTTTTCAGCCAAAGATCAGCAGTAGATGTTTCCCTCTATCCTACTCTATTGTCATTAACGCTGAGCCTGAAGTCTAAGTCAGATGCGTGGTCCAGGTTGAGAGGGCTGGGTGACACCTTCACAGTCTATCTTACCAGTGCTTAGGCACTCAGAATGGAATAGTATAGGGCAGAACTTCATGGTCTGTTTTATTCTTCACACAAGCCCCAATAGCAGATGGAAATAATTTTGTACAGTTTAATCTTTCCCAGGTTAGGAACCAAGCAAACTGTTGAATGTGTCAATGTGACATAACCACCGACCAGAGGCATATCTTCACCTCAAATCTTCCAGGCCAGGAAGAAGGAGCATCTATATACTTCTCTCCTAACTGTTCCATCAGCACTGAGAGTTTGCAGTGACACTTTTCTCCTCACTAAATTTCATTCCTTTTCAACAATGCCTCTCAGCCGGGAGCCAACTTCTCTTTAATCCATCTACATCATGACACGATATTGTCTTCCTTAAAACAATATTATCACATCACTCCTTGACCCCCAAATACTTCAATGACTTCCCATTATCATTTGGCGAAGTCTAACCTTTTTGTCATCCTGTTCAAAGGTTCGCCATTGTTTTATCCCCAGTCAAAACATTTCCAGTGTGTTTTCTGCTTTTAAATCATCTTTTCATTGCAAAGTTCATTTTTGCAATCGAGTTTGCCTGCTTGAAATTCTCTTGTAGTTTCTGTAACCAGGACTCTAGTCAGCTACAGAAGTTCTCTGTGTCTCTCTAGGAGGGGGAGAGCACCCAAGCCAACAGCAGAAAATTCTGGTCTTTGAGAGTGATTCTGTTCTTAACCTCCTTCTCTCGTGAGGTTCCAAGAGTCCCTAAATGCAGCAAAAACACTTGCCTTGTAGGGCCTTCGGCTGTCACATTTAGTCAGGGTTACTTAAGATACTCAAGGGCTTTGAGACATTTCACCTTGTTTCACAACAGTGAAACTGAGGAGTGTAGCATGCAAATGTTAGTATTGAGAAATTCCATTGTTAGCAGTTTATTTTAAAATTTCCCTAAAAAGGTATATAATTGTTTATCTCAAGAAAGGAGATCACTGGTAGATTACTGCTTCTTTGACATTACAGATATTGATTCTCTGACAGAATACATTGTTTATGTTGTATTTTAGATTCATCCAGTTGTCTAAGTCACTTGAGAGAATAAAATGTCCAAAGTGCCATTTGTAGGTAAATGGATGGAGTTAGAGAAGATAATGCTAAGTGAAGTTAACCAATCCCAAATAACCAAATGCTGAATGTTTTCTCTGATATAAGGAAGCTGATTCATAGTGGGGTAGGGAGGGGGAGCATAGGAGGAATAAACAAACTCTAGATAGGGCAGAAGGGTGGGAAGGGATTGGAGGGGGCATAGGGTTAGAAATGATGGTGGAATGTGATGGACATTATTATCCAAACTACATGTATGAATACAGGAATTGGTGTGAATATACTTTGTATACAACAAAAGATATGAAAAATTGTGCTCTATATGTGTAATAAGAATTGTAATGCATTCTGATGTCATATATAAATAAAAAAAATTAATTAAAAAATGTCCAAAGTGCTTTAGGAGAAGAAGGTCTTTGGATTTTCTTTGATGAAGGTAGTCTGAGTCATGACAAGATACAAAAATATCAAGATAAATAAATTTGGGAATAAATTTGGGAATACCTGATTCAGGTTTTAGTAGATCTTAATTCTTAATCTTCTATTTCTAATGAAAATGCAAATCTTCTGTTTTCTCCTCCTCCTTCTTTTAGGGCCTTATTAAGTTACTGAAGCTGGCTTTGAACTTGGGGTCCTGCTGCCTCATATTCCTGAATCACTGGGATTACAGGCTATCCCATCGTGCTCAGGTGACATGGTGACTTTTAAGTTCAAAGGGAAGGGGTTGTTTTCAGGAATTTGACTTGATTTATCCAGAATTGACCCAGCCATTATGATCTTCTCAATCTTAAAGAAAACATCTTGCACATTAAGTCTGATGAACTGCTCTCCTAATTGATTCATTGTACCTTGATTCATTGGGCCACTGACCACTTGCTTTATGACACTTTTGCTCTATTTTAATTCTATAAGGCAACAGTAAAAATAAGCTATTCCCTCCCACATTCTGACATAGTAATTCTTACCAGATCATAGTAGTTTGCTTGTCTTGAATAAATTCTGATGCTGCACACTTAATGACTGATGACATGAACCTGCTGCTATTTTTGTGAGGTAATAGTTACTGAAGCTGGGAAATAAAATGGAAGGGAATGAAAAAATATTTGTAAAAAAAAAAACTAAGTTTTTTACAGTTGCAGATTTAACGTATGTTGAGGAAAATCTTATTTCAAGCATTCAATCTGATTTAACTTGATTTAATTTAGATCATTGTGAGACAAGATGCCTGTATATTACTGGCTTTTAACAGTAATAGCAATATTTAGTGATATTTTAGGTGAGGATTTATATTTAGAACTGATAATCAGAGGAATTATTTAGAGAAACACACACACACACAATGTGAGATCTAAACCATGTAGCAACTGCCAGAATGCAGGACTGTAACTCAGCAAAATGATGCAGACTTTAAACATTGGCTACCCTGTATGAAAAGGCCTCATTACTAAAATTAGAATGCATTCCTAAGTCAAAGAACTCCTGAAGTGGGCAAATAATTTATATAAAAAATTTGCTTTTGCCTACATAAATGCTTTACTCTAATTCAATCCTTCTTAAGGCCTATTTTTTTGTTATTTAATAAAAGTTACTGTATTAGTCCATTGTCTGTTGCTATTACAAAACACCGGATGCTGGATAATTTATAAAGAAGACACATTTTTTTTTTAGCTCACACTTTTGGAGGTTGAAAGTCTAAGATCAGGCAGCCCCATCTGTTTGGTCTCATGTTGGCTACATCACAACATGGCAAATGGCATCATGGTGGGAGCTTGTGAGAAAGGGAGAGATCAGATGGCAAGACAGAAAGCCAGAGAGATTCAGGGGTGGAACTTCCTCCGTTTATAGCAAGCCATTCTTATGAGAACTATTCCACTTGCTTTTTGAGACCAGCAATAATCCTCTCCAAGGGCAATGCCCTGTGATCTAATCACCTTGCACAAGGCCCCACCTCCTAAAGCTCCTACCACTTCAATACCAACACCAGGGGCCACATTCCCAGCACATGAAACTGGGGGACACACCCAAATCATAGCAGTCACCATAAATTTATCAAGTGATCAGTCAAATATCACAGCTGTCACATTAATTTACTTGCAAGGATCAGCTATATTGTTTCAAAAGGTTTCCAACTTCCCAAGATATATATACCTTTACCCCTTTCTTTAACTAGAACTCACTTAGACCCTAAGCAATCACTGGGAAATTGTATACGTGAAAACAGTAAAATTGATAAAAAAAAAATTTATAATTTATGTGTGTATGTATGTACATGTATTTATGTGAGATAGATATATCTCATAAATAAATATATAGAGATGCTATATAGAGAGATGCTATACACACACATCACAATAATAAACAAGTTTTAAAATCACTTAGAAATCATCAAAGCAAACAAATAAAACATGAACCCTACTTCCAGATGATGTGGTTTAATTGCTCTTGTGTGAAAGGTACAGGCATCTGTTAAATGTTCTACAGATGATTCTGGTTTGCCTCTGGGGTTCCTAACCCTGACCCAGACGATACTCTTCTCTGGCAGCCACTTTCCTTGCAAGTTGTCCTGCACACTGATGTCGTACTGAAGCCCCAAACTCTGTTTCATTCCATCCCTGCTGTGTAAGTCAGCCTTTCATCTCTGTGATCAAAATACCTGACGTGAACTACTTAAAGGAGGGAATGGTTTCAGTCCATGATCAGCTGGTTCCATTGTTCTGGGCCCAAGGTGAGGCAGAGCATCATGGTAAAAGGGCATGGTGATGGTACAGAATACAAGACAAAGACAAACCCATATAAGTACAGTTATCTCATACTAGCAAAGATGCCAAAAACATTCATTGGAGAAAAGATGGTCTCTTCAGCAAATTGTGCTGAGAAAACTGGAAATTAATATGCAAAAAAAAAAAAAAAGCAATTAAACCCCTATCTCTCACCCTGCACAAAATCAGCTCCAAGTGGATCAAAGTCTTAGGTACAAGAACAGAGATCCTGTGCCTAATAGAAGAAAAAGTAGACCCAAATCTCCACCATGTCAGCTTAGGAACTGACTTCCTGAACAACACGCCTAAAGACCAAGAATTAAAATCAAGATCAATAATTGGGGTGAAATCAAACTAGAAAGCTTCTTCACAGCAAAGGAAACATCAATAACCTGAAGAGAGAGCCTACAGAATGGGAAAAAATCTTTACTATGCACATACTAGATAGAGCACTAATCTCCAGGATATATAAAGAACTCCCAAAACTTAACACCAAAACAACAAATAACCTAATCAATAAGCAGGCTAAGGAACTTAATAGACACTTCACAGAGGAAGAAACACATTCAACAAATATATGAAAAAAATCTTCAAAATCTCTTGAAAATCAAAACTAATTTAAGATTTCATCTCACTCCAATCAGAATGGCAATCATCAAGAATACAAGCAACAATAAATGTTGGCGAGAATGTGGGGGAAAAGGTACCATCATACATTGCTGGTGGGACTGACAATTGGTGCAACCATTTATGGAAAGCAGTATGGAGATTTCTAAGAAAACTTGGAATGAAAACACCATTTGACCCAGTCATCCAACTGCTAGGTTTATACCCAAAGAACTTTTAAAATCAGCGTACTATCATGACACAGCCACATCAAAGTTTATAATAGCTCAATTCACAGTAGCTAAACTATATAACTGGCCTAGATGCCATTCAAAAGATGATGGATAAAAAAATGTGGTATATATACACAATGGAATATTACTGAGCCTTAAAGAAGAATGAAATTATGGCATTTGCCAGTAAATGGATGGAACAGATAATTATCATGCTCAGTAAAATAAGTCAATCCCCCAAACTAAAGGCCAAATATTTTCTCTGATATGTGAATGCTAATTCACAATGGGAGGGATAGAGGTATTTTGGACTAGATAGAGGGAAATGAAGGGAGGGGAGGGGAATGGGCATAGGAATGATAGTAGAATGAATTGGACATTATTACTCTTTGTGCATATATGGTTATACGACCAGTGTAACTCTACATCATGTACAACCAGAATCATAATCCATTTATTTATGATGTGTCAAAATGCATTTTACTGTCATGTATAGAAAATTAGAACAAATAAAAATATATTTAATAAAAGGGCATGGTGAAAGAAAATTGCTCAGCTCATGGCAGCCAGAAAGGAGAGAAAGGCGGTAGGGGGGAAAGGCCCATGAAAATATTCCCCAAGGGCACACCTCCAGTGACCTACTTCTTCTAACCATGCCCCATCTGCCTGCAGTTTCTACCGCCTTGCAGTTGTCCACTCAGCTCTCAATGGACTCATCCACCAATGAGGTCAGATGATCCAGTCACTTTCATAAAGGCCCACCTCTGGCTGCACCAGGACTAAAGCCTTCAATGAACTTTCCGGATCCAAAACATATCACTCCCCTTCTCCAGTTCCTTCTCTTGCTCCTCATTACTGAGCCCTTGTCAATTGTTCACACAGTAGCTTCCACAAATGCAAAAATCTCCACTGTGCATCATAATAAGCTCTTATTATTAATTTTAATGCTGGGAAAATATTTTAATGAATCTTAAAAATTGATACATACCATAATATATAAGAAGTCTGGATTTCCAGAGTCAGAGCCAGGACCATAGTTTAGACAATGTGTGGTTACTACTTTGGATGAAAAATTCCACACTTGGTGTTTCATGTCTACAAAACTGAAATTCCAGAAATAATACGTCATTTGGGGGCTTCAAGAGGTGGATATCATGAGAATGCATAGCTTCAAAAAAGGGAAGTTTTATGTAAGATTACCTTTCCTTCCTAGCAGGTGGACCACAAACTGAGAAGATTTGATGGAGGTTTGGCAGAGAGATCTGAAAACTTAGCATTTCGAAGAATTCCCAAAATGAGGAGAAGCCCACGTAAGGCAAGGAGTGAGACTGCTAAAACCAGCACATGTTACTTCATTGTTTTCCTGTAAAAGCCCTGCTTTGAAGTGTGTGTGTGTGTGTGTGTGTGTGTGTGTATGCACATATGTGTGTGCATGCTCTTGTGAAATATGTGTAATAAAGCAGGGAAATATTATTTAAGTTGATCACTCTCTTCTAAGATTAAGTAGTGATCATGAAAATAATAATCATTTACTTAAAATTTTTAAAAAAGAGGAATGAAGGGGTACTTATTCAAATTAAAAGGCACTATAAAGTGACAAAAGCTAAAGAACTGTGGTAGTAACATTAGAACATACAGTGAAACAAAGAAATACAAAATAAAGTTTCAAATATACATACACATTTTAACCATGTACATATGTGTATATATTGTATCCTATAGTTGATGATAAAGATGGCTTAAAATTACAAAGCCATTAAAAATAAGGTGGAAATATTTTTAGTGGTATGGAGGTTAAATAATGAGGCTTTTGTTTGACACAATAATAGACATAAAAATAACTCTGAAAAAAACACGTGAAGAAAAGAAGTTGTCTCTGGCTGGTAGTATCATAGATATTTACTTTGTACTTTAAAACTTAGAATTGTTAGTATCTAAGTTATGCTTATAATTTGCATAAAAAGTGCTTTATCATTTTAAAAGGCTAAGCTGAAAAGTGTTTGTAATATGGTTTGTAATATGAAGTTTTTAATATGGTTTTAATTTTTCTGACACAATTTGATAATTACCACAGTGTTTGAAGGAGCTTAAACTGCTTATAAAAATAGAAGAATAATGAATATACATCCATATCTTAAAAATATTAGTCCCTAAACTCTCAAAAGAATATAGAATAAATGACTTAAATTATAGTTTATAGAATAATGTGAGCAAGGGAGTTGTTTCCCAGTAAAGTAGACATAGTAGGTAAAACTCAAATTTCATCAGTCATGGAAACCACAAGCTAGGTTATTAATATTTCATTTTCAAGAGGTCAGCCTACATGAAAATTAAAGTTCTTTTTTTTTTTTGCATGTAATTCTTTCTGTCCTTTTGTAGAAACCACCCAGCAAAGATTGGAAATGTGCGTGGAATAACATTGAGGCTGGTGGTAAAACACACACAGGGATGGTGTGACCTGACAGCCCACACAAGGATTAAAGAAGCACTATGTTCTAGCAAGTCTGTGCTTCTATTACTAAAGGGACCGTGAGAATCAGATAAATGCCAAACCCGTAATTCACTCAGACATGGCTTTTACACCAGCGAGGTCGATCCAATTATCTCAGAAAGGAGACAATGGGAGGAGTGCATGAGGACATATTAAACAGCTTTCCACGGGAAAAATAAAATGGAGAAATACAGAACTTACGCACAACCACCTATTGGGTGCGTGTGGCTCATAGTTGACATCTGCAGCTAGCTCCTGTCTCTCAGCGAAAGCTCCCTTCCCAGGACTGCAGGACCATTCTTTCAGAGCATGATTCATCTTCTAGTTAAGTTTGTTTATGCTACATCTTTATTCAAACTAAAGACCCTCCCATATGTCAGAATTGCTCCAAATAATGAAAGCAAACACTGATGCTTACAATATGCCACACATTATTGTAAGCCACACAATTATGAACATTCATTGCTCAAAACCCCAAACAGTAGTTACTATTATCATTTCCATTCACATATAAGGAAACACAGGCATAGACAAATTGGGTAACTTGATAAAAATCACACAGCTGGAAAATTGAAGATCTGGGATACTTAACTGACAAGGCCTTCTCTTTAAACTGTCACACTATGTTTTGAGAAAGGAAAATGGCTCAGTATATGCTTATTGCTATTTACAAAGCTCCAATCACAAAATAGGGCCAATGTGCTGCCACATCAATGCTTATAGCAGCTCAATTCACAATAGCTAAGCTATAGAACTAACTTATATGTCCTTCCACAGATGAATGGATAAAGAAAATGTGGTAAATATATACAATGGAATATTACTCAGCTATAAAGAGGAATGAAATTATGTCATTTACTGGTAAATGGATGGAACTGGAGGCTATTGTGCTAAGTGAAATAAACCAATCCCTGAAAACCAAAGACTGAATGTTCTCTCTGATGGGTGGATGCTAACATACAATAAGGGGGATGTAGGGAAGAATATGATTAGTTTGAATATGGTTAACACTGCTAATACTGAGACAGACTGACCTTGCATACCCCCTGATGTGATGATGTAAGGTATATATTGCTTTGTACAGTCCTGTCCAAAATGCACACAGTGAATCTAATTTTGAGGAAACCTCAGACAAGACAAAAGTGAGGGACATTTTATAAAATAACCAGACCAAACTCTTTGAAAATGTCAAGCTCAATAAAGTTAATGAAAATCTGATCCAGGAAGATGAAAAAGACAAGACAACTGAATAAAATGTGTGATAGTTATGATTGGATTTGTGACTGGAAAAAAAGAGCAATAAAGAATATCATTGGGACAAGTGGTGAATTTTGAATATGGTCTATTATTTATATTAGTGCTAAATTTCCTAAATTTGATGAATATACTTTGATTATATAAGAATATTCTTATCTTTCTCTCAGATGATTGAGCAAAATATACCTTTCACTGTGTAGGCATATATACATACACATATGTATACACACACATAGTCACACACACTCAGAATGATAAGGCAAATGTGAAAGTGTTAGTAATCAGTGAATTGAGGTTTCTTTGTATTCTTTTTGCAACTCTTCTGTAATTATATCCAATAAAAAATTTCTATATATCTCCCACATCAGAATTCAGGGAAGTCAAGTAATTTACAAAAGGTCACAAATCTAGTACATGGATATAAACAGAGTCCATATTGTGGGTGGTATGACTTCAGATCACACACTTTCAACTGAATTGTGCTGCCACACACCATTAGCCCAATAGCCCACCTCTGTGCCTCAAGTTTTGCTATCAGGGTAGCAAAAAATAATGCTGTACGTAGTTCACATAACAGTTCTAATGAAAGCAGGTCAGCCAATATTGGAAAAATGCCACAGAAATACCGAGATTTTAGGAGCCCAGCAGGAGGTGAAGACATCTGTCCTTATTAGTATTGGCTTGTTCAGTCAATTCATCTTCTGAGTCCCTAGCAGGAAATAGCACAAGAGTCCCCAGCTGCAGTGGGATGGTCTATTTGTTCAGGTCTGAGGAAACCAGCTTTTCCCTCATTAGTCTGTGTATTTAGATGTTACAGTAGCAACATCAGAAAAGATACATATATATATATATATATATATATATTTTTTTTTTTTTTTCTTAAAGTTCTTCAACATTGTTGAGAATCAACAGTGGCCCTAGCATTTGCAGGTAAATGGATAGAACTGGAGAGTATCATGCTAAGTGAAATAAGCATATCCCCCCAAAACAAAAGCCATATGTTTTCTCTGATAAGCGGATGCTGATCCATAGTGGGGCATGGGGGTAGGGAAGAATGAAGGAACTTTGGTTTGTGTAGACAGAAGGACAGAAGAGTGAGACAGACATTATTATCTTATATACATGTATGATTACACTACTGAAGGAAATCTGCACCATGTACAGCCTGAGGAATGAGAAGTTGTGTTCTGTACAATATGTCAAAATGCAATCTACTGTCATATATGATTAATTAGAATAAATAAAAATAATAAATAACAATATAATAATAATAATAATAATAATAATAATAATAATAATAAAAACAGTGGGTCTAAATAAAAGCTGGCATTTGTGGAGTCTGACTATGTATCAGATGTTTTCTAAACACAGCACTCATGTCAACCATTTCATCACCACATAATGTGGCTAGTACTATTTCCCCTATGTTCTCCTGATGAGGAAATCAGAGCACCAAAGTCTCCTTAATTTATATCTAGAGAGGGAAGAATCCATTTTTGTTGGTCTGTCTTTATGGCACATAGCTAGACCACCATCATTTACTGCCCCTTGGTGAGAGAAAGAGGAAGTGCATGTTAATGTCCAAAGCAAAGATCTTTAGGGTTATGGGTGCATTTAGGGCTTAGCAAAAATTCTATCTTCCCTCAAAGATAGAATGATAGGTCACCTGGAAACTAATTAAACAGGGTTCCTTATCTATAACTAAATAGAAAAAATAATGACATTTATTATTTGTGTTGAGTGATGAACATAGTATGATACCTGTTTGTTTTTCATGTTCCACTTAGAACAACATGGAGCATGTACCTGGTCATCACCCTGACGATGCACTGGGACTACCCATTAGGACCACTCAGCACCTTTGATCAGTTCTCAGTCGTGCTGTTTTATAGATTTTTTTTTTTTTGGTTTTACATTTACCACATCTGAAATTGAGATGCAACTTATAGTTGATAATGAGTAAGAGCTGATTGGTAGTTTTTCTTCTTCTTCTTCTTCTTCTTCTTCTTCTTCTTCTTCTTCTTCTTCTTCTTCTTCTTCTTCTTCTTCTTCTTCTTCTTCTTCTTCTTCTTCTTCTTCTTCTTCTTCTTCTTCTTCTTCTTCTTAATATTAAATTAAATAATGGTGTTTCTTGCAATTGATGGCATCTTAGAATTGATGAAATATGCTAACCTTCCTTCCCTCTTCCCCTCACTACAATCAAAGAATATGAAATGTTTAAAATACTTTCTATTCTTGTTAGTTTTTGTTAGTCAACAAATCGTATTTGCAGTATTGTAATAAATGTAAGAGATGCTATTACACTTAGAGTACTTTTTAGATAATGCAGTGATAACATTAACCATTATCTTTCAATTATTAAATATACTGTAGAATCCTGTATTGCATTGATGTTGTAGAAAAGCCTTTATTCCCAAATGTATATTCTTGATTCTTTTTAAGGTATTTGCTATAAATCCAAGATCAATTGAAAGTCCGTACAACTGTGAGAGGAAATGCTATAACTCTTATCTATTTTTATAATCCCAAGCAAGTTAATCTCATCTTTTCAACAGATTCAAATCTAATAGTTCAATAACTATTGTGCACTTGCCCTGTGGAAGAGCTAAAAGTGCACACAGATAGCAACACAGTTGTGCCTTGAGAAACTCAAAGTCAGTTACATCCAATGTGAATTGATTCTCAGAAGTAATCTGACAGATCATAAATAGTGCAGAGCATATTTTTTCTACATTTTTAAAAAATTTTCTTTTTAGATATACATGACAGTAGAGTATATTTTGACAAATTATACATACGTGGGCAGAGTGTATATTTTTTCTTTTCAAATGTACCAAAATGAAAAAGAAAACAAACTTTGTTACATAAGAAACCACAAATGATATAATGTTGACTCAAGTAGTATAAAGTGGAATATCTCAGATGGATTCCAGGGATGTCCTTATGGAACAAAATAGTTCATGTATTCACTCATTTCACAAATATTTATTGAGTACCTACCCTGTAGAAGGTGCCAAGGTTTTATGGGGTGTAAGTCTTGTCATCTTGACTAGATTATGGTTTCACATTCTATCAAAAAAAAATCTGCACTTTATTGTGAAGGTATTTTGAAAATGTGATTAAATTCCTAATCAGCAGATTTTAATTAAGAAAGATTATCCTAACTAATCTGGATTGGTCCGATTCAAGGAGTTGGAAAGCCTAAAGAGTGAAGCTGAGATTTCCCTGAAGAAGAAATTCTGCAGACTTTAATTCCATACTCATGTCCAAGAGTTCCAATCTGACTTCCTGATTGCCAGCCTTGCAGATTTCAGACTGGCTCAGCCAGTTCCCACAATCACATGGTCATTTCCTTAATACAGATCTTATCATATGTATCTCCCGCTAATTCTGTTTTTCTGGTTTAACGCTGATGCATGCATGAAGAGAGAGGGACACAAAGACAGACACAGATCTTGTACCAATTGTATGGTTTGGTGAAGCTGTCATGGGAGTAACCCATTACAGTGCAAGTTTCGTGATAGTGAAAGTAACAGGAATGTGTTGGGAGGACACTTGGCCTAGATTTCAGAGTGGTATGGATAAGGAAAGATTACTGGAAGTGATATTAATTTGAGAGCTAAAATTTCAATATGAGTCAAGAAAATAAAGTGTGTGTGTGTGTGTGTGTGTGTGTGTGTGTGTTGCAAGAAGGACAGTGGTAAAGTGTTCCTAGCAGAAAATGTCCCCTGTGCTAGAAGCCTGAAAGTAAGAGGGAGCATGGAACTATGGAAGAATGAAAGGGACTCCATAACCTGGTGCAGAGTGAATGTGTCGGGTGAGAGAGGAAAACGAGGGAATAAGTGGGAGATACATCATGCATTATCTTTGTAAATCATGTTCAGTGGTGAGGCATGGATGAAGCATTAGAGAGTTTAAAGAACAGGGAAAATCTGATCAACTTTGGATTTTAGAGCGATCATTAAGATTACAATGTGGACAATGGATAGGCAGAAAGTAAAGGTTGAATAGAAATGATACTAGTGACTGGTGATGGCAGCCTAGCCTGGGTTGAAGTAGTAGACACAGAGAGAAGGATTTAATTGGAGATTTATTTAGATAGCAGCATGGCCAATACTTGTTGATTGATTGGATTTGAGGAATGAGAGAGGTTTACTTATCTCAAGAATGAAGTAGCTGAACTTGTATTTGGGTCCTTGGATTCTATAGAATCAGCTTTCAATGCCTGCTGACTCAGAGTAAATAACAGTTTACTAAATTTTCATGGGCCATGACTTAATGACAGTTTCTTTTCTTTTTTTTAAAATTTGTTTAAGCATAAATAGGCCTCTGATTATGCACATCAAGCACTTCTTGGAACACACTTTTTGCCAGAGGGTGTACATTTCCTTCTGAAAATAAAGCAATAAATAAACATTAGCACTAGTGGGATTTTTTTTTCCTTCCTTAGTTCCAGACTCCTTCTGCCATATAGTTAAAATAGTGGGGTGTTATTTTAGAACCTTTAAGTTACTAAATCTTGTTAACAGAATTCTAAACAGGAGTAACAAGAAAATTCAGTGAGAAGCACAGTATAATTCAGAAGTTAACAAAATATTGCTGAAATACCCTTGAAGTTATTTATATATAAATTTATGAATCATTACAGGAAGGAGTCACCTATAAATATTCTATTTGCTCATCCCTAACCACAAAAGTTCAAAATATGATTAACAACATATTTCCAACCAAAAGTTTGTCTTGATAATCAATTACCAAATCAATATTAAAGTGATTTGTAAATGTCAAATAGCACTCATAATAAAAGAGTATTCTCATTATTTTATTGATGATAATGATTGGAGTTTTATTTGTCAGACAGGGCTATCCTGCTACAATGTTGTAACACCCTGCTAAAAAAAAAATTCATCATGAACAATGTATATGTTTTTAATGCAGATAAATTAAATCAGTCCAGAACAGTTCCAATATCAATGAAAACAGAAAACAGATTTAGGTGTGAATATAGAAAGTATGTCACCAGAGACGGAGCCTTTGGTCTTGGTGAATGCTCATGGTAGCATGAATGACTAACTTCCTTTAGTGGTGACAATTAGGTTCTAACTGCTCGGTTCCCAGAGAAATGCGAGGACTGAAGTGTTGACCCAGGAATTGACTTGTATTTCCTCAGATAGCTACTAAGTTCCATGTAAATTATGGCTTCTTTAGTAAAACTGCATTCAGTTTGGGGTCTTCCATGTGTTTTATGTGTGAGCCAAGATGTGTTACTTTTGATTTTGTTTCCTCAGCTATATAATATAATGTGAGCTATGATAATAATGTTTTCATCATCATTACTACAAAGATATAAGAAATTGTTACTTATAACTTTTATCTCTCAATTTTTTGATAATCTCACTTTAAATGACTTGAATACGTTATAGAATTATTAAAAGGAAGGTATTTTTTTCTTTCTTTTTTATTGATTTTTTAAAAAAATAAATGACAGCGGAATGCATTACAATTCTTATTACATGTATACAACACAATTTTTCATATCTCTGGTTGTATATAAAAGTATGTTGACACGAATTGGTGTTTTCATACATGTACTTTGGATGATGATGTCCATCACATTCCACCATCCTTGCTAATCCCCTGCCCTCTCTCTTTCCCTCCCACCCCTCTGCCTTATCTAGAATTCATCTATTTAAAAGGAAGGTATCTTATCTTAGATGTTCTGACATAAGAAATGTAATGTTTTTGAAAAAGGGGAACACAGGAACTTTGTGTATAAAACCATGAACCTAGTGAATCTTAGAAAATATTAACTTTTTAATAAGTAAAAATATTTCCTCTTTTAAAATTTTTATCTCACATTACATTTCTACTTTCCTATCTTTTTCATTGATCTTTTTTAATTCAAAACTTAGGTTGTGGAGGTTAGGATTGAGATTCTTGTCAGGAAGTCGCTACTAGATTTTATGTATATTATGCATTAAATTAGGACAATTGGAAATGCATGTGCTGGCTTGTAATTTTTTTTTAATTTAGAAACTGAGAAATTCTGAAATTGAAAAATGAGTACCAAACCTATGTCTGTAAAGTTATAGGGAAGATCCAAGAACTTCAGGTATCATTCTACTCACCATTTCTCTCATACCTATGGTGGTGGAAGGGTGACTGATCATGTTGCTCTGGAGTCAGAACATCTGGACTTGAGCCCTTAATGCGAATGCTTATGAAAAAGCAATCTTCTTAAATTTCCCAAGCTGCAATTGATTTTCTCATCTATAAATAAAGATCATCTTAATATATCCCTTGTGACTTTTATGTGAGAAAATGATAAAATAGCATATATTAAATGCTGAGTAAACACTCCCAGAAGACCACCTATTAAATGTATTGCTAGACTTCTGCCTTAAAAAAGAAAGTCAACTTAAGCTTTGTCTGATATGTGTCTGTGGTTCATAAGCACAAGTCGACAATTAAACTAGCAATCTGAGCATCAGTCATCCACAAGTGTATAAAACATAAAGTTCACAGAGGGGTGGGGGGCAAAACTTTCTTTTATATCCTATTCCTAATGTCCCTTAAAATCATCTGGGCTACATGAGTCAAATTTATAATCTTTATGGATTCCATGCTTTTGAAAGAACAAAATAGCTTCCTCTCCCCCAATTTTGAGTCTTAGACTGTAGAGTACTTCCAACATATTATTCTGTCCCCCTCATGCTCTGAATAAAAAAATCAATTCCTCTTGTGCAATTTTTCATCTTTGTTATCTGTCCATCAACTTCTTTTTCTGCAGACAGAAACAACGAACTCAATAAGGATATAATGGAGTGAATTGAACCAAAATTCAATTATCTTTAGTTCAACTCAAATGGTGTTGAAGTTTTTAGGTCTGAATGTGATGTTCCAGCTCAGTATCTCTTTCTGACAGATGAAGATAATTCTTCCTTAAGTGGATTCAGAGTTAAGAACAACAAACCAACAACCACAAAAACACTTCCTGTGAATGCATCTTTAACAAAATATCTAAAAGGAAAACTCCCTACTTGAAAATTCTGATATTGATTATATCACAAGGTGAAAAGGGTGACCAATTATTGTGGCATGCTAAGAACCACAGAAAGAGTCTAAGAATCTTAAGCCTTGACTGGCTTCTATTCAGTGAGTGCTTTCCTATCAAGATATAATGATTCATTAGTCAAGAGATGGAAAAAAATTGAGATTTAAAAAATAACATTGCAGCCAAACACAATGGTGCATGCCTGCATCCCAGTGGCTTGGGAGGCTGAGGCAGGAGGCTCACAGGTTCAAAGCCAGCCTCAGTAAAAGGGAGACGCTAAGCAACTCAGTGAGACCCTGTCTCTAAATAAAATACATAGGGCTGAAGATGTAGCTCAGTGGTCAAGTGGCCTGAGTTCAACCCCAGGTACCAAATAAATAAATAAGTAAGATTGCAGAACAAGAATATAATCTTGGCTAGGATTGAGGCCCAGGGCAGTGCACAGAGGAAGCTTATTGTTATGTTTTTATTTCCCACTAGGATGTGACCAACTCCCTCTGGTTTGCCTGAGACTTTCCTGGATTTGGCATTGAAAATCCAAGGTCCCAAGAACCCCCAGGCATGTATAAAACAAAATGATTAATTTTTCTATTTCTCAAAACAAGTTAGTTCTACTCCTAGCTATGCATACACTGTAATTTTCATATTTCCAAAAACTCTTTCATTAAATAATAAAAAAGAAGCATCTTTATCAGCTCGAAGAACAGCATCTAAGAAGAAAGAACTATCATTATATTCATAAAATGACTTTAAATCCTCCAATGGATTATTGGTGACATAAAATCTTTTATACATCATCTGGCAGCAGACAGACAGTACCAGATCTCTTGCCACTTACTGTGGCGGGAGAGGCTAAAATCCAAACCACTTCTAAACAGTAAATGCTGTGATGCAGAAGCTCCTCTGAGAATTGTAGGAGCACAGTTATATACCTGGAGTCCGGAGGTAGAGAAAAACATTGCAGTGTAGCGACAGCTAAACTGAGACCTTAAAATAAACAGTTTAATTCTTGGTTGCCAAATAAAGCCTTACGCTGGGACCTACACAAGTGAGATAGGTTTTCCTGAATATCATGTGACCTAAAACAGAAGAAACACCCTGGAAAAGGAAACATTCCAGAGTGGGAGGAGGATCATCAGAAAGAGCTGACAGGAATGAAAGAGACTGGCAAAGGCAGCAGAAGAGGCACAGTAGGTTCCTCCAGAACAAACCCTCCCCTTTTATCACGTTTGATTGATGTCCTGTGGGAAAACTCCAGTCGCCTGAGCCATTTCTCCTCTCAAGATTAAAGTACCCCACTGTCCTTTCCTTCTATATCTATTAAACCTCATTCATCTTTCAAAGCTCATCTGGACATCTCCATTTCTGAAAATGTCTCTGGTGATCATCCCTGATCTTCATCCTCCCAAGCTTCCTAACCCTTTAGTATGTGTGCCACATATTTATGGGCTTTGTTACATTTTATTGCAATATTTTATACCTCCTATTATTCTTTAATTAATCAGTATTTACTGAGCACCTACTATATACTAAACACTCTTCCAGGTACTGATTAAAACATAATGAACAAGTCAGACATGATCCTTGGTTCTCCTGAAGAACACAGAGGGGGGAAAAAGATTATAAATATTCAAAGATACAGACTACGTGGGCCTGGGGGTTTAGCTCAGTGGTCACTTAGCAAGCATTTACAAGGCTCTGAGTACAATCCCTAGCATTTCAAAAACAAACAAACAAAAATAAGTAAAGGTCCATACCATGTTATATATTTCACTTGTATTATCTACATTGTCAAAATCAGTAGTGGTATGTATTGGGCAATTAATAAATATTTGTTAACTTGATTCAAAAAATTGGCAGTGAAACTGTTTATATTAGGAAATAATAATCAAAGCAGACAAAAAGAAGATGGTATATAGAGTTTACTTAAGGGTCTAGTTAAAATGTAGTCCTGAGCAGGACATGAATGTGAAAGTTAAATGAGGAAATGGAGTTGGAAAACACTCCTATAGTCAAAGTACACAAAAGGTAGTTGACATAAGGAAGACCAAAGTTAACATTATTTTACCTCTGATACCTACAAAAATAATTTCATTTTGGGTTTCAAATTGCTCATGTAATGGTTACATATATTCCGATGACTCCTAGTTTGTCTCCTTCTCTACCCTTCTCCATACTGCTCAATCTTAGGAGACTGAATCCGTGCGCTGTGTCAAGAGGTGGGTGGCTCTGGATCCTGAGGGGCTTCAGCTACTGGGAGCTATCAAGAGATAAAAGTGTGGAGAGATTGGTTATTTCCTTCCCCTGTAGACTCTGTCCTCCACATCAACTTCTCCTAATTCCAAATAATGGTATTTTCCTGCACAATGGCCCTTCTTGCTTGAACTTCTCTCTGTTCCCTGTTGTTCCTGTTCCCAAGGTGCCGTATTCTCCTTCTGTTGGTTACTATTAACACTACCTATGCTTCAGTAAATAGTGCCTTAATAAATTATTTACAAATTACCCAGTGTGACCATGCCACCTGTCGCTATTGTAAATGCTGCTAAATTATATGAAGTGCCTAGCACAGTCCCTTGTATAAAGATAAGTCTTAGATAGATGCAGCTTTATTGTGCTACTTCTCCTTCTGATCATTTATTATAGGATTTTTGTTTAATGTGACTCTTAGTAGTTTAATATGCTTCTCCTTCAGGAGGACTTTATTATTATAAAGAAAACGTACTACTAACATAAAAGTCATTTGCAAATAAAATTAAGAAATTGCATCTTCCAAAAACTCATACAAATAAAAAGAAAAACATACCTCAGCTATAACTGAAGCTACAACTAGAGTTGAATGTAAACTTTAGAATGATATTCTCTTCCTCTTCTTGGTAATACTTATCTATTCAACAAAAGATATAAAGAAACAGAAGAAAAAAATAAGCTGTGAGAAGTCAGATTTTTGGGACACAGATAACATCTTTGTGGACAAAATATTTCTTGCAAACTTTAGTGTTTGAAATCATTAATACTATTTTGAGCTTAAGTCTCTTAAATTTTGTGACAAGAGATAACCTGAGAATTTACTGTTACAGATTAGCTATTGAGAGACAGCTCTTTCTGTTCTGTAGGTTGATCATGGGAGAGTAAAAGATGCTGTCTTTTTGCAGTAAGAAGATTAGACCTGTGAATCCTGTCTAGGAACTCAACTTTCAGGGGTAGTTAACAGTCAGAAGGAGAAGTAATCAGCTCTCAAGGATGTGCTAGAGGAACTTTCCTGAACACATCTTGTCTTTGTTATTAAAGGTTTAGGTCCATGTAAATATAAAACTGGATTTCTCAAAGAGAAAATCAATAAGAAAAGGTACTATGATGGGGGATTAAAGCAAGCCTCTCTGAGCTTGATAGGACACAAAATAATAAAGATGGTGGGATTTTTTGGTCAAAAGCAACAGAGGCAGGGGCTTATACCAGAATGCAGAGCCTCTAAGGTGGTGGAGATTCCATAGGTATGCTGGCCTGTGTGTGGTAGGTTGCAACAATGATTCCATTCCCCATCCTTTCCTGCATCCAAGTCCTCTGGATCCCCGTGACTCTGCTTGGCATGGGGAAAATGGAGCTACCCGTGTGCAAATAGGCCACGTTGACATGAAGAGGAACAGCATCAGGAACCACTGAAGATGAGGGAGATGCCCAGCATCCACTACATTCTGTTAAGCCTGTGTTCCATGGTTCTTGTGGAATCCAAGGAGGAAGAAGCAGCTCCCCCTTCTTTGCTCCTGACAAATCACTTGACAATGAACTTTATGACCATCTTAACATGTATGGATTTGGGTGAAATATAATTTTAATTCGAAAAATGTGGGGTTCTGTAGCTTAATAGACAATATTTTAAAGAAATAAAATTTAAAATATTTCCCAACCCCTTACTTGAAGGAAAAAAGTATTGTATTTCAACCCTTCTTAGATTTTATATCCTGTTTCTCCATCAGTGAAAGATAATCATCAGATCACACTTTTCTGGGAGAGGCTGTTGATTTCTGATTTAATGTGTAGTGATTTCCCAATCTTCAAGATGAAATATGTGGTCAACTTATAAGGTGGCAAGTAAGTATTCAAGTTAAAAGTAGTAATTGTTGAAATGTTGTAAATTTAGAAAGGACACTGGACTTGAAGTCACATGAGTTATAATTAGTTCTGGCTCTGTTACTAATTAGAATGATGTTATGTGACTCATTACTGATCTTTACGTCATTGCTTCTTTGTATTCAAACTAAAAAAGAAGTACTAAATAATCTTTAAGTTCTTTTGAAATTCTATTCTATGTTCCTATCTTTTTGTTTTGTTTTGTTTTTGTACTGGGGATTGAACCCAGAAACACTTACCCACTCAGCCATTTCCCAAGCTCTTTTTTTTTTTTTTTTTTACTTAGAGACAGGGCCTTGCTAAGTGGCTGAAGCTGGTTTTGAACTTGTGGTTCTCCTTCCTCAACCTCTGGAGCTGCTGAGATTACAGGTGTGCACCACTGCGCCTGGCTATGTCTCCCATTCTATATTTATAAATGGATGATCTTCCCAAACACATGTGTCTTGAGATATTTACTTTTCTATAGCATATCTTTAAACTGACTACTTTATCCTATAAAACTTTAAAGAAGTTACTGGTGATAAGAACAGTCAGGCAGCTAACCTGACTGGTATCATCTCTGCCATTGAAGTTTTGTTTAGTTACTTTTTACCTACCTACATGTCTGGTCTCTTGGACTAACGTGGAGCCCCCTCTGGGATAAGGATGGTGTCCTTTTTGACTCTCATTTTTGAATTGTAAGAGGTAAACCTAAAAATACTTTAATGAGTATTATTGACACACATAACATTCAATCATATTAATAAACTACAATATACTTTCAGAAGAGTTGTGTTTTTCCTGATATTTATGATAACATCAGGTGACCTTGAGCAGATTTTTGCACTATTCAGGTACTAATTTCTTAACCATGAATGAAATGATTTAGCTAGGTATCTGCAAGATCCCTTCCTAGTATACTGTTCTGTCTTTCAAAAATTCTGTGTGTAACTTCAGGTCAGGGATGCTTATTAGGAATCTCGTGCTCAGCTGGGTTTGGCTCTGAGAGGGAAGCTTAGTTTAGAGCTGTAGTGAGGCAGCTCTAGGCACCCATGCAGGTGAAAACATGCTGACTAACTGACATGGGTAATCAGGTTGGGTGCCAGCAGCATGCTCTCCAATCTTATGGCATCAATTCTATACTGCTGTGAGTCTTCTGAATTATGTTGCCCAGGGCTATTTTGTGTCCTCAGAGTCAGTTTATTGAATTGTTTCTCTTTCACCAGGTCAAAAGCCTCTTGGAGAGCTCAACATCTAAATTGTACATAGTTAAGAGAGGCCTTCATTATAAAATTGTTATCAAAATTTATACTAGCATTATAAGAGTAATGAATTTTTGTAAAGATAATGAGAATCGTCTCTTTGGAGGTACCTCCAGATTTATTAAAGAGGTAGGGAACATAATATCAATTTGAAACCAATTCTTCAATAAGCATTTTGCATGAAGGGTGGGGATTATTGTTTAGCAGATGTTATGGCTTGGATCGGGTTCCCCCGAGGTTCATGTGTTGAAGTCTTGAATCCCCAGTAGCAATATTCCGAAGTGGAATATTTTGGAAGTGATTGGGTAATGAGGGCACTAATCTCATCAGTGGATTAATTTGTTGATGGATTCATAATTGAATGGACTATTGGGGAGGTGGTGGAAAATGGGGAAGGTGGGGTCTGGTTGGAAGAAGTGAGTGACTCGGGGCATGCCCTGGACAAGTAAATCCTATCCTTGGTCCTTCTCTCTTGCTCCCTCTCTTTCTCCCTGCTTCTTCCCTACCCAGCTGCCATGTGGCTTTCTTCCACCACACTCTCCCTGCCATGATGTTCTCAGAGTTTCACCACAAGCTCACAGTGATGGGGCCAAATGACTGTGGACTTTAAATTGTATTATTAGAGAAAAAATATATTTAAAAGAGAAAAGATGTGCTTGGGTTCATGGTTTTAAAGGGTTCAGTCTGTAGTCATCACTTAAACCCCGTGCTGTGGGCTTTTCATTTATTTTTTCATTCTGCTAAATCAAGTGGATTGCTATTTATCTGAAAATGTTGGCAGTTTTCAAATTAAAAAGTATTTCTTTAAAAGCTATAAGCAATCTTATAATTCCATGAGATACCTATAGTTGTATCAGTTTTGTCAAGAAGAACAAAGTCCAGTAAACCTTATTTCCAAGAGATTATAAAATATACTATTTTTAAGCAACATTACCTTTTATGAGGAAAAACATGGGTAATTGTCTGGGTTTTGGAATCAGATAACCCTGAGCTTCAATTCCTGACCTTAAGCAAAATACTTGTCCTTAACCCCATTATTAAATTTCTTCTTTATAAAATAAGGTTAATTATATAACCTTGCAATATTATTAAGTATTATATGGAATAATATATACAAGTGCCTACAACCAAACAGGTGTTTAAAAGGGCTATTATTAATAATACCATATTTATTTGTTTTAGTACATTTACATTTTTTTACAAAGCACCTTACTTATAATGGTTATTTATAGTGTTGAAAACCTCGAGAGTAGGAATGAGTTAAAATAATTTTGCCTTTTAATTTAAAAAAAATCAATAGTGCCATGGGAATACTTAATTTCTTTTAAAGGGAACCTGAAACGATCAATAGCATTTCTTGGTATGGATGCTGCATGGAGTTGAAATCAAAACCAACCTCAAATATGGTGAGTCAGACAAAGGTAATAGGGCTCAGGCCAGAAGAATCCTTCCCTCAATTGGATATGGTCCCAGAAATATCTAAGATTAGACTCGCATCCACGAACTGTGGATTTGAGTCAGGTTTTCATGAGGGGCATAGAGAATCCCTGGAGGGTGTCCTTAATCCTTATGCCAAACCTCAGTAGTTTCAATTTTCAGCCTAAGTCCTAATTCAGGAAAAAAAGCAAAGCAAATACTAATAAAGCAACAACAAAGTGAATACTAGGTAAATACAGGGAAGCAAAAAGCTGGTGCCTGAGCAGGGACATGGGGAGTGGCAAAGAAAAGTGAATCTGAAGGCAGAGATTAGAGAGTTCTCAACCTAGCTATCCTTTGGATTATCTGCATGACCCTGAGGAGGTCATTTTGGGCCTGCTCTACATTCTAAGATGGTGAGGTATTCATGTCACATGTCACTGGTAGCCCCTTTTCCTTCTGTTAATTCTGATATTAACTCTTTTTAATATCAACTCCTGGCCCCAGATTCAAATCTAAGTGAAGAATGTTTTTCTATTACCCTGTTTGCTCAATGGGAGACATGGTATGCTAACATTGGGTAATCCCTTGAATTTAATTAAAATTAAAATTTAATTTAATTTTAAACTGATTTCTGTTAAATTAAAAGAGAGATGCCGGGAACAGGTACATTTGAAATCAGACTGCTCTGACTTTCAGGAGACAGTCAATTCTGGTTCACTGTTGTTTGTTTAGCAGACTTCTGACTATATTTTATTTTTTCCTACCCATTTATGAGTAGGACAGAACTTAGTTCCCAAAGCCCTTTTGCAAATCTAGTTTTTTAAACTTAATTTTTATGGATACTTCCACAAACTTAAAGACACACTTAAAAAATCAAAGATGTAGGCTGGGGTTGTTGTGGCTCAGTGGTAGAGTGCTTGCCTAGCCTGTATGAGGCACTGGGTTCAATCCCCAGCATCACATAAAAATAAAAAAAAAATAAATAAACGTATTGTGTCCATTTACAACTAAAATTATATATTTTTTTTAAAAAAAATCAAGGATGTATGTCATTTTAGTAAAATGCTGAGAAGGGATAAATTTCTCAAAGAAAAGTAAATTTGTAAGTTAAATATTCATGATATTTAAATATGCTTTAAGAAATGTATTGATGGTAGAAAAAATACAGCAAATTGTTCTGAAGAAACATGTTGTCAGTAGTTGAACAAATATTAAATGTCAATTCTATGCATTTAAGTATCAGTATTATTTAATTGGTATTTCTCTTGGAAAAAACTCATAAAGAGATACACTCTTAGGTATGTCTTAATAAAACACTCTGTATTACTTGCAGTAAGCTGCTACCATGAAACATATTGTTATAGAATTCCCTTTCACTTTTCATTTTGCTTTTGGCTATTTAAAAATTATTTTCTAATCATAATCCTCCATTATGAAGTGAGCATTTTAAAATGTATTTTCTGAGTAGTTATAAAAATTATTTATCTGGATGATGTCACATTACATTCTCACTAATCATAGATTAGCAGATAGATCTTAGACTCTTAAAAAAAAAAAAAAAACAAAAACAAAAAACCCCCCAAACTTTAATTAACTAAATATTTTGAATAGGATCCCCATACAGGGTTGTTGCAATATTAAGTTCATACAGTGAAAATTTCAAGGTTCGTATCTTAAAATGTGGTGGAAGATGTCTTACATATGAATCTTTTAAGGTAGTGTTTCTCAAGTTAAGGTAAAGGAGCCGGTTTCATCAGAATTGCTAGGGTATTTGTTTAAAATTCCCAGACCTCTGATCAGATATAGTCAATCAAAATCTCTACATAGAGTTTGAAAATATGAATTTCAACCCTCCCTCCCAAAGAGATTGTCAAATGTATTAAATTCCAGAATCTCCCTTCTACTGCTTTGTCTAATGCGGTGAAGTTTAAAGCGGATTCAAGTTATTCCTTTCATGCCTTCCTGCAAATATAATAATGATTGTTTCCTTTTCTACTCCACCACCAAAACAATACATTTGACCTCATGCCAAGACAGGCATCATTTCTGGATGATCAACGTTCACTCTTACGGGGAGAGGGCCATCTTTAGATAGGTATAGAGGACATAAATAGCCATACATGGTAGTCAATTGATGGGAAAGGGTACGTGTAACAAAAATGCAGTTCAGAGATTTGAAAATCATGCTATGAACTAATCTAGGAGGAGTGCGATTGTAATATAAGGAATGGCTCTGTGCTAAAGAAAGGACAGAATAACTTAATAGAGGTCTCCCATCTCATTCCCTGGCGGTGCTTCTGGGCTCTGGTGATGAATGTGTTCATTTTATGTGACTTGCTTTGGATAAATAACCCGGTGCCCTATCAGCTCTCCAGCCTGCGGCCAGCGGTGGCTGTGTGTGCGCACTAATGACGGTGGAAGGTTCCTGGGGGAGGGATTGGGGAGGGGCTGCCCAGCTTGATCGCCCCTGACACTTCCTAAGAGACTCTCAGTCCTTTCTCTGCAGCTGCCACTTGAAGACTCCGCGCTTCCCCCACCTAAGGAAAGAAGTTATCCATCTAAATCAGTTGTCCTATCTACGTCCCTCGTTTCTCTCTCAGGGAGCCGCTTACCCCTAGCTCTTCCATTGTGTTGTGCCTTTTCAGTTTAGCCCCGCTTGCTGCGTAAGACTTTCACTCCGTTTGCTGCAGGGAGATTTACTCAAGAGTTTCCGAACCTCCAGCTGCAATGGAGCTCTATGGAAAGGTAAGCAAGTGAAGGGAATTCTTGAGTGTATTCAGCGAGAAATCTCGCTTTCACGGACTTTGGGACGTGTGTCTGTTTCTGTGTGTGTGTGTATGTGTGCGCGCGCGCGCGCGCCCTCGAGTCTTCTCAATGCATTTATGCAGATAAAACACTTTCTTTATATGTGTGCCTTCCTTTCTTTCTCGTGTTTATTGAATAAGATAGTAAAACTACCCCACTCATCCTATGGAAATGTATAAACTTTTCCGATTTGAGATGGGTAGAGGTGAGGCGGGGAGTCATAGAAGGTATCATTTGTATTGGAAATGAGCACCAAGACTGCGCTTCCCAACTAGGGAATTTCAATCTGGCTTCCCAAGGGGGATAGCTAGTAAAGAAAAATCTCCAGCAGAGATCACTGAGGTCACTTTTGCTGGAGCCTTGCAAAGAAAGGGGCAGAGGAAGCTAAGAGCGATAATAGCCAGGAGCAACCCGTAAGGCGAAGAAGGGAGGATCCGCGGTCAAGTGCTACTGGAAGACCGAGCCTATTTAAAGTCTTGCTTGCTTGCCGGGAGGTGTAGTTCACCGCTTGCCCGTTTGCATAAAAGACCTGCAGGACAAGACTACAACTCCCAGGAGTACTCGGGGTTCCTAGCCAGTACGCGTGTGCGGGCGCCAGGAGAGGACAGCTCTGGTGCTGATGTTGGAACCGGTTAGTGAACCCTGAGAGTGCAGTGTGGAGCGTGGAACGCGCGGGCTGTGCACGCTTTGCGGGGCGTCCCGGCCAGCGCTGCCCTAGAGAGAAAGAACATTTGCCTACAATGAGACACGAAGCGCCCATGCAGGTGGGTCTATACAGAAAGAGTGGTCTGGGGAGGAATTAAGAGAGATGCTTTCCCCTCATTCCAGGCACAAACTGTTCTCGACCTAAGGGACGGTCTAGGTGGCCACCCATGGAGAGGCGGCTCTGTGATTCGGTTCTGGGGACAGATTTGGGTCCTCTAGGTTTCGTGTGGCTGTAATTGGGGCTGTCTTAATGAGGAATATGGGTGTTCATTATCTTTCCCAGCTCCATAAGGAGAGTGAGGAGGTCTATCGAAAATGAAAACCCCAGCAAACAAAAGTCAAAAGAACATGCAGTCTCATGTTGGCATTGATCATCCCTCTTGGTTTCCCAGATTTGTGACTGCGGTGTAAACTCTTGAGATTTAAAGCAGGCGAGTTAGGTTCGGGGTTGAGACCTCTTTACCTGAGTTGGGATAGAGAGAATTCTGCACGGTTAAGGTCACATTAAGAAAAGGGAAGCCAGTGTTAGGGTTCTCAAATTCCCTTTCTTCAATATCAGCTCAAAATAGCGAACACGTTCAGGCTTGGCTTCTCCCAGAGCTATGCCAGCCCTTTATCTATGGCCACATAACTGGTTTACTCCTTCTAGGAGACCCTTGCTCTGAGCTTTCCTGTGTGAAGTACTCATTTGTTGTGCCTTTGGATTCCTCATTTCAGTCACATTCTTGGGTTTGTTTCCTTAAGAAATGCAAACGACTCCGTGCAAAAGTGCTTCTGCCTAAACATCTTCCCTTAAGTTCTGTTTTTAAGTAAAAGATAAGTGATGTTTCAGTTCTGTGTGCAACCAGTCAACGCTGAACATCAGCCTGTATGTTCATTACCCACGCAGAGTGATCCCATTGCATAACAGCAAGGCGTTTTATGAATGGGGTTGAGAGGAGAATAGAACATCCCATTTGGAATGTGTTCTCTCTTGAGAATCCACCTTTGTCGCCAAACCCAACAACTTGAATATTTGACATTAATCGAGGCTTAAACATTTCTCATGCTTTCTTCATGAACCCAGGACTTAAACATATGCTTTGATTTACTTTTAATTTATTTTACTTGTTGTGTATATTAAGGTACACTCACTGGATTGTTCAATGAAAAAAATATATAATTTATTTTTTTGAAGGATTATATAATGGAAGCCCTCAAATTACTGTAAGAGTTATTGAAAACTTGATTTGTTCCAGGGAACAGTGGTCCCATTGTGCGCATTCTAATACCTCTGTTTGTGACTTTGCTTTTCACTACAGACTTGATGTGAAAAGAATCTAGGCAGACAATAAAGGGGCAGGCTTTGCAATCAAGACATATTGGCTTATGATAATTTTCCATTACTAGAATTATTGCCAAGAGCCAACTGGCTAAATTAATCATATTTGATTATGAGTAAACATTGGCAGTAGACTTTAAAAGTGGGTTGTTACACTTGGCTATCTATTTGTATATCAAAACTTCATGTTGTACATCTTAAATTTATACTGTAAGAACTTCTCCAAAATTCAAAATAAGGTGGATCATTAGTACTTGTAGTAAACTCTATGTAGGTACTGAAATCACTCTGTCAAAACAAATTACTGAACAAACAACCAAATTGTATATTAATTTTTTTCTTTTAAATGTTATTTAGAGTATTCAGAGGGGCCATTGAATATCATAGAATTGTGCAAAATTAGTGCATTAGAAAATATTTCAAATTGTTTCATGTGTCCACCACTATATAATAGGTATTGTAAGGTCCTATTTTAGGACTTAAATTAAGAATTAATATAAATATTAGGTAAGATGACATTAATTTACTCATGTGTGGATTGTTTTCCAAATTTATGGTGCATTTTATTCATTGGAGCAGATTCTTAAAAAATTGAAAGTTTAAAATCCCAAATGCTATCATGAAGTACATGTATATTTTAAGAATGACTTTTTAAAGTACATTTAATTAAAGCACATACATTGATTCAGTTTATTGCTGTGATGGTGAACTCTGCATAATAATTAACGAATTTTTGAAAATATATTATGATAGGAAGAATAAAATCAATAAGCATGATTTAAGTTTTTTTTTTTTTTTAAACAGCAAGTAATGCCTCAGCATCTATACTTCTAAATCATAATCACATTTCAGGTGACTTGAAGTATGAAAATACAAGAAGACAACTAGTTGCCATTCTTTTATTTTTCATGTAAATGTTGAACAATATCATTTTAAATATAGGCCCCAAATATTTCTCACCAGGTTTTCTGATAGATGAGTCACAAGCCAAACCTCACTATATAATTTAATTATCCTCAGAGTTTTTTCTTTTGAAATATTTAATGTATTTGTTGATGTGAAACAAAATGAATTTTTTTCATTTATAGGTTTGATTTCCTAATTTATTACATTTTTCTTAAATCAAAGAAGGGCTTAAAATATACAATGTCCTTTTAAAAGTATTGTGCCTACGTAAATAGCTTAGTGTTTGGTTCAAGGTAGTTGCCTTTGATATGTGCATATTTTCTGAAGAATATTTTCCTCTAAATTGACAGAAAAGAAGAAATAATAATTGTGTTTTTTTTACATGACTACTAAAATAATAGGTAATGATAGTCTGAGAGGTATGTATTTCCTTTGTAACTAAGTAAATAGGAATAGCATTTAGTAAGTGTGTTCCAGTTGATGAGCTTAGAATTTCAATGCAGGAGATGGTCATTTGCATCTTCTCATGTAGTGTGTATGTAAATCCTGAGGGCCAAGTAAAAGGGGGAAATATGAGTGCCCATAACTTGAAGGCAAGGCTTTGCAAACAGATTGTCATTTATTCAGGAGCCAGATTGAACAAATTTCAGTTTATCTAGTGCCTTCTCTGTGCCAGCCACTGTGCTTTACATCCTATTATATTTGTGTGTGCATAAAACAATCATATATTATTATATTTAGGTCAAAATATTTATAAATATACTTAAAATCCTGTGTGTTCTCATTACCCTAATTACAAGCAAGATACTGGAGCTTATTAGGATTAAATAACTTTTCCAACATGTAAGAGTTAAAATTCTGCTAGATCTCCCTGTCCAACATGCCCATGTTCTTTCCTTTATTATTTTGGGTTCCCCAAGAAGACATGAGTGGGTTGTATAAAGGTAGATAAGTGTGATTCATTCAGTTGGTTCAGAAGAAAGAGAAATCTATATTATCACTATCTTCTATTATAAAATAATCTGCTGTAAATTAAACCAAATATTTGAGAAGGGCCAGTGTTTTAAAGACGGCTTACTTTCTGTCATCTAGACTTATAATTTTTTGTAGGTTTACTTACTGTCTTGCAGTATCAAAGTGGAATCTGTTGTCTCTGCCTACATACTTACTCTTAAGTTTTGTTATCATGAACTTTCTGGATTATCTCATGGATGCAGAGTTGCCTTTTTAGAAAACTGCAAAGAACAGTGTCTTACTAAAGCATGGAGAAAAGTACCAGAAAAGATTGTTTAGTCCAAGATGTGGGCAGATTGAGGGATGAATGTAGAGCAGAATGAAAATGAAGTTTAGGTGAAAACTATTAGATGGATATTAATACACCAAACCAAATTACAATGAATGAATGTTTAAATATCATGGTTTCATTTGGATATGGAATGCCTATGACCTTTTTACATTTCATTATTATTGAATTTCCATGTACATCTGCAAAGATAATCACACTATATTAATGTGAAATGGAAATTTAGTCCTCATTCTTTACAGAAAAAGGAAGTCCCTAGCTGACACTGGAGAAACAAGAAATTCTTTCCTATTCTATTTGGGCCAGTTCTTCAAGATTTTACCTCACTTCTAAAAAGGAAAGTGAGAGGGGAATTAACCTATTTTACAAACTTTTGTGGTGTAAGAATGGATTTTTTGATTTTAATTCTTGTGCTATAGGAGTCTTATTAAGGAGGTAGGGGCCTAATCCAATGTGATGGAGATTGAGGCCTACTTTTCTTCTATTAGATGCAGGGTCTCTGGTTTAATTTCTAGGTCCTTGATTCACTTTGAGTTGAGTTTTGTGCATGGTGAGAGATAGGGGTTTAATTTTATTTTGTTGCATATGGATTTCCAATTTTCCCTGTACCATTTGTTGAAGAGGCTATCTTTTCTCCAATATATGTTTTTGGTGCCTTTGTCTAATATAAGATAACTATAATTATGTGGGTTAGTCTCTGTGTCCTTTATTCTGTACCATTGGTCTACCAGTCTGTTTTGGTGCCAGTACCATGTTGTTTTTGTTGCTGTTGCTCTGTAGTATAATTTAAGGTCTGGTATAGTGATGCCATCTGCTTCACTTTTCTTGCTAAGGATTGCTTTAGCTATTCTGGCTCTCTTATTCTTCCAGGTGAATTTCATAATGACTTTTTCTATTTCTATGAGGAATGTCATTGGGATTTTGGTTGGAATTGCATTAAATCTGTATAGTGATTTTGGTAGTATGGTCATTTTGACAATATTAATAAAATAAAAAATTAATAAATGGGATGGATTCAAACTAAAAAGCTTCTTAGCAAAAGAAATACTTAGTGAGTTGAATAGAGAGCTACAACTTGGGAGCAAATTTTTACAACTTGCACATCAGATAGAGCACTAATCTCTAGGGTATATAAAGAACTCAAAAAGCTAAACACCAAAATAACAAATAACCCAATCAATAAATGGGCTAAGGAACTGAGTAGACACTTCTCAGAAGGTGATATGCAATCAATCAACAAATATATGAAAAAATGTTCAACATCTCTAGCTATTAGAGAAATGCAAATCAAAACTATTCTAAGATTTCATCTCATTCCAGTCAGAATGACAGCCATTAAGAATACAAACAACAATAAGTATTAGCAAGGATGTTGGGAAAAAGATACACTCATACATTGCTGGTGGGACGGCAAAATGGTGCAGCCAATATGGAAAGCAGTATGGAGATTCCTTGGAAAACTTGGAATGGAGCCACCATTTGACTCAGCTATCCCATTCCTTGGTCTATACCCCAAGGACTTAAAAACAGCAAACTATAGGGACACAGCTACATCAATGTTTATTGCAGAACAATTCACAATAGCTACACTGTGGAACCAACCTAGATGCCCATCAGTAGATAAATGGATAAAGAAAATATATATATATATATATATATATATATGCGCAATGGAATATTACTCAGCAATAAAAGAGAAAAAAATCATGACATTTGCAGGTAAATGGATGAAATTAGAGAATATAGTGCTAAGTGACGTTCGCCAATCCCCCCCAAAACAAATGCCCAATGTTTTCTCTGATATAAGGAGGCTGATTACATAGTGGTGTTGGGAGGGGAAGCATGGAAAGATAAGATGAACTCTAGATAGGGTAAAGGGGAGGGAGGGAAAGGAAAGGGGAAAGGGATGTAAAAAAGATGGTGGAATAAGATGCACATCATTACCCTAAGTACATGTATGAAGACACGAATGGTGTGAATATACTTTGTATATAACCAGAGATATGAAAAAATGTGCTCTATATGTGTAATATGAATTGTAATGCATTGTGCTGTCACATATAACAAATTAGAATAAAAAATTTAATTAAAAAATAAAAGAAAAAATGGTTTTCCACTGGGCATGGTGCTGCGTAACTGTAATCTCAGTTCCTGGAAGGCTGAAGCAGGAGGATCACAAGTTCATGGCCATCTCAGAAACTTGGTGAGATCCTGTCTCAAAAAAAAAAAAAAAAAAAAAAAAAAAAAAA
>NW_025999924.1:4375344-4418665 GCF_001458135.2 Marmota marmota marmota | reverse complement strand
TATATATTTTTATACATATATATGTGTGTGTGTGTGTGTGTGTGTGTATAAAGAAGCAAAGTGTGGCTCAGTGCTAAATTGCTCTGAGTTCAATCTTCAGTAGCAATAAAAGAAAAATACATTTTCATTTCTACTCCTTGTAGTCCAAGAAGTTAAGGATTTATCACAATTCCCCGCTGCCTTCTAAGCTTGTATTGGAACAGGAAATTTCTCTCTTGATCATAGAATTCCAAGAAGAAAATATATTTTTATATATATTTTATATATTCATTCCCAAGGAATGAATTTCCTTGGGACTGCTCCTTACACAATTCACTGAATTTAAAAAGTTTTCTTGTATTCTTGTATTTATTAAAGGTTGTCCATCATTTCTCTCTTTTTTCCCCCCATTACTTAATTTAGTTCAGATAACCCATCTTAATAGGTTACTCCATTACCAAGATACTATAGCATGTGAAGATTAAATCTTTGTTATTTGGAATTTAAAAGATTGTCAGTGTTTTTGCTTATTGATTTACAGTTTTATTTTGAGATAATATTTATGTACATTGGGATGCAAGATTTTTAAAGTATTTTAGTTGACAAATAATAATTGTGTATATTTATGGGCTACAATGTGATATTCTGATATTTGTATATATTACAGAAAAATTCACCAAGCTAATTAGTACATCTCTTAATTTACCAGTTTGTGATTTTTTGTTCTGACAATGTTTAAAATGTATTTTATTACATTTGAAATATATAACACATCACTATTAACTATTGTAGTAGATCACTAGAACATTCCTGCCATCAAACATAAACTTTGTACCCTTGATTTTCCTCTTCCGTACTTTTCTCCTTCCCCACTAGCCTCTGGTAACCACTTTCCTATTATTTACAGGAGTTTGAATTTTTTAGGTTTACCATATAAGTGAGATCAAACAGTATATGTCATTCTGTGCCTGGCTTATTATATGTAAAATAATGTCCTACAACTATATCCATGTCACAAATGACAGAATTTTCTTTTTTATTGAGGCTGTGTAGTATTCCATTGTGCATACTACCACATTTTCTTTATCTGTTCATCTAATGAAGAACACCTCTACATCTTAGCTATTGTGAATAATGCTAAAATGAACATCAGAGTATAGACAATCTCTTTTAACATTCCAATTTCAGTTCCTTTGTATGTGTACCCATGCTACAGTTTGGATCTAGACTATTCCCCAAAGACTATTAAATGCTCATCCTCATGAGAATTCAGATATTTCTTTGACACACCAATTTCAATTCCTTTGGATATGTGTCCATGATTATGTTTGGATCTGCAATGTCCTTCAAAGGCCCAGGTGTTAAAGGCATTGTCCTCAGTTGCTGCTATTCAGAGTTGGTGGGACCTTTGAGAGGTGGGGCTTAGTGGCAAGTTTTCCAGACATTAGAGAAGTGTAAGAGCTTGTGGGACCCTGACCCCATTTTCTTCCCATCTTTCACTCCCTGGCCATGAGGTGAATGATTCTGCTTTGCCACACACTGCTTCCATGGTGTGCTGCAACAGGTGAACTAGATCATGGACTGAAACCTCCCAAACCATGTGTCAAAATAAACCCTTTTTCACTGTAAGTAATTTATCTCAGGTATTTGTTATAGTAGTGAAAAACTGACCAATAAAACCCCAAAGAGGAATTACTGAATTATAAAGTTTCTTGATGAAATTCCATACTGCTTTTCAAAAATGGAATTATAAAGATTTCCAAAATGGCCATACTAATTACTTTTCCACCAACAGTGTGCAAGGGTTCCCTTTTCTCCTCATCCTTGGCAATATTTATTGTCATTGATCTTTCTGATCATTGGTATTCTAACAAGCATGAGGTAATAACTCACTATAGTTTTAATTTGTATTTCCCTAAAGACTGGAGATATTGAGCAATTTTGTTCGTATACCCTTTGACCATTCAGATTTCTTCTTTTGAGAGATAGCTGTTTATATCCTTTGTCAATTTTTTTAATTGAGTTATTTGTTTTTATGGTATTGAGTTCTTGGAGTTACTTATGTATTTTTGGATATGAGACCCTTATCAGATGTATGGTTTACAAGTATTTTCTCCAAATCCATAGATGAGCTCTTCATTCTGTTTTGTGTTTCCTTTGCTGTGTAGTAGCTTTTTAGTTTGGTTCAGTCCCACTTGCCTGTCTTTGTTTGTGCTCAGGCAGTTAGTTATGCTGGCCCTCGTAGAGCATGCTGAGAATTGTTCTTTTCTCCTCTATTTTCTGAATGACTTTTGTTGTAACATTTGTGTATTTTGTTTTTTTATTTAATAAGATACTGGAGCCTATAGTTTTCTTTGTGTAAATTTTAATGACAAATTCAATTTCTTTGATATAGTAACCTTTTTATATCTATCACTATTCATCTATGAATCTTTATCTTTCTATTTTCCTTTAGTATATATTATTAGGCTGAATTAGTCCCACGAGGTATCCATAGTATAACTCTGGAACATGTAAATTAACTACATTATATACCCAAAAGCTCTTAACAGATATAATTAATATAATGGAGTTTAAAATAGGGAATGAACCCAGTTTATCAAATGGGTCCCATTTAATCACATGAGCTGTTAAGAGCAGAGAACTACCTTTGGTTGGAGTCAGAGAGATATGGCCTAAATAGAGTTTCAAGACATGAGAGATATAGTTGACTTGAAGATGAAGAAGACCTTTTATCAAGGAACCAGGACCTCAGTCCTGTCATCACAAGTGACTTAATTATGCTGACAGCTTAGTTTGGTAGTGGAATTTTCCCTAGAGCATCCAGATGAAAAGCCAGCCCAGCCAATACCTTGGCTGAAGCCTTATAGGGTCTTAGAATAATGAACACAGAACCCAGCGAAGTCAGGCCATGTCCAAAAGTCTGGTTCAAAAAATAATAAATGGATGTGGTTTTAAACAGCCATTATGGTAGCTATAGAAAACTAAAGATGCACTTATACATTTTTCTATTTTATTGTGAGTTGGTTTTGTAGGTTATCTTTTTTCTTAACTTTCTAATTAAGTTGTTCAAAGTATTTTTATTACCCTCTTAATTTCTTTAGGATCTGTAATAAAATCTTCTTTCTAATTCTTATTACTGCTAATTTAATTTTCTCCCTCTTTCAGTTGTTAGTTTTATTAGATGTCTATCAAAATTATTAACATTTTCAAATAACAAACTTTTGCCTTTAACTTTTCTGTTGTTTATTTTGTATTTGTATTTTTTTTAAAATAATTGAGTTCTTTACCCTGACTTTACTAGAACTTTATTTAGCTTTTCAAGTAAAAATTTAGACCACTGATTTTAAATATTTCTTTTCTTCTAATAAATATGAGCATTTTAAATGATCAGTTTACCTCTATATACTACTTTATTTGATTCCCAAATATCTAAATGTAGTATTTGATTATACTTCCCTTCAAATTATATGCTCGTTTCCTTGGGATTTTTTTTTAATGCATGGGTTTATACCTGTGGTTAATTTCAAAATACTTGAGTATTTCCAATTTTATTGCTACTAGAGAACATACTCTGTAGGATTTCAATATATTGAAAATTTTAAGCATGTTTTTTAGTCAGTGTGTGGTCTCATGTCATGCAGTCTGTGTGCACTCATGTGGGCCACAGTTGTGAGGTGTAGTGGCCTTTAAATGTCAATTAGGTCACGCTGTTGTGTGCTGTTGCTAAGATCCTCTATATCCGGATTAATTTTTAGTCTATCTATTCTCTTACTGAGAAAAAGGTTTTCAAATTTTAAACTATATCAATTTTTATGTTTCTCCTATTGATTCTTTTATTTTTTTGCTTCTTCTATTTAGAAGCTCTGTTAGCAGGTGTACACTCATTTGTAATTGTTGTGTCTTCCTGAAGGATTTTCCTTTTTGTTATTGTGAAATATCTTTCTTTATATCCGGAATCTCTTCTTTACCTTAAGTCTACTGGGTTTGACATTGATAGATACCCTAGCTTTCATAATACTGTTTTCATGGTATACATAAATTTTCATAATTTACTTTCAATTTGTATGTGCCTTTAGGTGTGAAGTATATAAGTCTTATGATCAATGTATAGTTGAACCTTGTATTTTTAGTCTAGTCTGGAGAAGTTCAGTCTTTCAATTAAAATTTTGATTCAATTTTATATATTACAATAGTCATTGAGGTTGGATTTAAATCTACCATTTTGCTATTTGTTTAAAATTTATTTTATTTGATATTTTTCCCTCTGTTATTTCTTTCCTCTCTTCATTTTGCTTAGTTAAATATTTGTGAATATTTTAGTTCCTGTTGGCTGTTTTTAATATATGCCTTTGCATTTAAGTGTTTATTCAAAGGATTATTATATGCATCTTCAAGTTGTTATGCTGTCTATCTAGACTTAATGTTATATTAGTCATATAAAATAAAGCGACATTGCTATGATATTATTTCATATAGCTCATCCTTTCTGGAATTGTTGTAGATTTACACTGGCATTTACTATAATTCCCCAAAACAGTTTCATAATTCTAACTTTAAACAGTAATGTGTATTTCCTATTAAGAAAAGAAATATATATGCATACATATTTATTTATATTTGCCTACTTCCTGTTTTTCCTATTTACTCTTCTGTTGATCTGAGTTTCTGTATAATGTCATTTTTCTTCAACCTAACCTACTTTGCTTAGCTATTCCCATAGTACAGATCTGCTGCCAACATATTCTCTCAGTTTTGGTTTATTGGATAATTTTTAAAAAAATTTTGCATCTGATTTTGAGTAAAAGTGTTATTGCATATAAATCTTCTCCTGATTTTTTTCTTCCAGTACTTTAAATACATAATTGTATTGTTTGCAGGCCTCTGTTGTATTGCAAAAGCTTCTGCTCTTCTTATTATTCATAATACTATGTCACTTTTTTCCCCTCTGTTTTCAAGATTTTCTAACTTTGAATTTTAGTGCTTGGACTGTGACATGGCTAGATATAGTTTTCTTTAATATTTAGTTATCTTGGAGGGTTGAATGAGCTTCTCAGACATGTAAGTTCATCCTTTTTTGCCAGCTTTGAAGCACATTTAATTACTATATTTTTAAGTAATTTTTCATCCCAGTATTCCCTTCTTATCCTTCAGAGACTCCAGCTGCATATGTATTAGAGTTCTGATGTTATTCCACAAAACACTGAGGCTCTGATCACTTCCTCTAGGTTTTTCTTTCTGTTAAGTTGTATGATTTCTATTGATGTGTCTTCAAGTGCAGTGAATCTTTGGCCTTCTGCAGTCTTTTGTTAAGCCTATCCAGGGATTATTTATTTCAGGTATTTTACTTTTCCTTTTAGACTCATTATTAGCTCCTTTTACAATAGAAACATGTTGCCAAGAAAAGATAGATATTAGCTCTTGGAATGAGAGATTTGAATATTGGAAAAGTTTAATGATACCCATTTATAGTATTGTGCAGAAACCAAGAAGACAAATGATTAACTAACCTTCTTATAGGAAAGGCAAAATAGAAATGTAAATAATAATTCTAGTGCTTTGTTTAGTCCTTATAGATTTTCTTTGGCAATGTTTATGTTTGCATTCAAATCTTTATCATTTAATTATATTTCTATTGATTATTTTTTCTGTGATACTTTTGTGCCTTTAAAATAAAAATTGTGAGCCTTCAAAGGAAACAATGAAGAACATGAAGAGAAAGCCTACAGAATGGGAGAAAATCTTTGCCAGCTGCACCTCAGATACAGCTTTAATCTCTAGGTTATATAAAGAACTCAGAAAACTTAACATTAAAATAAGAAATAACAAATAAATTGGCAAAGGAACTGAACAGGTACTTCACAAAAGAAGAAATACCATCTGTCAACAAATTATGAAAAAATGTTCAGCATCTCTAGCAATTAGAGAAATGCAAATTAAAACTACACTGAAATTTCATTTCACTCCAGTCAGAATGGCAAATATCAGGTATACACAAAACAAGAAATGTTGGTGGAGGATTTGGGGAAAAAGGTACACTCATATTGTTGGTGGGACTACAAATTGATGCAACCACTATGGAAAGCAGTATGGAGATTCCTTGGAAAACTTGGAGTGGAACCACGATTTGATCCAGTTATCCCACTCCTCAGCATATACCTAAAGGACTTAAAATCAGCATAGTATAGTGACTCGGCCATATCGATGTTTAGAGCAGCTCAATTCATAATAGCTAAATTATAGAATCAACCTAGATGCCCTTCAACAGATGAATGGATAAAGAAAATGTGGTACGTATACACAATGGATTATTACGCAGCCATAAACTAGAAAATTATGGCATTTTCTGGTAAATGGATAGAACTGGAGACTATCATGCTAAATGAAATAGGCAATCCTCTAAAACCAAAGCCAAAATATTTTCTCTAATATGTGAATGCTAACACACAATAAAGGGTGGGAGGTTAGGGAAGAATAGAAGTACTTTGGATTAGACAAAGGGGGAATGAAGAGAAAGTAGGAGGTTGTGAATAGGAAAGAGAGTAGAATAAATTGGACATTACTTTCCTGTGATCATATATGAATACATGACTAGTGTAACTCCACATCATGTACAACCACAAGAGTGGGAAGTTATACTCCATGTTTGTATAGTATGTCAAAATACATTTTACTGTCATATGTAACTAAAAAGAACAAATTAAAAAAAAAACCATTCTGAGCTTTAATGCCTTTTTTGAAATTTGAGCAAGTTGCAAAATTGTAAAAGTAAAATAATTTTAATAATTATTATCTCTTGCCAACTTATATCTTCCTTAGTAGTTTTAACTCTGCAGAATTCAAATGCCTATCCAACACTATTAGTTTGAAGTGTTGTGCTAGTTCAATGAAGTTATAAAGTATTTTTCTAGACTCTAAACATTGAAGCCATAGAAGCTTCTAAACGGCCTCTAAATAATGGTAAAAAGATTAGATCAGTAGCTTCCCGAAGCACTTTCCAGCCAACTGATTGGATTAGTATGGCATTAGGAACTTAGGTCAACCCCCATGCTGTGTGTGCTTGGCTTCCTGAGAAAAATCTGGAACGATAGCCACTTAGCTCCCAAGATCTCAGCTTTTTATGTCTAGAAAGAAAAATTATACTCTAACCTTAAGAGATAAGGCCATGTGGCTCCCATCAATTCTTTGCTGCTCTTAGTTTAACTCTAGCCCAGTGTAGATTCATGTCTGTTGTTAGTCACCCAGTGACTCAGATGCTCATCTGGTCTTGAACTAGAGAAACCTGTAAACCACCACTGATGAATAATTTCTGCTTATATGGTTATAGCCCTAGGAGCCTTAAAGAGCTTGAAGAAAGGTTTCATTAAGTACCAACTGGCAAACCATGATTCTTCAATGACACTCGTCTATTGCACTAGAAATAAAAGACGGATGTTTTTTTGAATGTTTGAGTCACTGAACACCTGTCTGAGTGGCGGGACTGATGAAAAGGAGTAACAGAAACAGCACACCTGTGGATGTGAATGTTCTTTATAAACCCATGGCTGAGGTTTTTTTTTTTTTTTTTTTTTTTTTGTAGTAAATAATTGTAGCAGTAGTTTTTAAATGAAAAGCAGGGATGATTATACCTAGAAAATTGGCTCTGAAAGTCTAATTGGTAGACTCATACAATCTGGAGACATAAATGCAGATACGTGGACTAAAAAGCACCAAGTTCCCTATAAGTGGTCTAGATATCTACTTTTCTCATAAATGTGTGGGCAACTGGTTCTTGCCCTGATGAACAGAAAAAAGAGGAGAGATATCAAGATCCAGAAGAAGTGTTCATAGAAAATTCTTAGAAGTATTTTTCAGGGGTTCACATATTTTTAAAACATGTTTTAAAGTGTAAAACTTAATGTTTTGAAAATATCTAAAAATAAAAGTGTTTGGGGAAACAAATATATCAGTAATGAAATTTAGGGTTATTTTCTCCTCAGTAGGAACTTGCAGAGTAATTTTAATAGGTTTTTTTTTCCCCTTTCTTTCTTTTTGTACCAGAGATTGAACCCAGGAGCACTCAACTACTGAGCCGCATCTCCAGTACTTTAATTTTAAAAAATTTTTGAGACAGGGTCTCATTACGTTGCTGTGGCTGACTGAACTTGCAATCCTTCTGCCTCAGCTTCTTGAGCCCCTGGGATTACAGGAGTGTGTCATCCTCACTATGTATGTTTAGAAGAGGTTTTGCTCATATTGTTGACATCTTATTTTCTTCTCAAAGATATTCTTATGAGACATTTTCATCATTTTGTGGTTGGTCTCAGTGTGAATACTCGCCTCCTTCAGTTGTGCTTTCTAATGAAGTAAAGGAAAGTAAAATACAATTCTGTTATTGAAAAAAAATAGACTGCTGATAAGTCAAAGCCACTTTCTGCAGAGTTAAGCAGAGCAGAGTTGCATATGCTTTTAGAACATGATGACTATGTCTTTCTTGATCATATCTTCTCCTAGTCTGATAAGGTGCTACACGGGTCCTCAGAAGGTTGTCTCTTACCAGAAAGGAGGTAATTGATGAAACATGTTTCACAGAATTCAGCTCCTCTAGCAGGGGGGGGGGGCACTGTAGGGTGTAGCATTTTCCTGCTAGCGTCCACATGATGATGGTGAGCTCTGCTGTCACTATGCTGAATACAGCACTTTAGGATCCCATTTCTATTACCCCAGGACCTTGGTTTAAATGTCAGATTACTCACTCTCCTCACATATAGATCCCTGAGCATTGACCTACCCTGGCCTACATGTGGATGTTTGTGAATTCCAAGCCTGATTGATCAAAAGGAGCTTTGAAAATTACTGATTCCTGGCTCCATCCAGAATATTTCAATCTGCAGAATTTGGGTAACATTTTTAATGTTTGGGAATCTTGGATCAAGTATCCCCTAAAAGCATTTAGTTTTGTATTCCTGAAAAAAAAAATCAAACTAGAAAAACAGGTACTTGGGAACATGATGTCTGATATTTCTTGCTGCCAAGAAATGGTGAGGAAGCTTCTGTGTATTTTATCCTTATCCACAGGAAAAGTTTGGAGGGATTCTTTCCATTTCGATGCTGAGAGAGGCCCTTTCATTTTATAAATTGGCATATGCATAAATAAAGTGTGAATGTCAAATATGTTTGATGGTTTTTCTTGTGTTTTAAATTTAATTTTGTTTTTTCAAAGTCACATATGGAGAAAATGGTTGCTTGGCTTTTGGGAAGGATGTGGGAGTTGGACTTTCAATCAATCTCCAGTAATGTCTGCAGCAGACACAGCTGGGATGACCAAGCATTCCATCCAGCTCTTTAGTTTTAGCACTGGAAGACCGGATGTGAAATCCTCAGCCCCAGGAGAACTAGGATTCTTGGCCATCCTAGCCACACCCTGTTGCTGAGGCACTTAGTGTCTCCAATTACAAAGCCCTTCAAGGTTCTGCAGAATCAGGGTTCCTATGGGCTTCTGCAGCAGATTTAGGATTTCACTTTTTCTAGTTCATTCAATTCTAGATCCCAACTCTCGTTGACCTCTCTTTTCTGCTCTATCTAATATTTGTCCACAAGGATTTCTGCTTTTATGAAAAACCATTTATCAGGGTTGTAGCTCAGTGGTAGAGTGCTTTGATTAGCACATGTGAGGCACTGGGTTTGATTCTCAGTACCACATATAAATAAACAGATAGATAGATAGATAAAGGTTTTGTGTCCACCTACATCTAAAAGTATATTTAAAAAACCATTTATCATTGTTTTTGAGGGATTTGGAGAAAGAATGAAGATAACCACCATGAATGTTAGATTATATAAATATGTATGTATATACGCACACAAATATACTTTATATATACATATAAAATCATATATATGAGTTCTAATTTTGAAATACGGATATAGTTGATTTTGGTGATTTGCTGAATTATCAGAGGTTGGGTTAAATTTTACCTAAAATCAACTCCAGGGCTTTATGAGAGGACAGTGTCTCCCAGTACTGTGAGTTTCTAGGGATCCTTTTCTCATCATATATTACCTGGATTCTTTCTCTTATTACTACAAACATAAAACTCAGGTCTTTTTCAATTTTTACAAATTTACACTTAAACTCATGGGTTTCATGAGTTTAGTAGGTTTTATGGTTTAGATATGAAGTGTTCCCCAAAAGTTCATGTGTGAAACAATGCAAGAAACCCAGAGGTGAAATGCTTGGGCTTGATAGCCCAAACCTAATCAGCGCATTAATCCCTGATAGGGATTAACTGGGCAGTAACTGTAGTCACGTCGGGTGAGGCTAGAGGATATTGGTCACTGGGGCATGCCTTTGGGTTATATATTTTGTCCCTGATGAGCAGAATGTTCTCTCTGCTTCCTTGTTGCCACATCCTGAGCTGCTTTCCTCTCTCAAACTCTCTGCCATGATGGTCTGCCACACCTTGAGCTTAGAGCAATAGAGTTGTCTCTCTATGGAGTGAGACCTCTAAAACTGTGGGCCAAATGAACTTTTCCTACTCTAATTGTTCTTGTTGGGTCTTTTGGTCACAGCAATGAACAGCTGACTAAAGCAATAGGTTTTACTACTAGGTTCAGGCAATGCCATAGGAGAGGATCCCTCCCTCCTCTATGGCCTTTGCCATATTCTCCTTCCCTTAGCCTCTCTCGATCACAGAACATGTCTGTCTGCACATTGATCTTCCAGTGTCTCAGCTTCTGCCCTGGGAAGTATAGTGATGAATGGTCTTTGTTGTCTATCATAGTATTTGAAGTTAAAGTATTAATTTCAGTAATTACAAAAGTCTACAGAATGGAAGTATTGGATGTCAAAACCCCTTGCCCTCTGAAATTAGGAACTTAGGAGAAATATTTTCTGCAAAGCTGACCATTCCGTTTCAGAGAACAGCATTGGTGGGAGTTAGGACAAAAATAGATTCCCTGTGCATCATTTCAAGAGAAATAAGAAAGAATAATCAAAGATGATGATGAGACCTTTAATGAAGCATTTAACACAAACCAAGAATTTTACTTTGATGATTTGCAGAAAAGTGCAGCCTAGATACAAGATAAACAAACATGCTTAGGTTTACACAAGTAGCAACATAGCAAATATCAAAACTGGGTTCCTTTTCAGCCAGCCTGAGTGCAGAGTATGCACTCTTTACCCACACTCACATCACACAAGAATATGGTGTGCTCTTTTTCACAGGTGTGTCTGCATGCATATAATTTTAGAACTGCTAGAAAACAGATGGAATATTTTATTTGTTTTGAACTTTTTTTCATTCTGATTTACAAGGCCTAGGTGATGCTCACCAGCATCCCAGGACTGGGATTATGACCTTCTGGCTTTAGCATATGAGTATGTATAGAAGCTGGTGGAATAAGGGCCATATGTCATCACTGTCATCAGAACTGCATTGTCACCATCCTGGGACTCTCCTAGCCACTGTGCTTCCCTTCCCAGCAGTCTTTACTTACTGCCTTCTCTCTGAGGTCTGGATGCCCTTTTACCCCATTGCTGCTCAGCCCCAGTGCAGACTCTTTCCCAGTCTGAAAACTCTGTAGAGCCAGACCAGGAGTGAGCTATAGTATGTACTGAGAAAATACTAGTCTTTGATATTAATAGGAAGGGTTTTTACATGGTTTGTAAACTTTATTTTTTTCCTTGACACTCTTGAAGTATACATCTACAGATTTCAAAGCAGATCAGTAACCATTATAATACATTAAAACACACACACACACACACACACACACACACACGGTCCCTAACTTATGATGGTGTGATTTACATTTTTTTTTTTTTTACTTTGTGATAGTACAAAAACAACATGCATTGAGTAGGAACTGTACTGCAAAACTTGACTTTTGATCTTTTCTTGGGCCAGTGACTCATGATGCTGGGCAGCAAGTAGCAGTAAGCCCCGGTCCCCAATCATGAGGGTAAAATTACTCCACATTGTACTGCATTGCCAAGTGGGTTCAGTGTGCTAAATGCATTTTCAGGTGTATCAGGACATGTTAACTTGAGGAGCATCTCTCTCCCTCGTTCCATACACACATACGTATGCCTGTTCACACATAAGCACACACACATATGATTTAGATCATGTCTCTTCAACAAAAGAAATGAAGGCTTTCTAGAAGCAAAAAGAATTTCTCTTGTCCCTTCCAATATTATCCTCTGTGCTGCGAGTTTCAGACTTGTTAATCTGTTGAAGGGCAGAATGGACTAGCTGAGACTGTCTGTGGCTAACTCTTATAGAACACACAGAGTTCAGGCAGTGAAGGCTCAGTACACAGGCTGAGAGGAATGAAGATAGTCTATTGAAAAACAAGGACCATTTTCCTTTAGTGTCCTCTCCAAGTCCTTTAACTTCTTTAAAGTGGGGATGATGACTCGAGTTTGTATCTAAGGAACACAAAAGTCACTTCTGTCCTCATGTAAGAAAAAAGCTGAACAAACTGAAAAGCAAAATTCTTAGAGCCATCAGAGAACTGAAGTCTTCAGGCAAAAAGCTGCTCCCTCAAAAAAAAAATTTTTTTTTTTTTTGGAGAGACAAGAAGATAAAGAGAACCACATTGAACAGAACAGAAACTTCCATGTGAACCATTCTCAGGTTAGGAAATCTTAAATTATAGTTGATGAATCACTTGGTGATCATGGTGGGCAAGTCTGTGATGAAAAAATTCCAAAGCTGTTCCAATCTTAGGGGGCCCCTATACACTTTTGCGAATTTTACCTTTACAGACCTCACCAGGTTCCCAGAGTGAAGACCAGAGAAAAGTCTCCTCATGGTTCCAACAGAGAGAAAGGGAAGAGTAGCCAGTTTCAAATATGCTAGAGCACTCAAAATGTGAATCCCATTCATTAGACCTGTTAGGGTAGTGAAAGGATTGGGCGTGGCATATGTATCAAGCCCAGTGCCTGTGAGAGCTGTGTTGCTTTTATAATTTAACCATTTTCTGTATTAACTATAACTTATCCACATCTACTAAAGAAGATATACATAAGATAGAGGTCCACAGAGAGGCTTAACGGACAACTATGAAAGGGGAGCTTTAGGAATACTTTTAAAGGTGTGATGATTTGCATGTTGGAAGAATTACCATAATTTGGCACACCATCCATCATGTGCAGTCTCCTGGGAGTCCTGTGAGATTCTTACTTATTCTCTGAGAAAGAAGCAAAGGTGATTTCTGAAGTCTGCCCTACTTTTTCAGGCCATTTACTTCAGAAGTCAGGGTTATAGTTTAAATCTTCCAAGTCTTGGCCACTTCCCCTTCTTGGGAATGCATCCTCTCAGCTGGATGGTGACTTGTTAACTGTGATCTTAGTAGGTCTTATTGCTTCTCAGCTGGCTCCTGCCAGAGCAGACAGTAGCAGACACTTTGAGACATTGCTGGCTGAAGACTGCAGAGAGCACTCCAAGGTTTCAATCCATCTCAGAGACACAGAGGGAGGCAGGCAAACCTGTGTGCAGATGAGGACTTTGCCAGAAGAAACCACCTGGGGTCCAGATGACAGGTGTTTGGAAGTCCTACTATTAATATTTTCCTTCTTGGCTTTAAAACTTTAGTGTTTGGATCTCTCAGGAATAATTATTATATTTTTCTTCTTCCCCAGATGTTAATGATTGAGATTTAAAACTACTATGTGTCTAAACTTCTAATACATATGTCTCATTTTTACTTTGATCCTTGTAATTTTAAAGAATTACACTTTTTTTTCATATTTTTTCTCCCTTTGGATAATTTACCCTTGTTCTTCCTCCTACTCATCCTCAGGCTGTTTTCTGTAGTCATAGCTGAACTTAGTAACTTTCAAATGACTTCTTTTTCTTATTAGATCCACAAAATGGCTTAGTATAGTTTAGATGCCTTTCCACCCACTGGATCCTATACTGAGGATGGAACCCAAGGCCTCATGTGTGCTAGGAAAGTGCCCTACCACTGACCTATATCCCTAGTACTTTAGATTTTTAAGTACCCAAGTGAATTCCTTAAATTAATCATTTCCCCTTAGTTTCAAAAGCAAATGTCAAAGTAGACTTTGGTTGTATGTATTAGTCAGAGGCGATCTCTGGTCAGTAGGACTTCATCAGTATGACTTCTGGAGAAATTAGAATTGAAATTTAAAATGGCACTTCAGTAAGATCCCTGACCTGTTAATGAACCTAAAACAACTGCACAGTTGCTTTCCAAGGCAGTGAGTGACTCTCACAAGTTAAGGATGAGCTGCAAACATTCTGAATTCTGAAATGACATATTGTGGAACTCTCATCTATAGGTTCATATATTCAACAGATTAAAAAGTTGATTAAAATGATTACGATTTTTGATGAAGGTCTTAGATGAATCTATAAAATACATACCAATAAAATTTAGGAATGATACAAATATGAAAGGGCTAATTAATATTTTTGATGAAAAGGCATGAAATTATGAGATCAGAATTGAATTTTAAATTTAAAAGCAAGCATAAATATAATAGGTTACATATAAAGGTCAACACTTCCATACGAACAGTAACTTTCCAGTTGTGACATGAGAAATGAGGAGACCTGTGTTCATAGCAATTAACATGAAAAATGAGCTGTCACTTTAGGAGACTTTACTGTCAATCCAAGGGTGGTGAGTACTCATTGTACTCTGCGTTGACCAGATAAATACCTGGAATATTGTGACCAGTCATGGATGCCACACAGGGGAGTTGGACACTCTGGAGAGATGTCAGTTTTAACCTGGTGGGATGTGTGGTAGTTTTCAGATACACCCTGTGTGGGGAGAATAGCTAATGTAGTTGGTGTCATGTAAGCAGGAGGAGGGAAAGCTTATGGAACCATGATTGGTTCAACAGATCCCTGATGGTCTCTAGGTGTCAAAGGAATTGACTCTCTTAAGTCAGAAGGCAGAATCTAGAACACATTGGTGGAGGATACAAGGAAGTCTATTTTTACTATAAGAAAGAACTTTGTCATAGTGGTAGCTGTTCAGCAGGCTGCTTCTCAACATCGTGAAGCTCCTATCACTCAGTATGGAGGGCCAGCTAGCACTCTCACTTGAGATGCTAAGATGCTGTGAAAGAGCCTCTTTGGTAAGGCTTTGTACTCCCCTGAAGATCTTTCACAAGATCAAACTCCGTGATAACTTTCATTTTTGAAATTCAAGATTAATGTTATTTCAAGAATTACTTTTATTGATCTTTTATGAAATGTGATTTGCTCTCTGTGAGATGACTTTATGCCTATTCATCTTTTCACATTTCAGCTATATTTTCCCATAAAACTTTGATAATGTTCACATAACCTAGTATTGAGAGGTTGCAGTAAGTTTGCATTGTGACTATCCTTGAGCCCCTTTGACATTCATATGCTTCATTTGTATTCTCAGCAAGATCATGACTGTCTCTCCATTTTCTGGGTGAGGATTTATTTCATTATTCTGAAATTTACAAAATGAGCATACATTCCCAATTCACATTTTTGGCCACTAGTGCATCTTATTAGGGATACAAATTCATTTTCAACAAGTGAAAACAAACACACCAATCTACAAAAATGGTCTTCAAGAATAAGTGGGTTAGTAAATTCTTCTAATTAGTCCTTCAAAGGCTCTTCCCCAAAGAGGATTCCTCTGGATACACATCTCCAACTGTTCCATCTCCCTCATCTTGGACACCCTCTTATGCTCCCATCACATGATTTTCTACCAATACAGAAAGGTATATTAGCTCTCAAAATTGCTGATTTTGCTTTTCTAGTATGTTTCTCTCCATCTGTATCCCCACAATTATATTTTAAAAAGTCTATATATTGATGATACCTGTATGTCTTCAGCTTGGGAATCAATCTAATTTTTGAACAGAACCTGGTTAAGAGCAACAGTCTTCATCACATTTTTTAAAAAAGCCACCTGGAAATCCACAGGCCTCAGTTGGAATATCACCTCAGGGTCATGAAGTGCAGCCTATCACAGGCTGAGTACATGAGCAGCCCTAAGAAATTCAAGCATTATCTTTTCTGACTGCAGCTTAACTGAACATTCTGAATCCAGAATCTGGAATTTAGGCTGAAAAAAATGTAAAAGGACCTTCTTAATGAAGTCCATTTGCAGGCCTGTTGATTTAGTTACTAGCTCCTGCAGTGAGTATTAATTGGTAAAATGGATATATCTGCAGGAATGACAATGACAAACGAAGTAAGTATCTGGCTTTCAGGGCATCAGAAGTCATCAGAGTAAAACTCATTGTTCAGACTGATAGTCAAGCATTGTAGCTGCATTTGCCCTTGTTTGGCTACCTATGCTGGGGGAGTTTACCTTAGCATATGGGCTGCTGTTATGGCAAAGAAGGGTGTAATATCAGTCTGTTTTAGATGCCATTTGTGCCCACTAGCAAACACTCCTCACAAGTTGTCATAATTATTGGATATACTCATGATTGCGTGGACTTAAAAAGAGAAATACTTAAGCTTATATTTAATAAGAAAATGTAAATCAATCAAAATGTATTCTCTCTCTCATACATGCACACACACACACACACACACACACACGTATACCACTGATTTCAGACAGTTGCTGTTATCTTAGATGAGCCAGCCTGAGTACTATTAACTGTTCCTAGTCTTCTAGGGCTTCTTTTGCCTTCCTACTCCCTGTATTAGTCCATTTTGTTAAAATTTTTTAAAAATATTTTTAGTTGTAGATATACACAATACATTTATTTATTTATTTGTTTATTTTTGTGGTTCCAAGGGCCCAACCCAGTGCCTCCCATATGCTAGGCAAGCATTCTACCACTGAGCTAAAACCCTAGCCCCTAATAGTTCCTCTTCTGTTACTATAATAAAATTCCTGATGCTCCGTACTTTATTTACAAAGAGGTTTCTGTATACTACCAGTTTGGAGGTCCAAGAGATAGCTTCAGCATCTGCTTAGCTCTGGGGAGGGCATTTTGGCAACATCAGAACATGGTGGATGAACCATGGTAGGAGTGCGTGCCGGAATGAGAAATCACATTGTGAAACAGGAGGCCAGAACAATTTAGGGATCCAGTTTGTTCTCCTGGAAACTAGTCAATGTCCCTTGAGAACTACATTATTCCCTTCTGAGGGTCGTGATTTCAATGACTAAAGACCTTCTACTGGGTCCCGCATCTTAGAGAATTTACCATCTCAACTCTGCCACTTGGAGGACTAAGCTTCCAGCACATGACATTTGTGTAAACACTCAAATCATATCCAATCCATAGCTCTCCTCAAGAGAAGGACATAATTATTAATTAACTTTTAAAGAAATGAAAAATAGATGTCTAGCTTGACATAATTCAATAAAATTGTCTGCGACTATGCCAACATTTTGTACTTAAAGTATCTGACATAGTAGTTAACAGCCACATGTGGCTATCGTGTACTTAAAATGTGGCTAATGTGATTAGGAAGTAAATTTTAAAATTTATTTAATTTCAACATAATTTAAATAGCCATATGTGACTAGTGGCTATCACACTGAATAGTACAGCAATCCTCGAAAAACTCACAGCATCAGAAAATGTACTGAGGAAATGCATTAATTACTCAGTGCGATTCACCGTTTTGAATTTCTACATTGAATTCAATGATACTCAAATGTTATATCAGTTTTGCTAGATGTTAAAATCATTATTAATAAAGAAAAATAATCAAATTAACTGAAGTATTTATAGTTAGTAAAAGACCATTCTCTGTTGTATGCTGATTTGAAGATCTGCATAACAAATCTATCATCTATGATTTTCATAAGCATTTAAAATTAGATTTTTTCCCCATATCTTGCAAGAGAGGAAAACAGTATGCCAGTTTAATAAGAAAGCCAAAGTCTTAAGCCAGTAAGTGGTAGAGCCAATGACTGGAGTCCAGGGAAGATTCAACACTAATGCTTTTCACAATGAATATTCCTCAACTGGTCTGGTAGAGCATGGTGCTCAGCAGAGTCAGAAACATGAACTCTGGCACCAGCTGCCTGATTTGAATCCTGCATCTACCACATAAGCCTCAATTTTCTCATTTTAATATAGAAATAAGAAAGGCATCCACCTCACTGGTTTGTTATGAGGGTAAAGTAAGTTAACAACATCTGGCACATTGTTTAAACCATCAGAATTGCCTATCATCATTATTTTTAATTTGAAAGAGACTATCCTTTGTAAAGATGCTGATTTGATATGATACTAATAGATGGAATACTTTGGGTGTATTTTCCTAAGAAATAAGAGAGACTAATAATTTAGATAATTCAAGAAGAAACACCCTGCTGTTTAGTCACTTTGGTGTCTTCATCACTGAGATTGCAAGTTTCAGAGCACTCATGGTCTGACCGATTCCTCACATCTTTGCTTTTCATGTTACCCTTAGAGATGTCTCCTTTGGTGTCTTTGATTGGTTTTGAATGCTGAGCAGTGACAAGCACCAACACAGCTGGAAAGAGCTGAAAGGTTTGCAGTTCTGTCTTCCAGCAGGGAATTATTGCCATGGATACCAGCATCAGAGAAAGACTGGGGAGCACTATCCACTTGCCTCCTGAGTGTCTGACATCTGTTTCTGGCAAGGCCAATAACGAATGTGCTAGTAGTTTATATCAAATGGAAGACTGATGCACACCTGTTTTCCCTCCACAGATGGCCTCCGCCCAAGATGCCAGATATGGTCAAAAAGACTCCTCTGACCAGAACTTTGACTACATGTTCAAATTGCTGATCATTGGCAATAGCAGTGTGGGGAAGACATCTTTTCTGTTCCGTTATGCGGATGACTCCTTTACATCTGCATTCGTCAGCACAGTTGGGATCGATTTCAAAGTAAAAACTGTATTCAAAAATGAAAAGAGAATCAAGCTCCAGATTTGGGTAAGTGACTTTGAACTGACAGTGTTCTTCAATCTGGGGTGGTGGACATATAAATGTGTCAGGGAAAAACTTTCTGCCTTTTTCTGTCTCCATGGGATCTGCGAGCTTTGATTTCTAGTTGCTTTGCGGTACAACATTCTGTTTCAAAGACAGTAGGGTGACACCTTTTGAAGTCATGGAGAACAAATTATGCTTTGTTGTCAAGTAATGCTCCTTAACAGTTTTAAGAAGGAGAAAAAAGCTAAACTTCTGTTGTCTTGTGGCAGAAGGAACACTCAGTGAGAAGTCCAGCTCCGCCTTTTATGAGCTGTGTGACCTCAAACAAATCTGTGAGTTTTTCTGTGACATTTCTACAGTCTATAAAATGGGCAATGCAGATCTGACTTTTTAGGACCCAGGAAGTAGCCTGCCCTGGACATTGTAAAACAGAAGGTTAACAATCAAATTATAAGAAAAGCTGGGATCTGATCCTTCATAAAGTTCCAGCTCTGACTTTGTACATGGTCTATTTGTAGTTCACAAACTTTGTGTCTTCAACTCTAAAAACTATGTTTATACCCTCAAATGAAACAAACTAGTTATTTGAAATGGGTCATCTCTAGGTAGAAAATAGCCCACAAATTTTGAGAGCATTTGGCTAGATTTCTGCCTCCTTCCACTGCCTGAAGAAGATCAGATGTTTCTTAATTAAATTGTTGAACTAAATTTAGGAGACTCATGAGCAAAAAAACAAAACAGAATAAAAATGTATTTGGGTAATAAGTCCAAGGTAATATAAGAGATGAAGTAAGACCAGATCGGTGACAACACGAGGGGTTTAAGTAGTAAATATTTTATGGACTCCAAAGTAAGTACTTAGACAAAATGTCTTTGCAGTCAATTTTGGACCCCTTTTCCTGTTCACATGTCCCTGTATCACTCAGATGATTCCAGCTATAAATAGGCATTTCCTAAGAGGTGTTTACTCCCTCCTTCCAAGATACTTCTGACAGCTACTACCATTTGGTGCTGGTTCCATGATGTAGGACTGATGGTAATTCTTCTTTCTTCAATATGGAAAACTGAAAGAGAGACAAATCCCAGAGCATGATACTTAAACTTTTTTAAAAAATAAAACAGCCATTTATAAAAATATTTATATAACAGAATGACCTTCAAATTTAAACACTAACTCTTTGTTAGTGTTTTACTTATTCTGACTCTGAAGTCTTGCAAGTCTAACTGGAACTCATAAGAACTTGGACAATTAGGTCTCAGAGCACCTTCAAAGCTCCACCATCTCCTAAAGTCATTTTGTTTGAGAGGGTGCGTGCTTAGGAGCTTGACTTCAATCAACGTAGACACCAGCCATACACCCCTGTGTATGGAGATGAAAAGAGCCTTGGGACCTGTTTTTTTCTTTTTTCTTCCTTTTGAGCTTTAGGCAACCAAACATCATATGATAAATTTCATGATCAGGTTTAAGAAAGGCCCTTTACTCTCAGTATCTTTGGTGTATTTGGCAGCCACACATCTCTTAATCCATTACAGTGTTCTTTCTACTAATATGAAAGAACAGTCATTCCTCTGGCTGAAAGCTTCTCTTTTTCTCCTCTCTTGTTTGTCTTAGAGATATTTTAAAATGTTTGTTGTAATCATTTAGACAAAACAACAATATGATGTGTTCAACCAGTCTTATAATTGTTAGTAATTTTTCAATCTAGATTTTTTTAAAGGTATGGGGCTTTTTGTTTATTTAGTTTTTTTATGTGGTGCTGTTGATTGAGCACAGTGCCTCACACATGCTAAGCAAGCATTGTATCACTGAGCCACAACCCCAGTCCTCAATCTAGATTTTTGACAGAAATCTTTGTTGTGATGCAAAATCTTCTATCCTTAATGTAAAGCAGATTATTTATCTTAGTTATGAAAATATTTTTTTAAAAAACATAGTCCTGAGCCAGACCAGGGCTACTTTCATTCACTATTTTGACATTGAGGTTCAGGGATTTCAATCAATGTCTTCCTTCTAGATGAATGCTGCTCTTCTCTGAGCTAACCATAGCCCAACTGGGACCCTCCAATTTCTTTTATTCTGTTACTTTCTCATGCTTTCTAGTTTCTGTAACTTCACACAATGCCTCTGATATATCATTCTCTTCTCATTTGTCTCGAATCCTCTATTTAACATTTTTTTCTAAAACCTCTGTGTTTCTTCATAACCTGGGACCTCATTCCAGGATTCCTTCCCTTTTTCTGGGGATACCCCCCACCCCGCCTCACTCAGGGTCATTCACACACAAAGCTCTTAATGCACATGAGTCTAGGGGTGTAAAAATTACTTTTATACTACTATCATCTGCTCTACTAGATTGTGAAATATTCAAAAGAAGTATTATACAAAGATTTTGGGATTACTGACCTTGTAGCATAGTTAGAAGGAAAGATTAATGTTTATATAACAATTACATATTTCTACAAAAAGATGCCAAATTGCAGCAACAGTGTACACATCTATCAATTATTGAATAAACATTCTCCATGCCTTATTTCTTAATTCTCACAACAACCCAACTTTGTATTTATTATAATTCCTATTTTGCCTAAGAAATCTGAAGGTGGGACAAATTAAATAACTTGTTTAGGGTCATATCCTGTGAATGGTAAGAGGAAATTCTGGGATAGATCCTCATCATATGCCAGTTTGGGGTATGTGCCCTTCACCACTATGCTGATATGATTAAGAAGCCTTGAATACAGTAGTGTTTTGTGAAGAGCACTTGATCAGTGTATCCTGGGATACTGAAAATATTTTTTGAAAGAGTCTGACTCTCTCAATGAATTGCAGCATTCAAGAGGAAATATAATAAGAAGTTGACACAGTGGTGTGCTTGCTTTTTGCTCTAATGCATTTGTGCTGAAAAAATATTTAGTTGAGTATAGTTATTAGTGCTTAACAAGTTTGACAAATCATTTCCTTGGGAACATATTTAACGCTGATGATTTGTTATCTCATTGTTTTATGAACCAATTAACTTCCCTTCCAAGCCTATAGTACTTTTATGCACTTATATTTTATTGTGTAACTAAGCTTTGTTAAGATGGTCACATCATTTTAGCCTATTATATATTCTCTCTATATAAACTATTTTGCTTCAATCAAGCAAAACAGTTTCACAGTATGGAAACCATCATGGATTAGTTCACTGTCTTTACCAAGATAGATTGTAGATATTGATGTGATTTTTATAGCTCTATTAATGTTTAATTAACTATAAATAGAACCAAGCTGGGCTGAGATCGTGGCTCAGTGGTAGAGCACTTGCCTAGCACATGTGAGGCACTGGGTTCGATCCTCAGCATCACATAAAAAATAAAATAAAGGTGTTATGTCCATTTATAACTAAAAAAAATAAAATAAAAATAAAAAATAGAACCATGCTAGGAAACCAAGCTCTAGAGAGGTTAAGTGATTGGATTTTATAGTTAGTGCCAGAGCAAAATTTAAAATCTAGGCTTTTTGCTAAGTGGGCCAGTCTCATTTCTTCTACACCAAGATGACTCTCAAGGTAAATGCTATTCCTTAGAATTGATAAATCTCACATCCAGTTGCCAGTGGAATCTACTGGGCATAGAAAAATTAAACTTGAGGCCAGATTTCTTATAGTATTTTAACATGTCAGAAAGGGAGAGCCTTTGGGAATACTCCCCTGGTAATTCTACCTTGATGGTTTGGTTTTTCTTCATGTGCTGCATAGAGATTTTCTGATTCTACAAACTGAACTACTGGAGTTTTCACCAGTCTGCCTTCCAACTAAAGCATTTTAACTGCTAGAAACATTTACATCTCTTCCTGGACATGTTATACCTCCTCTCTATGGTAGTTCATTACTACCTTGGAATAAACTTGTTTAGAGAAAGGTCATCCTTCGTTTGTACTTTGTTATTATCCTTGTATCCCTACATGTTTATGATCCCTCTGTCTTTTGCCATATTAACATTTCTTATCACATTTCTAACTTGTTATCATTTTTATGATTCACAGATCAAACATTTTTAAAATTTTAGATTCCAGTGATTGGGCTAGTTCTTTATTGTGTGTATTTCTATGTGTGCGCGCATGTGCACTTCTTGCTTCTAGGAATGTATTAGAAATTTATGATGACTTTTCACTTTAATTATATAAAATATATAGCTTGTATCTATAATATTTTGCTTGTAATTTAAGAAACAATTTAATAAAAGCTATGTGGAGTTAGTTGATTTCTTCCCAGAGAAAAGATTGAAAAACAGTATAGTAGTCATTGCTGAGAAGAATATCACCTGTATTTATTTTCAGTGTCTAGATCAATAGCACAAGAACATTGAGGCTTAGAGAAATGCTTGCAAACTATGGCAGTTATTGAAATTTGACTTTCTAGATGGCCAGATGTGACATTGTGGGTCCCTTGAATGAAATGACAATTTCCTTTGCTTAAAGAAAGGATGGATTTTTTTTCTTTTTTCCTGTTTCATTGGGTTTATGCTCTTCAAATTCAAAACTCAGGGTTAACTCTAACTAATAGAAAGTTCAGCCTGCAAAATATATAGTTCAGTTAGAGAAACTAGGTTTAAAATAGGCAGGGGCAGGTCAGCAAAGGGAATTATTATTTTCTTAAAAATTAGAACAAGTTTTTATTGCTTTTGCTTTTTCCCATTCTCACTCTTTGCCGCTTCTTGTCTTTTGTCTTCTTCTTTCCCTCTTCCCCCTTCTTCCCCTCATTTGTGAGCTCTGATCAGGATGAGTTATTGGGAAACTCACCCTCAGGATGTTCAGAGGTCAGAGCCATCTGATAGAGATGTTCACATTGTACACTGGACAAGAGCACCAACCAAGGAGTCCAGTGGGGCAGCTCTCCAGCCAGAACTCCACCTGCTGAGCCTCCAGCACTTGTTTAGAGCTGTGCCTGTCTCCAGAATAGGGTGCCTTTTCCTTTTCATAAAGGTGTTGTCTGTTCATTAGTTATGTGCTGGCGGCTCTGCATATAACCAAAGGTGATTTAGATTCATGTAGCAACTGCATATGAAAGCAGGGACTGTGTTAGAATCTAGTGAAAGAGACAGTATAAATTCACTCAGCAGAGAATAACAGCTTGCTTCCCTAGTGGAGGCCTAGAGAAAGAGGGTATTTAAAAAATATGTTTTATTTCTCTTTAGGTATGGCAAGCCAAACAGATCAGGAAATAACTGTCATTGAAATGATAATTTGTTATATTCACAGATTGCAAAAGAAAGGTGCATGGTTAGGGTGCACACAGGTGATCAGAAATTCCATGATGGTCGGAGGCAGGAACTGTGGAAAGGGGCTTCTGCTTTAGTCGGATTTTGTGTTGCTGTGACCAAAGGAACTAACAAGAACAACATAGAAGGAAAACAATTTTCTTAGGCTTGTGGTTTCAGAAATTCAACCCATGGTTAACTGACTTCATACATTTGGGCCCAAGATGAGTCAGGACATCCTGGTAGAAGAGCATGGCATAAGAAATCCACTCAGGACGTGGCAAGAGCAAGCAGAGAAAGAGAGCATTTCAGTCAAAATATAAACACCAAAGGCACACACCCAGTGACCTACCACCTCCAGCCACACCCTGCTTGGCTAACAGGACCCAGTTAATCCATATCAGTGGTTTCATCCACTGATTAGGTTCTACCTCTCATAATCTGATCATTTCACCTCTGACAACTCTTACGTTGTCTCACACATTAGCTTTTAGGGGCCACCTCCTATCTAAGCCATAATAATCTCATTTGTGATTTCTATAGGAAAGAATGGGAAAGGCAGGAAAGCAGGCTCAGGATTGGCTAGTTCGGCTGTCCCTAGTTGTCTAGTACATGGCCCTGGGGTGATAGGGCAAGTGAACAATAGCCCAGAGTATGAGAGCCGCACAGGGAGATGGTTTGGTTGGTTTGCTTTTGAAAAGCAGACACTAATGAATTGTTTACTGTCTTTAGAATGACTAACCCAGAGAGAGCACTTTACCTAGGGTCAGTAAGGCCTCAGTGTCAAAGCCTCAGAATAAGAAGTAAACAAATGGAAGACAAGATTAATACAGAAAAAAAAGGTTTTCAGATCCCTGGGTCACTGACTCTACCCTGAAAGATGCTGTAATTCTGAACACTGTCATCACAGGTCCTGTATATTTCTGTGTCTCAGTATTTGGGGTCCTAGAACCTTGGGTCAGGAAAAGATCTTACAAATTTGCTGGTCCAGTCCTGCCATTGAGTATCAATGATACTAAGAGAATCATTAATACTGGCAATGTTTATTGACCCATAAAGAATGTTCTTAATATGCATTTTTTTAGAATTTATTTTTTTGGCACAACCAAATGGTGTTATAGGTATGTTTTATAGATGAGGAAAAAGAGAATCAGAAAGGGTACAAATGTTGTCCAAGATCATAGCCAAAATATCAACAGCAGGTTCCCAACCGTCATGCTGTGTGCAAAGCCCCTGTACTTGATCATAGTACATTTGCCCAGGGAGGCCAAGATTTGTTGGACTCTTCAGGGGATCTGATATTAAATCCTGAACAATTTAATCCTAAGCAAATGCTTTTTCCACACTATGTAATTGCTCATTAGCTTTCAGTATTCCCTTATTATCTGTTCCAAGAAATTATTTATAGTTTGAGAAAAAAAGTCAGTTGGAGCTTACTCTCTGCCAGCAGGAACACTTCATGCATTATCTGTTTTGTGTTTAAAACACATAGATAGCCCAGTAGGATGGCCTCAAAAATTCTTCCTGTGCATTCTGGAATGCCTATTTCCACTGTTGAGGAACTTGCAAAAAAACCAAGAGTGTGGAGTAAATGCAGGTGGGAAGATATTCCTGCTTGTAACCTTTGCATTCTGAGCTCATTTAGCTCCTGTCCACTGATTTCAGGGTGGTGTTCAAATCCTCCAGACTGTTTATAAGGAACCAACATGCTCTGCCCAGTCTAGCTCCTTAAGAGAACCAGCAGAGCCAGTGACAGCTGCCAGGGCCATTCTCAGTGCTGTCATTTGTATGCTCTGTTTCCCATCACGTTTCCTCTAACTTACCATCTGCTTCTCCTGAGAGGTTGAGAAAGGCAAGATTTCTTTTCCCTTCTGAGAAGAAGCTGATACTGTGTGCAAAATATCAAGATGCATGAAACTACTCACTCCGCCAGGCAGCTGAAAGCTGCAGCTCTTGCATCTCATTGTGTTGAAACCACTCTCCTCAGCACGGACAAAATAGAGAGGATCTTGAGGGCTTTGTTGTGGGACTAATAGAGCTTCCCAACTGTGTGAGAAGACGGGAAAACAAATGTGATAGAAAGGATCACCCAGTGGATCAGTAACCTTATTCTGCCAAGGAATAGAGAGGCAAAGCGGCTAGAGCAAGGACTTAGGAGTCTGGTGATCCAGGGTCCAAATGCTGTCCCTGATTTTCACTAGTTGGGTGACCGCAAGCCCTAACTTCTTGTTTTAGTTAGCCTTTTCAGTGCAGTGACGAAAGGATCTGACCAGAACAACTGTAAAGGAGGGAAAAATTTATTTTGGGGTTTCACGGTTTCAGAGGTCTTAGTCCATAGAAGGCTGGCTTCATTCTTCAGGGCTCCAGGTGAGGCAGATCTTCATGGTGGAAGAGTGTGGCAGAGGGAAGCAGCTCAATGGTGAACAGGAAGCCCAGAGAGAGACTCTACTCACCAGATACAAATATATACCCAAAGCCATGTCCCAATCCCCACACACTCCAACCACAACCTACCACCTCAATTACTACTGAGATAATCCCTATCAGGGAATTAAATCACTGATTCACTTAAGATTCTTACAACCCAATCATTTCTCCTTTTAACCTTCTTGCACTGTCTCACACATGAGTTTTGGGGGATACCACAGCTACACCATAACACTTCTCCATACTTCTATTTACTGATTTGTGAAGTGGGGAGGATATAACACCTACCCCATAGCTACTAAGTATTTGCTGTCATAAATAATTACACTTAGTATAGTACTAGTCACAATATAGGCAATCAACAAATGCTTACTTTCTTCTTTTCTCAAAATAGTTTCCCAATGGTAAGTCTTTAGTACTCAGTTTAGCAGTTAAATTGAATCAAATGCTTGTTGGGTGCCAGGCACAGTGGTAAGTGTTGGGGACACAACAGTGAATGTGCTGGGTCTGCTGTTGGAGCCCACCATCCCATAGGGAAACTGAATTCCAGCTGCTGTTGTAAATGATCCAGAGTACCTGAGCACTGGATGTGCAGGAAAAGATGCCCATCCTGTCCTGACTCAGGCATATTTCCCAGGGCATCCATATCTAAGCCAAGAACTGACCAATGAAAATGAACTATTTGCTCATTCAGTCAGCATTTATTGAGTTTTCATTGTATGTCAGATCCTGTGAAGGAATTTGGAATTGAAATTAAAACAAACAAACAACAACAACAAAACAGGGCTAGGGTTGTGGCTCAGTGGTAGAGCACTTTCCTAGCACATGTGAGGCACTGGATTAAATCCTCAGCACCACATAAGTAAGTAAGTAAGTAAATAAATAAATAAATAAATAAGATAAAGTTATAAAACACACATGCACTAAGAAAGTAAATAAACAAAAACATACAGAGTGCCTAAGTACCATGGAGAAATAATCTGTGCACTCTCATAATTGAAAAACAAGAGTATGGAAGGGAAGAGCTGTCTTAGCTGATCAAGGGGGTTCATACAAGATGATACCTGAGAAGAGACTTGGAAGATAAGGAGTGAGGCTTTGTAGAGTTGGGGTGAGCTGTTCTCTTGAATGGAGGGGAGAGATTTCTTTTTGCCCATGAGAGTCACCTATGAGCACTTATTGTCTACAAGCACTTGCTTGTCAATTCCTGGCTTTCCTCCCATATTTTCATCCTTTTGAGCATGAGTAGATTTAGAACTACTGGGAGCTGAAGCTTTTACAGTTTGTTGATTCATTTTAAGGAAAGAAATACAAAGATATCTTTGGTAAAAGTGTCCAAAAGCAGATGACCATGTGAACATATTGTTGGGGCTCACTTAAAAGTCGCCTCAATCCCAATCTTCCCTTAGTTTCTTAGTAATTCATCTTCACTTTTGTGAAAAATGCCTGTATGTCTGTGGGAACTGAAGAACATAGTGGGTGATGAGAAGCACTGGAATGTACAGGAATGTACAGTGGGAGTGTGCAGGCAAAGGTGTCCACACAGTTGGACAAAGGAAGAGCACTGTGGCAGGAAACTGGACTCCAGGACTGTGGAGGAACTTATTTCATATCTTGAGGTATTGGTTATCCAATCTGTAAAATGAAAGGGATGGATTAAATGAAAACACAACAGAAACAAAAACTGTCATTCAGCCGTACCTTCTGATCCAGGTAGAGTTGTATGTGCTTTCTAGGTAGTAAACATTTACTCCTCATAAAAATCCTATGAGATACATGCTACTCTTATCTTCAGTATGCAGATAAGGAAGCCGATGCACAGAGCATGAATACCTTGCCCATGTCATACATGCTAAGAACCGTCAGCAGATCTGAGGGTGATCCCCTCCCGGTGGTGGGGCTTTTTTTCTCCTTAACCCATTCTGCTACACTCTTGCTCTGGACAAGACTTAACGATGCTTGCAACAGCCAGGAAATATTGTTACTAATACTGCTCTTTTGAAAGATATGAGGAAACTAAGACTCAGGAAGATTAGTAATAAATAGAATAATGTTAAAGTTTATAACTGGTTAAAAAAAATCGGAAGTGCCAACAATCCATGGAGAAACAATTTTTCCAGAAATGTATGTGATAAAAATGAAGAAATTGGGACATTATGTTATATCCAGACTGATATTCTTTATGATACTCTACTTAGCTGAGTTCTTATAGTATTTCTATGGCAAAACCCCCAAGCAGCTCTCTAACCTTCTAACAACTGGTGTACCATCTTTGGTAACATAGAGTGGAAATTTTACATAACTGAAGTTTCATATAATTGAAGCTTTAAATTGCCAGAACTTTAAATAAATTACATATTTGAATGAAAATCCTCCCATCTAACACGTGTTGGACATTTTCTTACCATAGGAGGATTAGGAAAAAAGAAGTAAATGAACACTAAGTATGAGTGCATCCCTTGGGGATGACTTCTGCGCTTGGTGGAGGTCCTGTGATGTTATCTGTTTTTTTAGATCAATTTATATGTTTGCTTCTCTTTCTTCAGAGTCATATCTCTAGCTGTGTTCCTCTATTTTTCTGATATTTTCTTTTTTACCTCCATTATATTGTTTTCTCATAAATCAAGTTCCTTGTCCTTGTTAGTCAAATTGAAGTGCTTGGAGTACAGTATTAGAATCTTTTTTCTTTTTTAATTGATATGCATGGATGTTGCTGTCTAAGTTGGCCCATAGAAGCCTCTCTTTGCTACTCTCTCTGCATTTATACCAACCAAACTATTTAGCCTGTCTGAACACATTGGTGTGAGTTTGGCCTTAGGCCTATTCTAGAATTGCTTGGATCTAAATCCCCCTAAGACAGTAATAGCACACTGTGGATGGACTCCAAAGCTATTCTGTCAGAGTTCAAATCTTTGTTCTATTAACTTTAATGAGTTAATTAACTTTCCCATGTCTCAGTTTTCCATCTGGAAACTGGGGGCAATAATAATATTTTGCTTACTGTCTTATTAAAAAAAGGTTAAATAAAATAATGGTGATATTTTCAACATAATACCTGGCAAAAAAATAAGTACTCAATTAAAAAGCCATTATTATTTCTCATGTCTTTTATTTTACCATCATGAGCATCACATATCTAACTATATTTTCTGGAACTGAAAATGGATGTCTTGGGCCATAAATTTCCAGGTCTAATACAGGCCGGTATTTTTGTAAAGAACTTTATTTCCGATACTCCCATGTGATAATGAAATACATAAGCATACTGATAAGGCGAAACATCTTCTGGTCACCCTGGCATCTCTCACTGGCCACTGGTAGATTCTAATATGCCCAAGTTCAGTCAGCTGTGTTGTCGAGGTTTTTCCTGGTGTTTTGGAGCCATCTGTGCATTTAAATAGAGTCATCAACTGCACAGGGAAGGCAAACCTATACTGTTGTTCATTAAATGCTCTTAAAAATGATGTCCTGTCCTAGAACAAAGCAATTATAAATTATTGGATCCATAGAGATATGTTATTAAAATGCTAGGATATAATTTCCTCAGATACTGCCTACTGATGCTGGCAGCTTCCAGTCTATAACATGTGAGCCGAGCTGTGCCTATGCCATTGAGTCTATTGATATTTCTATTGATATGTTTAAAGTTATACACAGCCAACCAGTTATTTTGGTCATAAGTAAACACAGCTTAAATTGTGGTGCATATTAAGCATTATTACTTCATATATTTATTTTTTAAGTCAGATTTAAGGAAAAAAAATATAGCATTTCCCTAGTTGGATTGCAGTTATTTTCAGTAGTAGCAATATCTATTTTTCCCCTTTTGCTCCCATAGCACTAATAATGCCATCTGCATTATCATTGTGGTGATTGAACCGGTAAGATAAAAGAGATGGCAAATGTAGCATCAACTGATAGCAATCAGTTTGCTCAAGCTGCAGATGGTTATGGAGCAATAGAAGGAAGTTGACCATTCTTGAAAGCAACTGAATACTTAAAAAGCATCATGTGAAAAGCAGCAGGGTATAAATTAAATATAAAAGTACAAAGACATGAAATTAAAAATTGAAGCAGATAAAGTATCAAGCAGGGTTATGGGGAGAGACACAGGGCAATTTAGGAGAGTTTAATAATTTTGCAAAAGTGTGTGCAGGATTAAGGGGATAAGGGAAGGTGCAGACCCCAGAGTTAACATCAAAGAATCATTGCCACCTTTTAGGAATGAAGGGAAGTGGGGGAAAATCTGTAACTGGGGCCAGGAGAGACCTGTAGTTGCAAGAGTAGGGACATTAGATGGGAGCTTCAGCCTTTTTGAACACAACCACTGCCACTTAATGGCCAAATAGGGAAGGGGACGTGGTAATAGATGCCTCACCTCTCACCATCCCACTCTCTGGTTTCTTGCTTGTGCCTCTACTTGGATGACTCCCATCTAGGGTAGCTATCAAGGATGGGAACTGGGGCACGGCATCAGGTGGGGTTGATACACAGTGGGTCTAGGAGGCAAAGGATCATATTTGGTAGAATGAAGAAGATAATTTTTTATTAATTGTTTTATACAAAATTTTCAATTATTAAATAAGAAGCATTGAGGCAAATAACATTTTAGGGAAATAAGATCATGGATTTAATTTTTTATATTTATACCCTTATTTGAAAAATACAATAAATTGTATAATTTGTATTTTGTTTTTCATTGACTGGCCACATGATCCTCCCTAACTTCCAGAGGGTATTCACTGGGTAATTCAATCACACTCTCAAGATATTGATAATTAGTTGGAACTTTGAATGAATATATAGCCATTGATGGCTCCTTCATAAAAATTTAGATTGATTTTTATTCAAAACTAGGTGAGTGTCCTCGTGGAAAAAATACAAAAGTGTCCCCAGAAATACCTTCATCTCAGAGATGCCCTCTCTGAAATGTTCTAGTTGCTCTCTCTGAAATGTTCTAGTAACCTCTTTAAAAAGAAAAAAAAAATGGCCCAAGAAGTTAAGCAACAAAAGCCATGAGGATTATAGGCTTTATTAGAGACCAGGAGAGCCCAGTGTGCTATGCAAGGATGGGGATTCAGGGCCAGCCTTTACTCTGGGAAGACCAGCGCATTCCCTGCCACCTGAGCTATGTTCCCAAACACCACCCACTCATCCGCGGTGAGCTCTGACAAATGTGAACCCACAGGCAGAGTAGCACAATGCTTTTTTTCATTTCCATAAAACTAAATGTATTCCATTTTATGAAACATTTTTAATTAAGATAGTATAATATTATTTTTTTAATTCCTTCTCATCCTTTGGTAATCTAGTAGATTTAAAAAAATATTTCTCACAGAAAGATAAATGGAAATCCTCTTATTTTTTTTTAAAAAGAGAGAGAGAGAGAGAGAGAGAGAGAGAGAATATTTCAGTATTTATTTTTCAGTTTTTGGTGGACACAACATCTTTGTTTGTATGTGGTGCTGAGGATCGAACCCGGGCCCCACGCATGCCAGGCGAGCGCGCTACCACTTGAGCCACATCCCCAGCCCCTGGAAATCCTCTTTCAATTGCCCATTTATATTTATCTATTCTTAACATTATTTATTTATTTATTTATTTTTAGTTGTAGTTGGGCACTTTATTTATTTATTTATTTATTTATTTATTTATGATGTGATTTATTTCTTTATATGAAGATGGAACCCAGCACCTCACATGTGCTAGGCAAGTGCTCTACTGCTGAGCCACAACTGCAGCCCCTCTTAACATTATTTTGATCTTGGAAGTCCAAATGTCTGGGAACCAGTGACAAGGAGGGGTTAGGGATATTGACCCCTATGAGCCAGACGGTATGGAGAAGATACCCAGAGAGCCTCACAGTGATGTGTTTTAGTCAAACAGCTACCAACACAGCTTTCTTAAAGTGTCAGGTATTTCTTTTTTTAAATTTTTTAATTGATTTGTTAAAAAATAAATGACAGCAGAATGCATTACAATTCTTATTACACATATACAGCACAATTTTTCATACCTCTGGTTGTATATAAAGTATGTTGACACCAATTCGTGTCTTCATATATGTACTTTGGATAATAATGTCCATCACATTCCACCATCCTTGCTAATCCTCTGCCCCCACCCTTTCCTTCCTACCCTTCTGCCGTATCTAGAGTTCGTCTATTCCTCCCATGCTCCCCCTCCCTACCCCACTATGAATCAGCCTCCTTATATCAGAGAAAACATTCAGAATTTTTTTTGGGGGGGATTGGCTAACTTCACTTAGCATTATCTTCTCCAACACCATCCCTTTGCCTGAAAATGCCATGATTTTATTCTCTTTTATTGCTGAGTAAAATTCCATTGTATATATATGCCACATTTTTTTAATCCACTCATCTACTGAAGGTCATCTAGGTTGGCTCCACAGTTTAACTATTGTGAATTGTACTGTTATAAACATTGATGTGGCTGTTTTCCAGCATCAGGTATTTCTGAGTGATTTCTACGTTCTGTGCAAAGTACCAGGCTCTAGACCCAGGGAGCCAAAAGTATTTCAGTTTCTTATCTTCCAGTGACCTATAGGATAATAGCACCAAAACAAGTGTGGAAATAAAGACCAACCAAGTGAGACTAAGCCTGCTGTAGCAAAGGAATCAGCCACCATCACTTACTTGCATTTGGCAGTCTTAAAAGCAGCCACTGCAATGGGAGAGCTTTGGAGGTGCAGGGTACGGGGAGTGAGGAGGTAGACCTTCAGGTGTGTCCTGATCAGAAATTGTTGTCATTGAGAAGCTGTGGAGGGCCAGCTAGATGTGGGTGTCCTATGAAATTGGTTAGGGGTGCATATTTGGCTTTCTTTGGCCCTAAGTTGGAAGAAGGGACAAAACTTAGAGATGCTGCTAGTTAATCTTTAAGTCCTGGTCTGTTTGTGCTGATTGCTACAGAAGCTTTTGTTCTGCTTCTTGGATTGTCACTGGAGGGAATAGTGTGACTTATACCAGGCTGGCTTCCTGGGTTGTTTATTATAGATAAGGAGGTTGGTTTCCTGGGCAGTTTGCTACATGTTGTGGGTCAAAGTTCTATTTTTATATTTTGTCTGGCTGTTATCCAGGTGTATATTTAGTCTCACACGCGTAAGCTAAACCCAAGGGCAACTTAAGAGCAGGGAGAAAGACAGTACAAGGAAAAGTAAGGGGTTTTCAGTGTCTGATAATTAGATGCTGGGCAAATTGTTTAAATCTATTATGCTTTGATTCTAATTTTCTATAAAATGAAGATAATAACATTTGCCTTCTAAGATTGTTTTGAGAAATAATACAATATGTGTAATGTGTCTCTGATAGCATTGACATACTTTTTGGATCCATTTACACCCATAAAAATTATTGAGGACATCCATTCAGGACTTTGTGTGTACATGCTTATGACTCTTAATACACCTCTGGATAGTCCTGTATTAAAGATCAAAACTGAAAAAAAGTAAACTGTTTATTACTTCACTTAAAATAACAACAATAAATTCATTGCATATAAACAAAAATAAGGTATATTTAGCAAAAAATGACTACAGTTTGAAAATCAGTAACAGTGAGAAAAGAGGAACTGTAACATTTTTGCAAATCTCTTTGATAAAGATGTGGATTTTTACATCTGCTTCCTCATTTGATCTGTTGCTGTAGCCTCTGGAAAACTCCACTGTATACTTGTGGAAGACTGAGAATGAAAAAGGAAAATGATAACTTCACTTTGTTGGAAAGTGGTTTGGACCTCAGAGGATCTCTGAAAGGGTTTCAAGTCCCTCAGACCATAAACCCTTATGCCATGAAGTGTGCTCAAATTTCCCAGATGATTCACACAAGAGACACTTGGTTTCTGGAAAAGCCATGGTTTCTGGGCTAGTCATTGACCAGACAGTCCTCTGAGAAATAATGGTGCTGAAAATCCCCAGTGGAACTCTGCTCGAGGCCATAGAATGTGCTGAAATAAATTATTAATAATGTTCGCAGAGGATCTCAGCAGTGGTGGCATATGTCACCTGGACACTTCTTTATAGAGAGGACTTGTGTCCATGTTTGGAAAACTCCCATATGCTGACAGATCAGACAGGTGATCTTAAAACAATAAGTGTCTTTCCTGGAAGCCAGGATTGAGGATCAGGGCATAGTGTGTTTTACAGATAGAGGCAGAACCAGAGGAGTATTTTACTTTCGGCATTTTACTGTCTGAATGAGAGAATGAGTTATTGAAAGCACATGCCCAGGGCTCTTTATGCCTGGCAATTACCAGCCATAAGGTACTGGCCAATGGAAAGGACTAGAAAATAGGTTCTTGACCCACCTTCACTGTCAAATCTGGCCCATCGGAGCAAGTGTCTCCCTAATTCTAGGAAGTGAGGCAGGTGATGGGTTATAAGGGATCCTCCTTCCACCCCCACTTAGTTTACAAACTGGGAATTGGGGTGGAAGAGCCACTAGGTTTCCTGGCAGAATTCCGAGAGATAAGCATAGCTAGGAAGAACAAACTCCTGGATCCTGAAATCCTTGTTTTTCAGAGTTTATCAGAAGCTAAATGTCAATTTTTATGAAGTTCTGCACAACTAGAAGATTAATGTCTTAGATATTCTAATGATATTCAAATCTTAAAATAGCAGATTGTTAACCCAAGGAGTAAATGAGCTTTAGCAGCAAGTTGAATGGTGGGGTCACCTTTCCTGGACTCTTTAAATTTGACCACCTAGGAAGAACCCTGACCCAGACTCCTGGCATATTATTGACACTTTGCCCTCAATGAAGGGGAGAAATGCATGGATAGAAATAATTTCATTTTGGTTAAGCTGATATGGATCTATCTCTGGCTCTTACCCTCTCCTTCTCTCTCACAGTTCTAGGGCCTTGGGCATACTAAGTGCTCTAACAATGAGCTACAGCCACAGCATCTTATCCTTCCCTTTTAAGGAGAGGAAATGTCTGAAGGTCCTTCCCATTCCCTTCAATTTTTTTCAAAGCAATTAACCTTTGCGTCAAGACAAAACTCCAAGGATTTCATTTCTACCCTTTAATGCATCACACTTTTATAATCAATTGGAAACAAGAGAGTGAGAATTGGCAGCATTCATTTATTTATTTGTTCATTCATTGATTTTACTGTATGGCCAGGTTTTGTGAGTGCTGTAATGAGGTCTGTATCTGAGAATTAATTTCAAAACTGAAGTTTTGCAATAACTTAGCTACAAAAGGTTGATAACAGAGATTAAGGGAGAGAGGCTTCTTGCTCAGGGACTGGTAAAAATCAAGACTAGCTGACACGTTTTAGCATGATCTTGACACAGGACTGGAGCAGAGTGAAGGCCATTGGTTAGGAGGCACTGGACTTTGCAGATGGGTTCATTTCAGAGTGTAAAGAAGAGTGGTGTGTGAAAGCAACCAAAGAAGGCTGGAGAAAGTAGGGTCCTGGGTAGACAGTTTTGTTTCACTGGGGCTTTATCAGCATTGTTGTTTCCCAGAAGAGGGTCTGGTCAGTGATTCTGGCCCTTCCCAACAACAAAAATCTTTTGTAAGATTATTTAGGGAATTTGTTAAAAATGTAGACATTAGGTCTTATCCAAGGTCTTGGGAATCTGAATCTCACTGTGAACAGAATCAGGGATTCTGGATTTCTCATAAGTGTCCAACAATAACTACCCTTTTAAGGAACAGGTCCCAGGTGTTCTGACATACCTATTGTTACATTCTGTCTGCTCATGCTGAGCTGAAGGTAAGTCTGCTTTAGTCTATTAAGATCAAGGATAGATATGGAGGAGGGCAGACTCAGGTATTCTTTGCAGACTTCCTCTTCATTTATGGAGCCAGAGAATAGCCATAGGTTGGCCCAAATGAGTCTGCTGGCTGGAGGCCTATTCTTTGGAGTACAGAGGCCTATTCTTTGGGCACAGAGAGAACATAGCCTGGAAGAATAACCTCAAAGTATCAGGACTTCCAGCATATTCTGTCTGACAAAAGGTCTACTTGTTCCTTCATCTCCTATTCTTTCCCTACCAGTCTATCACCCTTCCTCTCTTTAAGGCCAAATATGGTTTTACTCCCACTAGTTGTTAAGTTTCTCTTTGGTTTCTTATTTTCTCCTCTATTCACGACATTTTTGGATATTAAAGGCTAGAAGCATTTTTCTTCTATTCCCCTTCAGCTTAGTTTTTAATTTTGTGTCTGAGAACATGCCCTGAATCAGAATGGGGAGGTTCCAGAACTACCTGTATCTTCAGCAAGGACAGGTTTGTTTCCTCAAGCTCTGGAATTTGCTATAGTGATACTCAAATGCCCCTCTTTTTAAATTTAAGTCATAGAGTCACATTGTCAAAGTCTCAATGACTTGAGGAAACTGACCTCTTTTGAGCAGGGCAGGGTAAGGAGTCCAGAGTACCATTAGTTCAGTTTCCCAATCTCTTACCCAGGTGGAGAGGACTTGGCTTAGAAAACTCGTATTGTATAATATCTCTTAGAATGTGGGCTGGTAAGCATAGGACGCATCTATCCTTAGCTCTTTCCATGAAGTAACCCCCCCTGGGAGATGACAGATCCTATGGAGATCTATCTGCCCCTGCCCCCAGGATCTCTTAAAATTAAGTGATAGGAAAAAAAGTGGAGGGGAGACATCAGCTTAAGACATTTCACCCATAGTGGAATCGGCCATGACCGTGGTATTTTCTGTATATGTGTGATGAGGATTCAGTAGTGCCAGGAAAAATATTTAATATGGACATTCTTTCCAGGTAAAGAAGAGGAACAAATCAAGATGAGACCAATAGTTAATACTTGCCATATATGAATAAAAGTCATTAACAGATACTTGAACAATTTGTCATTTAGATATTGACTTTCTAATGTGTGTTTTTTTTTCCCCCCACTTTGTCCCTGGGAGATACCAGTATACCCTGAATGCCTGAATAAGCGTGATTTTGTTAACTGGGTTATGATTGTGCTCATTTATTCTATAAACATTTAGTTGAGAAGCCTATGTGGTTGTACCTCTAAATTTTATTCACATTGTTTTAGTTAGCTTTTCTTCACTGTGAGCAAAATACCTGAAAACAATTTAGAAGAGGAAAAATTTATTTTGGTTCATGCTTTTACAAGATCAGTTCATGATCTACCAACTCCCTAGCGCTGGGCCCAAGAGGAGGCTGACCATCATGGCAGAAGAGCCTGGCAGAGGAAAGCCGCTCAAGACATGGCAACCATGAGTCAGAGAGGGGGAGGGGGGATGGAAGAGGGAGGGAGGGAGAGAGAGAGAGAAAGAACGAACAGAGCTCTGCTTGCTATGCACAGATAGGGACAGAGTATCGACCCCAAAGACAAGCCCCCAGTGACCTCCCTACTTGCCTACGGTTACTAGGCAAGTTAATCTATGCCAGTGGATTATCCATTGATTAAGTTAAAGATCTCATAATCTAATCATTTCACCTCTGAACATTCTTGTATTTTCTCACATATGAGCTTTTGGGGGACACCTCATATCTACATCATAACACACATCATTTCCATTCTCAAAATTATCACAATTCTTCCTTTTCATTATTTCAGTTGTTCAGGTTGAGGGATATTTATTCAGGCCTTTGAAGTGCTGGAGGGAAAGATTTCCCAGAAGAACTCTGCCCCCCAGCATTCTGCTTAGGAGCATGGGCTGGACGTTACCTGTCTGGATTCAAATCCTGAATTGGCTCCATTCTATAGCCTTCTTCACTTGTCTCACATCCAGTTTGTTCATCTGTAAAATGGACACAATTAGAATATCTATCTACTTATGAGGAATAATTAGCGTAAAACATGTAGTTCACTTAACCCAGCACTTTATAGAGAATAAGACTCAAGAAATATTATTTGGTCCTCAACCAGTTATTATTTGTGGCATGGACCAAATGAAAACACAGCAAAGTTATGCTTTGTCACTATGAAACTTTCCCTTGTTAATAAACGATTACTATGTTAGATTGTACCCATATTACTACTCAGGAACATACCTCTGATTCCCTACCCACAACAAACTTGTTCTGCCAGATAGTGGGCACCCTCCAGTTGTATAAACTATGAGATCCACAAAACTTGGGTCTATCCCTTGCTCCAGATCAGTGGGTAAAAAGCTGAGACTGAACAGTAATAATAGGTTGGAGATTGTTGATCCTCATTACAGAAAAAGAACAGTCTTTCAAAACAAAGACTCACAGTTGTACTAAAAGAGCTGTGTTCTACAGTTACCACCCAATTAATCATTAGTGAGGAGGGACAGAATGTGAGACAATTTATGTAAAATGCAACAATTTTTGGTAACAGTACATTTCTTAAATTCAATTTGAGTGTCACAGTAAGGCAAATGTTTGTCTTAAGAACATTCTGAGAGACAAAAAGGAAGCTTGCTGTCCCCATGTTCCAAATGAGTTAAAGGAATGAGACATCCTAGCCACCTAAGAGACAATCAGCCCTTACTAACCAAGGATTCTGCATCCTCTGATTCAACTAACTGGGGTTTAAAATATTTGAAAGAAAACTTTTACCTGTAATGAACATGTATAATTTTTTTTCTTATCAATATCCCCTAAATAATAAAACTATTTGCATAGTGTTTTATCTCATTAGATATTATAAATAATTTGGAGGAGAATTAAAGTAGATGTGAGGATGTGCCTGAGTTATATGCAACTATGACACCGTGTTATGGGTCTTGAGCACTGGCAGACTTTGGTATCCAGAGTCTTTGGTCCTGGATCAGTTCTCTCTTGGTACCTAGCTTCACTGTTTGTAAAAGTAGGCAAAAGATCATCTATATGTAAAGTTGATCAAGTGTTCTCTCTTTTCAGAGGACAAAGTAGGAATATATGTGTTAAAGTAGGGTGGGGAAAAAGGTACACTCATACATTGCTGGTGGGACTGCAAATTGGTGCAACCAATATGGAAAGCTGTATGGAGATTCCTCAGAAAACTTGGAATGGAACCACCATTTGACATAGCTATCTCACTCCTCGGTTTGTACCCAAAGGATTTAAAATCAGCATACTACAGTGATATAGTCACATCAATGGTTATAGCAGCTCAATTCACAATAGTTAACCTATGGAACCTACCCAGATTCCCTTCAACGTATGAATGGATAAAAAAAATGTGGTATATATACAATGGAATATTACTCAGCCTTAAAGAAGAATGAAATTATGGCATTTGCAGGTAAATGGATGGAACTAGAGAACCTCATGCTAAATGAAATAAGCCAATCCCCCCAAATCAAAAGCAGAATGTTTTCTCTGATAAAGGGATGCTGATCCATAGTGGGGTGTGGGGGTAGGGAAGAATGAAGAAACTTTGGACTGTTGCAGAGGGGAGTGAGGGGTAGGGTGTGCTGTAGAATGAGACAGACGTTATTACCCATATGTACATGTATGATTACACCACTGGTGTGACTCTGCACCATATACAGCCAGAGGAATGGTAAGTAGTGCTCCATTTGTGTACAATGTGTCAATATGCATTCTACTGTCATGTATGACTAATTAGAATAAATTAAAAAAATAGAAGGGAGACCAGCAGAATAGAAGAGGAGGATCAAGGGAGAGAGGGAAGGGCAAAGGACGGGAAAGGGGAAGTACTGAGGAATGAAATTGATCAGATTATATGGTTTTATTGTGTGCATGTGTGAACATATTATAACAAATCCCACTGTTAGGTATAGTTATAATGTGCCAACGAAAAGCGGGGGTAGGGGGTGGGGGGAAGCTTATGGCCTGACGCCCAAGGAAGCATGTCTTTTGTGAAACACAGTATGGTTACAGTCCAACCTTAATGAAAACTTTCTAAATGAGTCCATCTTAATCTGAATATAATAATTTAAAGGAAGCAGAGTAGTAAATTGATGACTTATAAAGATTCTTGCCTCCAATAAATTTATTTTTCCCAGTGGGGGCGGTATTGTCTGGCATGCAGAATAGATCCCTAAGCTCACAAGAACAATTTCTAGAGAATTGAAATTGAATATTTTTAAGCCAGACAGCGAATTGTCATCCTGGGGATCAAGTTCAGACTAATTGTGTCTAGACCTAGAAATCTCCTGGGACGTGTTTGGTCAGGAGAGTTGGTTGCACATCCTCATATTCTTCCTGGCTGCTGCTTCTAGTCCCTGAAGCTGCACTCTAGAGCATTCTTTACCTCCAAAACAGTGGTCCCCAAGCTTTTGCTTCTATTTCTGACACAGAAAGGAAAATAAATTACCCCTCTATTACCTTTTGAGAAGGCAGGACATAACCATGACTTCTCTGAAATAACAGGAAGGAACACGAGTTACATTTTGTTAATGTATTATTTAATTCTGATTATCTAATGTATAGCTGTGTTTGAGGAGTGCATTAAAAGACATTGGAATAGAGTATAGAGAAAGGGGATGGAGAGGACGGGAGTAGGAGAGAGCTTGGGAAAGTACCAAGGGAAAAAATCTAGCAATGTATGCTGTGTCCATATGAATATACCACAATGAATCCTGCTATTAAATGTAATTAGTATAATAAAACAATTAAAATAATAACAATAATAGAAGAGAGATCAGTAGAGTACAACAAGGAGATCCAGTGATGGATGAAGAGAGGAAAAGGAAATGTACTAGGGAATGAGGTTGATCAAATTATGTTCTGTGCATAAACAAATACGGCATTATGATTCCTACTATTATGTATAATTATAAGCACCAATAAAATAGAAGATATTAGACATTTCCAAGTACATTAAAAATAAAATGTCATTAAATTAAAAAAAACTTAGAAGACCAAAGAGAACATCGCATTATATTAATCATCTGTTTGGCTCATTGTTCTCAAAATTGGAAACTCGGGATAGCTGAAATAATGACTTCCGATTTTGCCTCCACCTTCTAACTTGGAGACCAGCTCTTCTTTGATGAAGCAAATATATGGAATCAAAACTTACTTCATCACCTCTTCAGTTTCCACTAGGTCTTCCTGGTATCCCACATTCCTGTTCTTCTTTATCCTCCATCCCATTTCCTTTTAGAAAGTACACTTCTGCCCTGATTGCTAATCTCAACAAATAGTATGGGTTCTGATCAAGCACCCATAATACCTTGACCTCTGAATGTATCTTTTGACTCTTGTCCTACTCTGTTCTCTTTATGCACCATCACCTTGCTTTGACACTCCTGTCCCTGTATTTTACTTGGCTTTATTGATCTTCTTGCACTCATTTTCTTGGGTTTTCTGATTTGACTTCCCATGCCCCAGCCCATTGTTTGGACTCCACAGCTGCCAAAGTGCTTCTTCCAGTCTATTTTCAATCATGTTGAGATCATTTTGCCATCCTTCCCTAGTGATGAAAAATAAAACAAACAAACAAAAAAAGGGCCAAACCAGAATCAAAAATGGATTTTCCACAAATTGGTGGATCACAGTCCTTGGAGTTGTCTCCTTTCAGTTTAAAGGGGGTCCCTGTTGCATTGAGATGTCAGTGAGGGACCACCAGATAGAATGGAATTCAGGGAACATTTTAATATTTTTTAAAATTTTTGTTTGTGTCAATTTTTTTCATTAGAGTTTTTATTAAGTTTATATCTTTGCATAATTTTTGCATATTCACCATATCATCTTAAAATGCTGAAAAAAAAAACAGATTTGGGGCATGTGGGAATCAGAACTAATATTAGGACAGGAACTTTTGGTAATAGATCAGGTTACTATTTTGTCAACTACATACCTAGTGGGTAGTAGCCATTGAAGCATTATCATCCTTTTTTTATTCTTTTAAGTTCAGAGAACAATTTTTTTCCATTTTTACTTTCCAATTCTAATAAATTTTAATACTTATCTTCTTCTGATATTTTATTATACACAAAGGTGTCATATTTAGAAAACCAAAAGCTTTATCAATCTTCAGACTTTCTGATTACTTAAGACTCAAGAAGGAAAACAAAACAAGTGGTAAATATGCCAGATCCACTCTCATTCTGTGCTTGCCTTTTTTTCTCTTTGTCTCGCTGTCTTCCTCTGTCTCTTTGTTCTCTTGGTCTTTGTCTCTCTAAATGGCTACATATTTATTATACCTGTGTATTCTTCTAGAACCATAAAACCTCTGTGCTTTCTATCCCTGATACCTCTGAATTCTTTCTGGAATTTTTCCTACAAAAGGATTTAGCTGAAAAAGAGGAGCAAAGTTTGGAGGAATTAAATTCTAGATATACTTCAAACTTCAAAAAATTCCTTTAAAAGATGAAAATTCTGCAAAAGGAATGATGGGAATTAAGAAGAAATACTTGTAGCTACTCACTAATGACTTAGTTATAATATCTTTAATATTGAAGTAAAATTTTGGAGGAGTGCTGGGGATAGAACCCCAGGCTTCAAGCATTTTAGACAAATGCTAACCACTGGAAAACACCCCCAGACTCCTGAAATCAATTAAAACGAATTAGCTTTTATTAGAATTTTAAAAGTACATGTTAACTGAAGAAAATCTGCAAATACATACAAACAGAAAGAAAAAGAAATCACCAAAAATATTACTAACAAAAAAATACTATAAATACCTTGGCATATAAGTTTGTGTTTTTATTCTACATGTATATTTTATATTTTAGCGACAAAATACTGGCTATATCACTAAGTGCATTTTTTTATATGTTATGAATATTTTCTAAAATATTTGAACATACCTTGGAAGCCTGGCTGTAAGTGGTAATATAGAAATTATTTGTTTTACCAATCTGTTATCTCTGGCTTCTCTCTCTCTCTCTCTCTCTCCCTCCCTCTCTCTCTCTCTCTCT
>NW_025999924.1:4358351-4375335 GCF_001458135.2 Marmota marmota marmota | reverse complement strand
CCTCCCTCCTTTTTATTGTTATTGAGAAGGGGTCTTGCTAGGTGGCTTAGGGCCTTGCTAAATTGCGAAGGCAGGCCTTGAATTTGCTTCCCAGGTTGCTGGGATTACAGGTGTAGGACACTATGCCTGGTTGCTATTATAAATAATGAGAATTTTTCAATGGTATGAATACCTCTTGGAATGGATAAATTCCAAGTAATAGAATTTGGGGGATCTCACAATTATGTTGCCAAGTAGACATCCTGAGTATCGATTTATACTTCTGACAAGATCAAGAGATGCCATCTCATTGAACCCTGCAAGCGTTGCCATGATCATTCTCTTGATTGACAATTTCAAATACAGTTTATTTTCCTTTTCATCTTCTGTGTGTCTTTTTCACATTGTTTTTGCCATTTGCAATTTTTCTTACATAAACTATTAACTTTTCTTATTGATGTGTCACAGTTTTCCTTTGTACAAATAAGGTTGTGTTTTCTGCAAATAAGTTTTCCTAATTGTTTATCTTCAATTTTATAACATATTTTGGACATCCTTTTTTAAAGAAACTTATGAAGTCACATCTATCAATTGTTTCCTTTAAAAAATTAGTACTTTCAAAAAAGAAGCCATACTAATATCAAAACCATCATGAAATAAATACATACTGCTTCTTTTAAAATTACCATCCACTTTACAATGTAATTAAAATGTTAGATATAAGCATAATGGAAACTTCAGCAGGTTAGAAACCTGTATGACAACAATGTCAGAACAAGGACACAAATTTTAGAATTGAAAATGCAGGAAATAGGTTTTATACATCACCTTGACTATCTAAAACATATAAACCTTTCAATGGAGGAATATGGAACACTGTTATAAATTCTTAGAGAAGTTGACCTTATTTGAAAATCTTTCTTCATTCAGTAGATGTCTATAAGTAGGTGCCTCCAAGGCCCTCCTAGGGTTGCACGGCCTGCTTCTAAGGTAACCCCAGCTGTAGTGGGCAGATGTGTGCATGCTCAGTGTCCCCCTTAAGCACACTACACTTGCCCTTCTGCAATCTACCATGGCGTTGTCTGACAGCTCAGCTGAACAGATCCGTTCTTGCAGTTATGGTCTGGACTGCAGGACTATAAATCTCCTTCCCCCAATCCTCTAATAACCCTCAATTAATCAAGGATAGGAGCAAGTGGATAAATCCTCTAGCCTTCTGTCTTACAGTTGGACAATTCTAAAACATTTTTTTATACTTTTAAGGAGATTGTAGCAGTAATGAGATATCCTTGTTCAGCAGAAAGAGTGAAACAAGAAAATGGGGAAAAGATAACGTGAAGATATATTTTCTATGATCTTCATGAAAAAATATCAAGGTCATGGAATATATGTCCTTACATTATTTTCTCTTTTCCTGTCTCACTTCCCTGTTTTAGTCTCTTAGTAGCTTGGGTCTCTCTTCTTATAAGCGTGCTAATCTCATTATCTCATTATGGGTGCTACTTTCTCATAATCTCATCTAAATCTAATTACCTCCCAGAGGCCCCACTTCCAAATACAATCTCATTGGGAATTAGGGCTGCAGTGTGTGGATTGGGGAGAGGCACAAAGCATTCAGCACATAATATTCCCTGTTACTTCACCTTTTTTCCAGGATCACCTACCAAATAAACCACTTACTCCCTAGTTCTTCTCTGAGACTCTATTTGTGGAGAACTCAGATTCAAACAAGGTCTTCTTACAAGCCTATATTTTAATGGCATTTGGATGATATAAAAATCATATTTTCTCAAAGATCTATTTTATGATTGCAAAGACATTCACTCTTTCTTCCCCAATAATTGCTCATTGTCAGGGATTCCTAGTATTTCTAATCTTTGTATCCTGACATTCTGCCCAATAATCTATGATCTTTAAATGTATTAAATAAACTCACTACGTAAAGAAAAACTATGATACATGTAGGCATAATGTACATGTTTGCTCGTGCTGGGTATTCTTTTTGCAAAGACACATTCCATTCTTAGTGCCTTCTGACAATGTTTGATTTCTTCCCCACCCCTTCTCCAGCCAACTGTGAATAATTCTCCTGCGTCTGTTCTCGTAGTCAAGCCATTCCTGGCTCTTGGAATGAATGACCCTCCAGCTGCTGGCAGTAAATTTGTCTGCCTGCCCTGGAGCTGTTTTGCACTGACCTATATCTCTGCCAGGCAGAAAAATATCAGGAGTCACTGCATACACACCAGAACTTCCAAAGTACGGTAGCCAACACCGCTCCCATTTCCCCAGATCCTATGTCTTTAAAATAACCTCTAGTGTAGAGTTACAAAGGTAAGATTCAGGTTATGAAATCACTGTGGACTATATTATTCTTGCTTGGATAAACATTTATCCCACAAATGCCAGGAAGGTTGGCAATCACCGTTGCAGAGAGTGCTCCATTAAAATTTATGAGCCAACATACCATGAGGAAGTAATTATAAATAATAATTACTTCCATGATGCTTAATGGTGTTTCTATTTGAAGTTGCCTTGCTTCAGGTAGTATGTAAGATGTAGCTGAAATAGCGGACTCTAAAACACTTTCATAAGCATGGCCAAAGGATGCTGAAATGAAAGAAGAGAATAAAAACTCAAATGTCTTTCAGGGACAGTGTTTTCAGAGAAGGTGCCCTTTCCTACAGGATGCTAACCACATTTCACAGCATTAAAGAATGAGGACAGAGATTTTGTTGTTGTTGTTGTTTTAGTATGTAAATTATAACTCTAGTGCAATATCATAATCATATTGAATTTCTAATCATAAGACAGAGTAGGCTTCCAAAAAGAAATGTTAGTTGAGTTACATGGTTGGTATTTTGCACTCTTGTTCTAGGAACAAGAAAATATAGGTTCTGTTCATCAGATCTTTCCTTGGATTTTGATTTATCCCATCAAATGAAGGATCCTGGAGTCATGTTAGTGCTTTTGATCTCCCCAGCAGGCTGACTATCATCAACTATAATCAACTTCATATAATAGATTCTGATACGATTGGGAAACTTCTTATAGTAAAATGAATTGACACCTAAAAGTATGGAGGCTGGATGCTGCTGACTCAGTCTATACTCAGTAGTCAATAGAATGTAGAGGTGGTGGGGCACTTGAGCACTTTCCTGTCCATCAAACTATCTTACCTCTTCTCTCTTATCTGAGAATAATAAAAATCAACCATGCTAATTATAGCGCAAATAAGACCAGGAAGAGAAGTCATTAGAAAAAGTGAGGATCCATCTGGACACAGCAATAGAAGAGATTATGTGATTGTGCCCTAATTTTTCTCCATTTTAGTATATGTATATATTATTCTCAGAACCCTTAGTAAACCCAAAACACCAATATCCTCACAATATAATACACCAGAATTTTTAGAACAATCCTATGCATTTTCCTTATATGCAATCACTGGCTTAAAAATGTACACAGACTTCAGGGTGTTATTTTTTGCATCATTTGGAATTTAGAACACATTTCCCCCACTTAAAAATGTTACAGAGAATGATTAATTTCCCAGTGGCGCTACAAATGCCTATAATTCATTCATTATACATTTATCATTTATTTGGGGGAATTGTATTGCCATAGAAACCAGAGGCCTGCCCCCCATACCTAAAAACCTTGTGACTTTTTGACAATTCTTGATACTAGCAAAGAGTGGGAAGCCAAAGCTGTGCATTTCCCAAGGTGGGCATACTTCCCAGTGCCAACATAGATGAAGCCATGAGCTCTGAGGACAAAGAAAACGGCCGGGGGTGGAGCCAGTGCCTATATTGGAACAGTGGAGTAGGGCACGCCTTTTGGAGATCTCAGAAAAGGTACATTACTTTTAAAAAATGTTGCCCAAAATTGGTACACATTTTTTTTCAAATATTTTTTTTAGTTATAGCTGGACATAATACCTTATTTTATTTTGTTTATTTATTTTTATGAGGTGCTGAGGATTGAACCCAGCACCTTGCATGTGTTAGGCGAGCGCTCTATCGTTGAGCCACAACCCCAGCCCTTGGTATACATTTTTAACTTACATTCCTTTTAACAAGAATAAGCAAAATGGCCACACCGAATAGTAAAAGCTGGGAAACAGTGTCTGCCTGTGCAGGTTTTGGTCAATCACACTAGACTGTGTGCTTTCCCCTCCCAGGTTCTCTGCCCTCACTTCTTTCTTTTCTTCCTGACAGAATGCTTGAAAGCAGCCACCATCTCCTCTCCTGGGCATGCAGTCAGTATTCACCTCAGTTTGGCTTCTGTCCCCTCTGGACAGGGAAACTGTTCGCCTTAAGGCTATAAATTACATCCTACTTATCAGTACAAAGAGCTGTTCTGATCTCATGTACTCCCTCTCAGCCAGTTTCTGCTTAGATCTCCTTTAGATTCCATGGCATGAAGATTTCCTGGATCTTTCAGGATTCTGCCCACTTTTTTTTTTTTCTAGTTCTCTTTTATTGTTTCCTTCTGCTCATTTTATTCGTATTTGGACTTTCTGGGGTTTTTCTTTGATCTTTTTTTTTCAGCCTTTACTTGGTTTTCCTATATTTGACCTATTTATATCTCCAAAACCTTACCTCTGATCCTGACCTCTGAACCATGCATGAGACCCACTTGATGACTCTATACCACAGCCATTCAAATTTAAATTCTAATATGGAACTAAGTTTCATTAAAAATGATGGACTTTTCCTCTCTGATCCTGATGGCCTCAGATGTTAAAAGGATGACTCAAATGTCTTCGACCTACCAAGCACTGGGCTAGCATCTTACACACCTCCTACCATTTAATCCTCACAGCACTCTCTGAAGTCAATATCACTATCCCTGTAAGGGAAGACTGAAGCTCGGGAAATACAAGTGCCCTATAGTCACCTAGTTAGTATGTGGCAGAGCTGGGATTGAAATCCTACCGTCATGTATAACTAAAAAGAACCAATAAAAAACAACAAAAAGCTAATATTGCTTTGATAATTTAAACATTTTGGTATAGATGAAACTTAGTAAAAATCATCTTATATTTGCAATCTGCATTCAGTCAGCTTTTTGACTTGGTAACACTGTGGCCAATTTAGCTTGCTCCCAGCTTCTATAAACAAGTAGAAGAACAACTCCTCAAGTTATGTAGAAAGAGAAAGCAGGTTATTCGTTGTTTGGGTTCTAAAAACAGCTGCACATGTCACCAGAAGCTGAATGTAACTTAAAATAAGCTGGCTGACTGTTATTTGTGTTATTATCTTAAACTCACTAAAAAAGGAGTATTCCATATTGAAGTAATATTAAGGGCTTTAAAAGGACAATGCCCCATTAGTTATTAGGACTCTAATTATCTCTTAGTGTGCTCAACCACATGCCCATACTGGGAAATCTAAGGTTCCAACTCGACAGGTATCAAATTCTTAATGATATATAAGTGGTAATTAGCTGTACAGACAGACTACTGGCAAAGTATCATATTTTCCTTTTTGAAACTTAGGCAAATTGTACTCAGTTGAAAACATACATTAAAGTGTCTGATTTGGCTTTCAGACTGATGTATGATTGAAAGTAATGCTTTTCTACTTTTCAGGTCATTACATATGCCCTTCTAAATTCTCTATTGTAAATTGCCTGTTTCTGAAATCACACCTTTGTGTGGCCACATCTAATTAATTTTGATACCATTTCTGAAAAGATTTCCTGCTTCACTTTCCATAAAATAGTTAATTAACTATGCAGGGATTTTACTTTAATACTACATTTAGTTTTCACCCCTGGGGATATTGCACACAGCAGAGTGAGTTCCCCAGGGAGGAAGCAGTGAGGTTTTAAGAACAATCTTCTTGGTTGCAAATAACAATGCAGTTCAGTGATACTAGAAAGTCAACAGCACCGTTCTTCTAGGCTTTTTTCTTCCTGTTTTTTTAATGTGATTATTCTAGGCAAGACTCACCTAAGTTTTCTCTAACAGGAAAATACACAGTGAACCTCAGGGAGCAATATCTGTTATTGTTAGAATGCTTAAAATTTTATTGAGGCTTGGTATTGAATCCTGGGAGGTACAATGAAGTTTGTGATTAGATTTAATAACTGCATTCAATAGGCAAATGGAACAAATATGAGAAGAGCAGTAAACAAAGATCATTGTTACAAAAGAGGAAGCTAAGTTAGAGGAAAATCAGTGAGTCTGGAATCCAGCCGTGGTACCACCAAGTAAAACCTCATTCTCCATTCGACTAGAATCTAAAGCTGAGATTTCCCAAGTCCCTTTTGGTTCTAGTATTCTATGACTCAGTAGCAATGGCTCAAGTTAAACTATTCATCATGTTTAGAATCAAAATTAAGCTGACAGCCAAAAGATCCCACCAGCAAATGGTGTGACTTTATAATCCAAAATGGCCCATAGAAAGATCTGTTAGGCTAGATCGGGGCAGTGAGCTTCCTATCACCCTATCAGTACCATTACTTTCTTTCCCAATTTCTAGAGAGGAACTGAGACACAGAGAAGTTAAGCCATATGCCCAAGAACACATAACTGATGAATGGAAGAGCCAGGATATGAACTGAGGAACCCTGTGCTATTAATGACCACACTTCCCACAAGCCGGCATGGATCAGATATATTCTAGAAAATTTAAAATGTAAAAAACAAAGGTAATAATTCTCTTCTCTATTTGAGTTTTGGAAAACAAAACAATAACAAACAAAACCCCCTCAAACTCCAAACAGTTAATAGGTGGAGTTTTGAAAACCACTTTCCTTAAATAGAGATGGTGGCCTAGGTGTGAACCCCAGAGAAGACACTGTCCTCCTCTGGCCATCCTGAAGCAGCAGCTTTTCATGAAGCCTACATCCCTGAGGACCAGAGCGGAAGACCAAGTCCTGCAGCACTCCTGATGTATGCTGGTTTCTGTTTTCTCCCCTGTCTCACTAACTGGATGAGTCATTCAGGGTGGTATTGAGTGAGGAGTAGAGAGATGCCAGGAGTGTCCGGGTCACTAATGGCCCCCAGCTGGAAAGGAAGATCAGGGATTGAAAAGAAATGTTTCCAGCCTGTTTCTCTTGGTTCTTCTAATTTATTTCCTCATTTTCATGTTATTTCTGGTATTAAAAATATACATAATATTTTGATCAATATGAAAAGAAATCATTGCAAATTGTGCAGGTAGAGTCCTTGTTGCAGGCTTCTGTGTCTTTTTTTTCACATTACTACGTGGATCACTGCAGGAGGGTTAGGCCAACTCAACAGGAGCATACAGCATGGGGGAAAGGCTGTCCCAGGAACCACAATGTTAACTAAGTGTTGATTTACTATTTGTTGGTTAATAACCACTAAGTAATTCAGGGACCAAGTAATATTCATGAAAAAATGATTAAAACCAGCTGTCATTTGAGGAACTTAATTTCCAAGAGAGTGTCCCAGGCAGTGGACACATCAGACAAGAAGAGAGGTGAAGACAAGATAGCCAGTCGACATATGAGGCTGCAGTGAGATCGAATAGGTCTCCTTTTGTGGTGTTTGCAGCACATCAGCAAGTGCTGTGTACTGATTATTAATGCCACAGCATACAAATTGAGAGATCACTGAATTTTAATTTTCTCTTGTAGCTTTCCTTAATGGATGTGTAGAGCATATATTTCCATGACCAATCATGTGTCTCACTTCTAATAGGAAAAAAATATGTTTCAGATTCACAGATGCATGAAATACACTTAGCTGGAAGCCTGGAAAAAGAAACAGAGCACCAGTAACCCTTTGTGTTGGGGCTCTTTAAAGGTGACAGAAAAATGAAGGCACAACATTCATATCATCCATCCATCCACCTACCACCAATCCAACCTACAAATTTGTGTTATGAGCATCCACTGATTTCTAGGGACTATGGTCAAAGGAAAAGAATATGTAGATCTGTTTTCCTGAACAGGTCAAGAGTGAAAATATGAAACAGAGTTATTAGTGTAATTTGCAAAGAACTAGAAGGAGCCAGGCAGGGGTGTTATGGGAGCACTTCTGTGCGACCAGTGTAAGAACTTTTCCGGAAGAACTAATAACTTCCCTGAGCCCTTAGGTCCAGCAGAAATTAATTGGGAGTGAGCGGGCAGAGGGAGGGGCAGGAAATTGCAGGCGGAAGGAACAGAAGGAGGTCCAGGTGGGCTTGGTTCCAAGTAGTGGATACTGTCGACAAGAGTGGTCAAGCAAGAACTGAAAGTGACACAGGCTATTTGATCCACCCAGGAGAAGGGAGAGTGATTCCAAAGCAAACTTCCTACACCCTCACTTCCCCCTATTGCAATTTGAGCAGGGCCATGGAGAGTCTGCAGCCTATGGGAAATTCAACCAGCTTAAAATCTCACTAAGGCCACTTTGTTACAGGTTTCACAGAAAAGATAAGAGCCTACTGATTTTCCCATTATGGAGCATTATGCTCCATGACTGTTTTAGATTTTTTCTGTAAGTGGAGAAGCCTTAGGGCCCATCAGTCCCTCTCCAGAGCTGTTCTCATGCCACCTTCTCTCATTGCATCTAGCACCATATGTGTTGTAACTGGTGCTTCAAAACAGCTTCTGTCTGAGTTTCTTGAAGGGCTTGAAAGGATGTGTTTATTCATTACCTTTGTGTCCTTAATACCTGGCCCAGTGCCTAGCACATGTTAGCACTTGGTCATGAGTTAGTTGTTCTGATGAATTTAAAGAAAATTGGTTATATGTGAGGTTTCCAAGGAAAACCCCTGTTAACAGGGCAAGTTTCACACATAAACCATAGAGCAAAGCAGATACAATGGTCTCATGGGTGCCAAGCAGACTTCCAGACCTGGGGGAAGAGAGAGCACAAGCCTTTCACTAGTGTGTGCCAAGCTGTTGAACCTGGGTGGGAAGTGCTATAAATAGGAGGGCAGGTTGTGCAGTGGAAATAGAAGGCATCAAAATAATTTTTCCTCCAGCCTCCCATGGTCATCCCCCTCACCACTTGTCTGGGCGGTAAAAGTTGGTCTCAGTAGCCTGGGTTTTACTGCCTTCATTAAATAGTGAGACCTGCGATCAATCATGGCCAACACATTCAATTAGGATCATGATCTCCACTAGCTGCCCCCTGGCACCTCTGCTGTTATCATTTTAAAGTGTGAAGAATCAGCTAAGGAGAATAATGATCACGTTCTGTATTGCACATCCTACATTGCAGGCTGTGATTGGGAGCTTTAGGTCCACCCAGAAAGTATCCAGATGTAAAGGAGCAGTGTGTTCCTTGATCTAATATTCCTCTTTAGAAGCTGGATCTCAGGGCAATTCCAGACCTTTGAAGAACTATTGGATAAGGCATATAAGTCAATTAAATGAAAAGTCAGGCCTGAGGATGATAAAAATCCCTATTATCAGCTTTTTAGTTAATAAAATACTCCAGATATTTTAGGATGAACAGAATAATAGCTTCTAAACTTTGAGTTCTATACTTTGGCTGACAATTTATGCCTTCAGGCATCCTCACAAGAATATCTGAGAACAGATGGTATTGTATTGAGTCCAGGATAAATAAGTACCATAGGAATTTTTTTAATGACACAGTGAAGTTGAAGATAATCCCAACCCTCAGATTTAATTATCCACACAGCCTCGCATGTACCTGAATTGACTAAATAGATCTAAATTGACTAAATAAGTCTAGAGATTGAAGGTTACCGTGTTCCTTTGATATGAAGTGCAATATGATACTTCTAAATTACCTCATAGTTTCTTTATATCAGCTATTTGAGGTTAAATGAATATTATCTTCCATATTTTCATGGATGAAAAACAACCAAAAGTCAAAAATAATAAATGATGCAGTATGGGGAAAATAATTCTATTCTTGCATTATGAAAACCAGAAATTTCCTCTAAAGGTTGATACTAAATAGTTCCTTGGGTCTCTGATCTACCATCCCTCATTGGAAATGTGGATTAAAATGAAAGCCACCAAAGTCCTTTAAATAAATGAAGCCCAGTGGTTCATGGAGAATTCTGTATCATAATGAAATTATCAGAAGACCTGTGGTTCATCTCCATAATTGCCTTTTATTTATTTTATTTAAAAAAATTTGTCATGTACTTAGTTGAAATATATATATTTCAATTCATTGTACACAAATGGAGTGTAGCATTTCAACATTTCTCTGGTTGTACACAGTATAGAGATGCACCATTCATGCAATCATACACGTATCTAGGGTAATGATGTCCATCTTATTCCACCATCTTTCTTATCTTCATAATCCCTTCCAATCCTCCCCTTTGCTCAATCCAAAGTTCATCCATTCTTCCCATGGCCCCCTCCATCATAGATTAGCATCCACTAATCAGAGAAAACATGTAGCCTTTAGTTTTTTTGGGATTGGCTTAATTTGCTTAGCATAATATTCTCCAACTCCATCCATTTACCTGCAAATGCTATAATTTTATTCTCTTTTAATGCTGAGTAATATTCCATTATGTATATATACCACAATTTCTGTATCCATTCATTTATTGATGGGCATCTGGATTGGTTCCATAGTTTAGCTATTGTAAATTCAGCTCTTATAAACATTGGTGTGTTTATAGTATGCTGATTTTAAATTCTTTGGGTATAGACCAAGGAGTGGGATAGCTGGGTCAAATGGTGGTTCCATTCCAAGTTTTCTGAAGACTCTCAACCCTGCTTTCCATAGTGGTTCCATCAATTTGCAGTGCTCCCAGCAAGGTATGAGTGTACCTTTCCCCCACATAATCTCCAATACTTATTATTGCTTGTATTCTTGATAATTGCCATTCTAATTGGAGTGAGGTGAACTCTTAGAGTAGTTTTGATTTGCATTTCTCTAATTACTAAAGATGTTGAGCACTTTTTCATATATTTGTTGATCATTTGTATATCTTCTTCTGAGAGATGTCTGTTCAGTTCCTTGGCCCATTTATTGATTGGGTTTTTTTTTTTTTTTTAAGAATTACAGTTTTCTTTTGAGAGAGATAAAAATTGTGATTTATTATTGAATTACTATTCTAGACAACAGGGATTCAATTTCATTGTGTATCTTCTATACCATGACACATAAGAAATACTTCAGAAATTAACTTTTGAAGTATGGAAAGTCTGGGAGGTTTGTTTTTTGTTTGTTTGTTTGTTTGCAGTTTTGTGAAGATGAATTTATTTTTAAAATTTTATTTATTTTAATTAGATTTATATGACAGCAGAATGCATTTTGATTCATTGTGTACAACTGCAGCACAACTTTACATTTCTTTGGTTGTACATGATGTAGCATCATACCATATGTGCAGTCATGTATGTACCTAGCATAATGGTGTCCATCTCATTCCTCCATCTTTTCTGCCCCCATGAACCTTCCCCACCCTCCTTCCCCAGTCAAAGTTTCTACATTTTTCCCATGCCTCCCCACTATGGATCAGCATCCACTTATCAGAGACAACATTTGGCCTTTGGTTTTTTGGGATTGGCTTACTTCGCTTAGCATGATATTCTCCAACTCCATCCATTTACCTTCAAATGTCATAATTTTATTCTCTTTTAATGCAGAGTAATATTTCCTTGTGTATATATACCACAGTTTCTTTATCCATTCATCTATTGAAGGGCATCTAGGTTGATTCCACAATTTAGCTATTGTGAATTGAGCAGCTATGAACATTGATGGGGCTGCATTGCTATAGTATACTGATTTTAAGTCTTTGGATATTGACGATATGATTCTATACTTAGAAGATCCAAAAAACTCCACCAGAAAACTTCTAGAATTAATTAATTAATTCAACAAAGTAGCAGGATATAAAATCAATACCCATAAATCAAATGCAGTTCTGTATATCAGTGATGAATACTCTGAAAGAGAAATTAGGAAAACTACCCCATTCATTATAGGGTCAACAAAATAAAATATTTGGGAATCAACAAAAGAGGTGAAAGACCTCTACAATGAAAACTATAAAACACTAAAGAAAGAAATTGAAGAAGACCTTAGAAGATAGAAATATTTCCCATGCTCTTGGATACGCAAAATTAATATTGTCAAAATGGTCATACTGCCCAAAGCACTATACAGATTCAATGTGATTCCAGTTAAAATCCCAACACCATTCCTTATAGAAATAGAAAAAGCAATCATAAAATTCATTTGGAAAAATAAGAGACCCAGAATAGCCAAAGCAATCCTTAGCAAGAATAGTGAAATAGGAGGCATCACAATACCAGACCTTAACCTATACTACAAAGCTATAGTAACAAAAACAGTTTGGTATTGGCACCAAAATAGACATGTAACCAATGGTACAGAATAGAAGACACAGAGACAAACCCACATAAATACAGTTATCTCATACTAGACAAAGGTGCCAAAAACATACATTGGAGAAAAGATAGCTTCTTCAACAAATGGTGCTGGGAGAACTGGAAATCCATATACAGCAAAATGAAAATAAACTCGTATCTCTCACCATGCACAAAACTCAACTCAAAGTGGATCAAGGACCTAAGAATTAGTCCAGAGACCCGGCACCTAATAAAGGAAAAAGTAGGCCCAAATCTTCATCATGTAGAATTAGGTATTAAGTTTTTTGAGTTCTTTATATATCCTGGAGATTAGTGCTCTGATGTATGTGAGGTAAAAATGTGCTCCCATACTGAAGGCTCTCTCTTCACCTCAATGATTATCTCTTTTGCTGAGAAGAAGCTTTTTAGTTTTAAAGAGTCCTAAAGTGCAAGAAGTAAATTCAAGAACCATAATTGCCTTTTAATTTACCTTTCCTCAGTACATTGCTTTTCTAGTAGCAATGACTTCATTCATTCATTCTCTTAACCAACACTTATTAGATGAGTCCTATGGAATCTGTGCTGTGAATATAAAGATGAGCAAGACTCGTTTTCCTCTCTCCCTTACAGAGATCACAATGTGACACATGGTCATGTGGGTTTTGGATTTGAGAAATGAGCTTCTCAATACAAATTGAATCTCTCTATTTTCTGTAATAATAATGGAGTTCATCCTCTAGAATGCTGGAAAATTAAAACAAATAAAATCCTCTCCTATTTCTTAAAAAAGATGTAGTTACAAGATCAAGAAACTTTTTATTTTAATCATTACCTAAAAATCTTTCTAGAATGTTTGACAACTTTTCAGGGAGACCAGTGAATCTGGAATCTGCTCGTATTTACCAATATGAAATGAATGTGTTAAATGCTAAAGTATTTTATGCCACGTGTTTTTTTTTTTCTTTTTTCTTCTTTTGGCAGAGTATAAACATCCCAAATCTGGAAGTTGTTACAATAAAATTTAATTTCTTGGTCATGCAAAGTCCAATTATGATTTTCCTGGTAAGAGTTCTGACTTCTTTAAATTGTGACCCAAGGCCCCAGGGTGCTTCCATCTTATTGCTTCACCATCCAGTAGCCTCAAGCTTATCCTATCAACAGTGAGAAAATGATCTTATACTTAATGCTTAATCACCATGACTGTGAACAAAGTATCCCTTTCTTTCACATTTAGTTGGCAAGAATTAATCATATGGCCCACTTTGTTGAAAAGGGAATCTCGAAATGTCCTGGCTAGACAGCTACTTCTTAGCATATGTCTTTGTCATTCAGCCATACTGCTATGCTGTCTCAAGTTTCCCAAACATCTACCACCAGCTGCTCCACTGGGAGCTCCTGAACACCCCTATAGTCCAGGCACTAAACACCCAAAAGGAGATGAGCTCTAGGACATTATTCTAAAAGCTTTGCCTGGCATCCCTTCTGATTGGTGGGGGCTCATTTGTTACTGATTACTAAATATTTTGCATTAGTATTGTAGCCAAGTATCTTTCCAATTCCCCATTTCCAAACTCACTCTAACATGCTTGTGTGGTCACTGTTCTCTTTTTCCATCTGGGACATCCTTTGGACTTTACAGTTGGTACCTGTCTATAATTCTCCATTATCTCTTGCCAGGATACAGAACTACTTCTCTCAAACCCTCACTTAGTAACCATGGTTCACCCCCATCTTATTGTGTACTCACCTCCTTCCTGAGTCTCCTAATCACTGAAAAGAGGAATTGAACATGCCCACCTCCCCCTCACCCCCAAGGCACACAGGATCTTCATAATCTCCATCAGCTTTCTGAGTCTCTTACTGTCACACTCCACCAAGCCAGACACAGGCTCCTGGCCTCTCCTCCCTTATAATCTCTCTGTCAGTCTCCTTCCAACAAAGAGATTATTTCCATCCTCACCTCATCAAAAGCTATCTGGCCAATATTATGTTTCCTAGGAACTCTGAACTCTATTAGCCAAAGTAATGAACATGTCTCTGCTAATGTTTTAATGGTCTGCACATCCCAGACAGCACATTTGCCTGACAATTGGAGACAGCTAAAGATAAAGCCTCTGCTGCACTCTCTGTTGTTCTTTCAGGCACTACAGCAGTGTCAGGCTACACAATTCCTCCCTTGTCTATGACAGCCTCTGATTTCTTCTTTCTTTTCTGCATTTCTGACTTCCCTGCCTTTCTGTTTATAATTTACAATTTATATGCAAAGAATTTTCAGAATCTAATCATCATGATCCAAAAAAAGAAAAAGCCCTGAATAATGTCATCCTTGAAATACTAATTACCTGGATTTAAATAAAATCTCAACTCATGTAGCCAGGGACATTTTAAATGGACAAACATTAAATAGTGGCTTTGCACCAGATCATATTTTCTTAAATATGATATGGTTATTTCTAACTCTGATCTCTATTCATATTTAAGACATGGGATATATCTTGCCCTAGTGATTTAGCAGAGTCTCGGACAAAAGAGGGGAAATGAGGGAAATAAAATGAGAGAGCAAGAGAATGATGGAGAAAGAAGGCTGATATAGTTCGAGAATAGAGTAGCAATCAAGGAAGATTTAAAGAAACCCAATGAATATTCTGCATTTGAATGGAAAATGAGGAATAGTGAAGGAAATATTTAGCAAGTAATATAGTACCTACTTGAGTGGGTTGAAACCCTGAGAGTTTTTTGACACATGTCATAATTGGCATGTGTGTTAAACAATATTAATTCAGCATAATAGAGTCCTTTCATAATTCAATTCATCAACTTTCATAATTATAGCTGGAAATTATCATTAGGGAAGCTGCTTTTAGAAAAGAAAATATGGTCACATTTGCTGTTTCTATTTGTTATTACTTCTGAGTCCCTCATAGCTGAGTTTCTGCAGATGGTTCGAGTATAGGCACCACCATCCATGATTCCCCTATGAATTATTAAGAACTGCCTAGGAAATTCCTCAGACACACTAGAAAATAACTTCCACGATATTCTTAAACATGCCAGTCTAAAAGAAGCTGAACTTGAAGGCAAAGGAAAAAGGAAGGTTGAACTTGAAATATAGAATAGCTTTGAATGTTTAGATTAAGCAAGATCATTCATGATCTAGAGGAATCTCAATCCTCTGAAACTCTGTTGAAATGGACATTTAATTCCATAGGAGCTAATAATGTTTTCTTTATATAGCTTGCACTAACATTCAGAGCCTGTAGTGAAACCTGCAAGATATTGAATAGGAGCAGCAACCCCAGACTGTGTCATAAACTGCATCTCAGTTATTACAGAGTTGTGAGAGGGAAATGTTGATCTCTTCCAACCATGGCACAAAATCATTGACCATTTGCTTAATCATGACTGATGATGACTGTATTTTCCTAGCTTCCTCTCTTGCATGTTTTCTGGCACTGCTGAGTGAGTCAATATGTGAGACTATTAGTGATTCCTTGGATTGGTTGTCTTGAAAGTGATGGGGATGGTGGAGGTGATGGAAGTGGTAGAGGTGATAGTCATTCTAAGCCATGTACAGAGCATTAGCAGTGAATGTTTAAAAATGTATTTATACCCCTAAAATATATTTTATGTATGTTTCCCTATATATATTAGTATAGTAGTGTTGTCTATAATTTGTCACATACATGTGTCAACCAAGTAGAACTATGCATTATGAAGACTTTTAATTTCAATCCCAATTCATTTATTTATTAATTTTTCAACATTTGGTACCTGTTTTTGTGCCAAGCACCCTGCCAGGCATTGAGAACAAAATGTAAATTAGATAAACAGAAGCCTTACACCCAAGGCTTACAGTCCACTTAGAATTTCTAATTCCAATTAGTATTTCTAGGGGGTGATGAATGTTATGTTCACTTAAAATAGGGCAACTGGCCTATTTTGGGAGTGGTAACAGTGAAGGAAGCCTTCTGATATATTATTATTATTCTCAGTTTTCCTTTGAAGTTGGAATAGGTTTTATAATATTCTCTAATGAATTGCCCATAAAGAATAACTTCCATAACCAGTTTATATTCTCTAAATAAAGGAAGGTGATTTTTTTTCCTCATAAAACTTAATGAATTATATATGCCATTTTCTCCATTATCTATAGTAGAGATGAAATCATCATTATATGAACTGTAAGTCAGAAGTGTTACTGTAGCTCTGGTTAGAGCATGACCCAGAGGCTTCCATATTCTCTTGGGAAATAATAGGAGAGATGCTGTTAACTGTACATTCCAACTTGTAGTTCCAAACCTCTGGTATTGGCATCTATATACACACTTTGTGTATAAATTAAGGGTTTTTTTCCTTGATGAAAAAGAAAAAAGATGACATAAATGTATTGATGGCAGTTTATATGAACTTTTGCATATTAAACATGTAAGTCAGATAAAAATAATTAAGTTTTTAAATGAAAATTGTTTTTAATAAAATTTGTCCTTCAAAATGAGACTATTGCCAGGTATGCTGGTATACACCTGTAATCCCAGCAGCTCATGAGGCTGAGGCAGGTGGATGAAGAGTTCAACGGCAGCCTCAGCAAAAGCAAGGTGCTAAGCAACTCAGTGGGACCCTGTGTAAATAAAATATGAAATAGTGCTAGAGATGTGGCTCAGTGGTTAAGCACCCTTGGGTTCAATCCAGGGTAACCCATTTCCCCCAAACCCCCCCCGCCCCACAC
>NW_025999924.1:4338541-4356096 GCF_001458135.2 Marmota marmota marmota | reverse complement strand
GGGAGGGGAGGGGAGGGGGGATAGTAGAGGATAGGAAAGGCAGCAGAACACAACAGACACTAGTATGGCAATATGTAAATCAATGGATGTGTAACCAATGTGATTCTGCAATCTGTATATGGGGTAAAAATGGGAGCTCATAACCCACTTGAATCAAAGTGTGAAATATGATATATCAAGAACTATGTAATGTTTTGAACAGCCAACAATAAAAAATTTAAAAAAATAAAAATTAAAAAAAATAAAATAAAAAATAAGTAGGGGGCTGGGATTGTGGCTCAGCGATAGAGCACTCGCCTAGCACGGGCGAGACCCGGGTTTGATTCTCAGCACCACATAAAAATAAAGGCATTGTGTTGTGTCCATCTACAAAAAAGATTCTCTCCTTCTCTCTCTCTCTCTCTTAAAAAAATAAGTAGGATGTTATTTGGCAGCCTACTAAGAATTATGGCATGATTAATGAAAAGATTAAAATGTCTTTTATTGTTTGCATCAGTTATCTCTTGCTGCTTAACAAACCATGCTAAAGGTTAGTAACTTTAAACAACAGTTTATTTAGCCTTCTATTCTGTGGATGAACAATTTGGACTGGTTTCAACTGGGCGGCTCTTCTGGTCTTAGTCAAATGCTCTAATCACTATGCATCTGTAGTCAGCAGCAGGGTGGCTCCATCTCTGAGAGTTGACTGGCTATTGGCTGGGCGATGAGGCCGAGACAGGGAGGCTACTGAGCCAGATGTATCTCACCATCTAGCAGACTTCCCTGGATTTGTTTATATATGCATACTTGCTAGAATTGATATAGGGTTAACGGGAGAGAGGGGGACAGAGAGAGACAGACAGAGACAGAGAGAGTACACGTAAGCTTTCTTGAGACCTTGACTCAGAACTGCCACATCATCACATCCATTGGCCAAAGCTAGTCTTAGGTCCAGCCCAAATTCCACACACTAGGGAAATGGCTGCCACCTCTTGATGGGAGAAGCTTCAGAGTGACATCATAAAAGAACCATGCAGACAGGTGGTTTTTGAGAATTGTACCTATTTTTTACAATTTAGCACATTAGCAAACAAAACAAAAGTTTGCAACACATAATCACATAGGAAAAAATAATTTTCAGTATTGCTGTTTGAGGTAAACACATATGTACATGTATGCATACATATATGTATGTATAAACATATAATCATTATATAAGTTATATTTCTAGGTGATATATTTTATTTTAAATCAATAAATATACTGAACTTAAATGATATCACTTCTGCTAGATGAGGAATTGACTTCACTACATATATTTTCTTTGGTCCATATTGAGAATTTATACCTATCACACAGTAAATTCTCAACAAATACTGTTGCATAATGTTTTGTAGGATTTATTGTAATCATTTTCTTCCCTTAGCTGCAGAAAGAAAGAAGAAGTCTTCTGTTCTTACACAACCCATGTTTGTCAGTGAAAGGAACAGACATGATTGCTTTTCTAGAGAACAGATATTGTACCCTCCAGAGGCTACAGTGGGCAAGACTATTTAGTTATACTTTCAGTGCTCATACCTGAAAAATTAGTCTACTACATTCTCCTGGAAGATCCAAGATTCATTCCTCTGATAGCATTCTTAGAGAAAAAAAGTAATAAAAATTTGCCAATGTTAGACTTTAAAAGAAATAATAAAATTAATTTTTATGTGGTTGAAAAATTATTCTAATCCACTAGCATTGATGTTATGATTAGCAGCTTTGCATTTAAATTTTGAATATGGTGATTACCTTGGGATGCAATAAACAGGCCAAAAATGTAATACTTAGAACTTACCACATAATCTTATCAAAAACTTTCCTAAACCAATAATATTTTAATGTTCTAACATGGAAATCTAATTGCTATACCTCACCTAGAATTTGAAAAGCAAGAGATGAAATAGTCCCTGAAACTATTACTCTGCGGTGAACGTCCTTTGTGGGAAGTGAAACATTTATGCCTGTTACCATCCACCCCTACTTCACACCACACAGAAGTAACAATAGGAGAAGGAACCAAATGGATCTGCAGATATCTTTATCCTGTTTGCTGAACTTGGAGCAGTAACTTGTATCCTAGGTGCACTCCACACTGTATGGTGTTGGGTTTTTCCCAAGCCAAAAAGTTGGCATACTGTCTCTATTTTGATCCATTACACCAGTTGCATTTACATAATCAGATGTGGAAAGGAGCCTGCGTTTATCAGTGTAATTAATACTAACCCGATGGATGGACCAACCATAATCAGTGATTTGCGATTATTTCTTTTTCTTAAGAAGACTGACAAGCTCTTCTATGTGGTTCTCCTTGAAGCTCCAAGCCTCAGGCTTCTTCCATCTTATGAAAGTAGTGTCTTAGGTTTCTTGATTTTCAACCGCAAGGAAAAGGGATAGAGCACACCTACTCTTAGATTGGATGAAGATTAACCCCACTTCTCTGGCTTCCATTGGTAAGAGGAAGTTGTAGGAGCTATAGAGATTGGATGTATAAGGATGAGGGCATATAACAGAGCACCTAGAGACTAGTTGAACACTAACAACCTTTGACACAGAGAGTATTGGAGAAACTCGATTAATATGAACAGTATCAAAATTTAGATTGATAATGTTCATGCCCCCTCCCATGTTTATTTTTTATTTTAAGTTCCCATTAAAGTCTTAATTATAAGTTTTTCATTTCTATCATAAAATAAGCAATAGAACAATTGTAAGCATGTGAAAGAATAGAAACTAAAGTATACCTTAAAGTATAGTCTTATCTAACAATGTCTTCATTAGAAATTTGTCATCTATGGTAAATATTATTATACTAAGTGCAATAAGCAAACTCAAGAGTTATAAATGATTGTGTCAAGTATCATGTGGAATCATGTGTCCATCTATATCCTACCTTTTTTTCCCACCATGGCATTTCTAATATACATGTCCATGTTAATAATTTGCCATCCATAGCAGAACAGTTGGTAGAAACTCAGGGGAATTGTTAATTTCCTGGAGCCAAACATTGGCTGTTTAAAACTGTTCTTTGTGCATATTTTTTCCACCTTTTCCATTGCACGCCTAACAAGCCACTCCAATAATAAAAGTGTTAAAGACCCATCTGAGCAAATAGTTTGCACCTGAATGAATGAGTAGAGAAACCATAGATGAAACATTTAACTTGATCAGACACCTCAGATCTGTCTTTCACTTGGTAACCTGCCTGTGTCCAGTGTGTTAGGTATGCTTGAGCAGCCAGGAGCAGTAGAGAGGGGTCCTTAGCATGTTACAGCAGCATTAGTTACTGAATCCATTGATCCTATCCTGAGAGTTACTAATTGTTATATCTCCCATCACCCAGTTTCCTCTGAATGGTTGTTCACATTATAATATCATGGAAGTACATCTGAGGAAAAGATGGACAGAGGGCTAAAGGAGCAAACTAGGAAGAGCAGTAGTAAATGCAAAAGGATGAATGTCAATCATTTTCTAGCATGAATAGAAAAAGATTTGTCAGAGGCAAGCAATCAGGAAGGGAATATGTAGTGCTTCCTCAGCTTTTCCTCTCTCACATCTCCGTTCTTCACTCAATGAAAATCAGGTCAGGAATGATGAGATCTCCTTTAGGAGAAAGGCTGGGCTTTTTAATTTAGTTTTTTGCATTGATCTTCTGCAGGACAGCTCCTTGAGGCCTTTGGTTCTGCTCTCCCATTGTGTCTTTTTCCAGGGGAGGAGAAAGAGGACATTGCGTCCTTTTCTTGGAAACTGTTTGGAATTATTAACTTCATGGAAATTATCTTTCTCTAAAAGAGTAAAAATGGAACCTAGGGCAGAGAACTCAAAAGACAGCTGCCACCAATTTTCTGTATTTGCCATCAATTTTCCCAGGAGAACATTTTAGTTCAATAGTTAACAACTAGGATTATAGAGTTTTCTTTGTGCTGATTCCTGTCATAGAACATGTTGCACTTGAATGTTATTTGCAGCAGCTTCACAGTTATTCTTCACAGTTACTCTCTCCTTCCCTTGATAAGAAGATGAAGGGAAAATCCATAGTGATGTAAATTACATCGTTTGTGGTCCTTCTGATATAATTATTGAACACCACACCAGGCACCTTGATATCAATTCTCACAGCAGTCCCATTTCTCAGCGAAGAAAACAAGAGCAGAATAATTGGTCTAAATGTCACACAGCTTATAAAGGAGAGTTAGGATTCAAGTTCAAAGAGCCGGGTGATTCTCAAAACCTTATGCAGAGCAAACAAAGCCGGCCACAAAAGAGGCTTATTGAATGATTTCATTTATGTCAAATTCTAGCACAGAACCAGTCTAAGCTACCATGATAGGAATTAGATCAGCAATGGGCTGGGTGAAGAGGGGAAGGGACTGACCTCAATGGGGCTTGCTGGTACTTTTTGGAATGAAGAGTGTGCTCCATTTTTTTTTTTTTTAATTGTAGTGCTAGTTAACCAAGTGTGTGTTTCTCAAAACTCGTGGAACTATATGAGAAATAAATGTATTTTACTCTTTGTAAATTTTACCAAATAAGGTTGATTTTTTTAAACTTAATGATCCTATCATTATAGCACACTGTCCTCAAAAAGATGCTGTTACCAGGAAAGCAACTATCTGTGACTACATATGGAAGGATGGGGCAGAGAATTGCTTGCTTTTGAAGAAAAGCAAGTTCCTTTTATTCGAATTGTCCAAATTAGTACTTCTTTATTTTCTAGTTAACTACCAAATGTTTTACTGTGTGTAACTAATAGAGACAGTTACTAAAACTATGTCTAAATATGCCCAGTGTGCAAAGGGAAGAATTCAAGCATGCTTTTGTTTTCTTTTATAATTAAAAAGAAAGCATATTTTAGAGAACTAGAATTTTCAGATGACCGCTTTAATTTTCACTTACATCTAGAGATGATGCATACATTGAGATAAAGCATTGTTGGCCACTGCCTAACTCAACCCCAGTAAGAAATATGGGTTATAAAATTCATATCAGTTTGGATCAAAGGGTTAGAATTAGTAGAGCCATTCTTGACATAGATATTCTGCCTTATAAACAACTTGGAAAAATGAGAAATTATACCCCATATGATTAAAATGTATGATATGTCAAGATCATTGTATTGTCATGAGCAACTAATAAAAAAAGCACATTTCACAGAGAAATATGAACAAAATTGTTTGATCATTTGTTTTAAAAATAATTTTCAAATAGATGAATCATCTTTTTTTCTAAGAATATTAAGTTTATGATATTAAAATGTAACTGAATTTATTTGGGTAAAATAGTGAAAGAATTACCCAATGTAACTATGAACTAAAAGTAAATATTACTTGGATCAAAGATCTAATGGACATTTCACCAAAGATGATATGCAGAGAGCCGATAAGGATGTGAAAATACTTGCCACCATTAGTTATTAGGGAAATTAAAATTAAAACCAAAATGGTGTACCGCCATGTACCTGTTAGAATGCTAAAGCAGAAAACAGAGATCAAAACATAACTAACACTGAAAATGCCTTGTGTTGGCAAGATGCAGGGCAGTGGTAACTCTCATGTTATGTTGGCAGAATGTGAAAGGTGCAGCTGCTCTGAGAAACAGTTTGGCAGTTCCTTATAAACTAAACAAGTATATGTCTTATATCTTCATGGTATCATCATTATGCCTTGGATGTTCCAGGCTTTCCATAAATGTAATTGAGAAAAAAGGAATGAATAGACAAAGGATATTGAATTTTGTTTCCCATATTCAGGAATAGAGACATCTGATGAACTTATTTTCTTGGAAAACCCATGAACTCATAGAATACTACACTTCTAGAAACTCATGAAGTTGTGTTATTGAATGTACATCTGAGAGGAAGGAAAATGTATGTTCACAAAACTTACAGACTTGTGTTCATGGCAGCATCATTCTTAGTCTCAAACTGGAAGCAATCTAGATTTTCTTCAATGGGTGAATCATTAAACAAACTAGTAGAATATTAGTGGCCATTCCTACATTGAGACTTTTGTATTTAATGTCTCCAGCTTCTGGATCTTAGTATAGGTTACTCTCTCTCTTTTAAAGTTGCTCAAATGTCTTTTTATCTTATTAAAAACAGTTTTTGAAAATTTTTAGTTGTGGATGGACATAATACTTTGATCTATCTATCTATCTTTCTATCTATCTATCTATCTATCTATTTAATTTTATGTGGTGCTGAGGATGAAACCCAGTGCCTCACTGGTACTGGGTAAGTGCTCTACCACTGAGCTGCAACCCCCACCCTCAGTTATCTCTTTCTTAATCTCACTTGCTCACTTAACATTACTGCAAGTTGGAAGAGCTTTTATTCATACCTTTGAAGGAATCTGTGTGTGAAATCTAACACAAATAATCAATTGATATCACTTCTTCCAATGAGAAAGGTGAGTGGATATGGTTTTCATGGGGGCATACTACATTCTGAGTAAGAGAAGAGATAAGTAGTACCTGTTGCCCATTAGTGTTGTAGGAGCTATGGGAGTAAGAGCTTAGGAAAAAGTATGGATTGCAAAGTTGGTAGCAACTACTTTAAGTTGCAATTGATTTTTTTAGTTATTTCTTTTAAGCTTTACTACTGAGAAATTAGATACTGTGGACCTGTCCTTATTGTAATTCACCAAAGCTTGGGCCCTACTAATAAACGGAATATTGTTCATAATTTCCAAAAAATAGTACCAGTGAAGTAGTATATTAAGTCATCCACTAAATGCTCTTGAATCTATGTTCTTTCATTGCTTTGTTGTTACTTGTTTCATTGATGGACTCTCATTTTGGAAAAATCATGTCAATGCAGGTCCTCAGGATTGCTTCTCATTGAGTTAGTCAAACTCTCTATAATCTTATTCATTTTATATCTTCATGGCATCATTATAGTGCCTTGTTCAAACCATCCATCAGTTTATTTTTCTGAAACGCATGAAGTTATTGAACATTACACCTTTAGCAATTCTTAAAGAATGAAATTGCGAGGAAATATGCACATGCACTAAGAATCATGAAGGCCCTCAACCCCTCACAAAATTTTTGAGTGACAGAAAGAACCCTTTTTTATTTTTCTTTTATTTTTTTTGCCTACATTGCTTACTCCACTGTGTTTGCCACAGTAGATTTTTATGAATAGATGATGAGCTGCACAATATTTTAATTCAATGCTCTGGCAGATTCCAACAAACAGGAGAGAAAAGGTGAAACAATGAGCAGGCAGCTGTGATTATTGTGTTAGGGATTTGAGGGTGACAGTTATTGTCCCTCAGGAAATCCACATAGCCCAATATGATTGACTTTACTTTATCATGGTTTTAATGTTCACATTTTCCCAAGTAAGATAGACTCTATCCAGCTGGAAGTAAGCCAAAAAATAGTTGAAACATTTTCTGGTGGTAAATGGTTGTTGACAGATTAGTCAAATAAACTCTTACCCTGTGTGAGTGTGTACCCCAAAGTGTGAACCTCTCCAGTTTAGGTTTAGGTTTCAGTTGCCAGGGGAACATGGAGAGTACTTCTCAAATTTGAGCATCAATGGGAATCACATGGAATGTGTTTTTTAAAGTACAAGATCCTTGGGCCCTATACCTAGAGATTCTGATTCCATACGATCAAGGTGACACAAGAAGTTGTGTTTCTAACAAGCTACCTGACCATGCCTGATTGGCACACCACAGTCTTCGGAGTACACACTAGGCCAACCAGTTAGCTATATACCCCAAACTAGCAGTGTACCCTGGCTGAAATGTAGTTGGAAATCAGTCAGAGGCTTGAACTGAAGTAGGAGCAGGAAGGTCTCCATCTTCCTTTGGAGGAAATTGATTTCTCTGAAGATAGAAGATGAATGTGAAGCTAATTATGTGTGAGATGACTCAAAGGATAATGGAGATGATTCACAGAAAATGGTGAAATGGTGATGTGCGTGGAACATCAGACCAAAGCCAAAGATTTTTCTTATTGCATCTGAATCTTTGAGCATTTTGTCCTAGGGAGACAGCCAATTGCTATTAGTATTGGAAAACAAAATTATCTGATGCCATAAGACAGATTACATGATGTGTGTAAATGCATATTGTAAAGTTGTGGCAGACCTGTCTGGTTGTTTTCCTAACCATCCCCTCTTTATTACCAATCGAATCACAATATAACATTAATTGGGAACAAAAGACAATTAGTTTTATACATCAAGGGAAAAAAACAACAAGACAGATTTTATAGATGGTAACAGTGTACCCTGTTATAAAATTTGATTTTTTAGCCTCCTTTATAACAATATGGATTCATGTGACCAACTTGCTGCAAGTGGGACATAACCAGAAATCTACTATGTGTGCTTCTGGGAATCCTACTGTTTTTTTTTTAAATATATTTTTAGCTGTAGATGGACACAATATTTTTATTTTATTCATTATTTTTATGTGGGGCTGAGGATTGAACCCAGTGCCTTGTACATGTGAGGCAAGCGCTCTACCACTGAGCTATAACCCCAGCCCCACCTACTATTTTTTTTGACATAAGAAATAAAGAGCAAACTTAGCTCCGTCATGCCCTTGGCCATTTCTTCCTTCTTTCCTGGAATGTGGTTGTGCCGTTGGGATATGTAGGAGTCAGCATTGAAAGCATTAGAACAAAAGCCAAACAGAAAGATGGAAGAACCTAAGAACCATCATAGGGCTTCCACACCAGCTCTGTCTATCTTAGATTTCTTTTGCTGAATAAAAATGTATTCTTTTGGTTAAGCAGCTGCTATTGTATGCCTATTACATGCACACAAACAAAATTCCCAGCAGATGAAATGGTTACCATTGACTTGCTATATGCTCCTCACTTTTCTAAGAATTTTATATCCATTTTATCATTGAATCCTGGCAGCATTCCCATGACATACATTGTTCTATTTTTAACCTCAGGCTTCTAAGGAGAATCCATAGCATTTTGAAAATGAAGCTTTAATTGGGTAGGATAAATTTACTTGGGTAAATTTGAGTTTTGTTTGTTTTAACCTATCCTGACTCCTAAGAGAGTTTCTTGATATCTAACTTTATAGTGATATTATTCTATAACATACATATTGACTTACAATGTTCAGTCTCTACTTCCCATTGGAATGAAAAACAGGTGAAACTTCTTGCATAAGAAGCCATTTTTATTTTGTAAATGAGAGCACACTGTGGAGAAAGACTGCCTAGAGTAGAAATGGCCCCCTTTGCCGGTGCTATCAGTATAAAACATATATACCAGTGGTGCAGATGGTTTCATTAAGTTTTTATTGCAATTGCCTATCTTAAAAGTTTCTGTGTTAAGTCACATTTCTTCATTTCCCCTAGAGAAAGTGATTAGAATAATAAGTGGAGCAAATTGATCTGAACCTCAGTGATAAATAGAGAAATTAGCTTGCAAAGAAATGGTTCACACTATCTAGAATTTATTTGCAGTTTGGGTATGGGGGTGGAAGGTTAGGATCCTGGGAGAGGATTAATTGAGAATCTAGTTTTAAATTAGATTTTAATATCAGTCTGAAATTCTAGTTAATTTTGTCCTCAAAATAACTGAATATTTCTTTGGTACTGAGTGTTCCACAAAGTCATCATTAAAACTCAACTAAGGGTTTTCATAAATTTCACAGCCAAGTCCCTTATTGGGAGAGAATTACATAAGTTTACAAAATCGTATCTTTGAAGTACATATGAAGTATATAATTATGAGGTGTGATTAGGGTTAGACCATAGAAACATCAGATTTTAAAGAAATCAGAGTATCTATCCTGATATATGAGTTTACAAATGAAAACCATATAGCTGAGAGGTGGATGTCACCTCTGGTATCTAAACCAGGACTTCTGTTAGAGGCTCCTAATTCTAAGTTTAGGATTCTCATCTTTTCTGGTCTCCTGTGGAAAGATTCCTGTGTCAGTCTTCTTAGGCTGTTTTATCAAAACCTCCTAGACTTGGTGACTTAAATAATAAACATTTGTTCTTATAGTTCTGGAGACTTGGGAGAACAAGATCAAGATGCCAATTTATTTATTATTTATTTATTTTTATTGGTTGTTCAAAACATTACAAAGCTCTTGACATATCATATTTCATACATTTGATTCAAGTGGGTTATGAACTCCCATTTTTACCCCGTATACAGATTGCAGTTATTAACCAATGTGATTCTGCAATAAGATGCCAATTTATAAATCTCACTTGATGCTTAGCTTTGCAACGATAAGCTTATGCTACTGATAACCTTCAAATGTGTTCATTGTTCTTGCTGGAATCAAATCCCCACCCCAAATGTGGTCACATGTATTACCATTTCCCTCAGCTAAGAAACAGAAACAGAGATGTAACCTCATGTCCAAAGGGTCTGCTGCCTAGTCACACTCATCTACACCTAAGAATACTACACCATAGAGGAAAATTAGCACAGGGGCCAGGCTCAACTCATCCAATTCACTTTCATCAACCTCCCTTAGCCCCAAATCCAAGGTACAACTGACAGTGATTGTATAAATCCTGGCTCCAAGGTTAGCTACTGCCACATGCCAGCTGCATTGATAACTAGGTTTTAAATTTAGCTTAAACAAGTTAATTTTAAATTTATCTTGAGCAAGTTACTCTTCTTGACTGTGCTTTGATTTTTTTTATCTGTTATATGGATGTAATAATATTAACTTCACAGAATTATAAAAGGATGAACCAAATGACCCCAGGAAGTGTGATCCTAGTATTAGAGTCTGTCATGATCCTAAATACTATTCATTTGGGTAAATCAGGTCCCAGATCAACCAAAAGCTCATCATCTAGTTCTCATCAAAGAGGAAATAAATTGGTTCTTTTTAGTTATACTTGGCAGTAGAATCCATTTTGATATAATTATACAAGCATGGAATCTATCTTATTCTAGTGAGCACTGCCATTCTTGTGGATGTACATGATGGTTGGATTACTGTGATGTTTTCATGTATGTACATAGGGAAATTATATCAGAGTCATTCTGTTGTCTTCCCTTTCCTATCCCCCTTCCTTTCCCTCCATTCTGTATTGTGAAATCTACTGAACTTCTATTCTCTCCGCCCCTCTGAGCCCCACCTTATTATGGGTTCGCCTCTATATATCGCAGAAAACATTGAACTTCTGGCTTTTGGGACTAGCTTATTTCACTTGGCATGATAGTCTCCAGTTCTATCCACTTACTGACAAATGCCATGAAGTCATTCTTCTTTATGTCTGAGTAATACTCCATGTGTATATATACCACATTTTCTTTATTCATTCATCTGTTGAAGGACACCTGGGTTGATTCCATCACTTACCTATTGTGCATTAAGCTGCTCTAAATATCCATGTGACTGTGTCACTGTAGCATGCTAATTTAAAATCCTTGGGATATATGTTGTGAAATGGGATAACTGGATCAAATGGTGGTTTCATTCCTAGTTTTTTGAGGAATCTCCATACTGCTTTCCAGAGTGGTTGCACCAATTTTCAGTATCACTAACAGTGTATGAGTATATTTTTCCTCCATATAAAGAGGAATTCTTATTAAGGAAACCAATATTTTCCCCATGGCTTGATTTGGAGATTTCTGTATTGTGTAATCTTTCTTTGTTGTCAAACTCTTTTGCTTTGAATATTTGGAAAAGGAGCAAATCAGCCATTTATACCATCTTTATGAACATTCGCCTATTGCCCATATCCACGACTGTCTCTATGCCTCTCTTCTATATTCTCAGGATTATTCTTATTTTTTGTTTGTGTATTCTTGGTGGAGGAGGCAGTTATTGAAACTTTAAAAAAATCCTACAATAGCTATTCTCTTTCCCTCTATTCATGGACCCCCTGGGAAGGTTGGTAGTGATAAATCCCTTTTTTCTAAGCCTATATGTACTTCTTAAGATAAGGACATTTTTCAAAAGATGGATTAAAACTTAAAAAAAAAAAACCTTGGCTCAGCTATAATTGAAGAAAAAAAATGTGCTAAACAACAGAATTGATTTGTGATCAACATCCATGGAGAAGACACATTTCTTATCAACTGTCTTTCCCTTTTTGGTGACTTTGGACTTCCTGAGCTATGCTGAATGTGATAATATTCTAACAGCCAAATCTCTCTTAAGAATCTGCCAAATTTCAAAGAAAAGTTATGTAATTATGCATTTCCAACATGAGAAAAAGTTAACTTGCATGTGAAAACGTGCCTTAACCCTGTGGAAATGTCATCCAGGAAAAATCATGTATTTATCACCTCAAAATCCAGATGCTATAAAACTCCAGTTCTTATTTGTTTAACTTATCTGCTTGAGGTATAACTCTTTATGTAAGTTAAGCAGAGGCCTTATGCCTGCCTTATATGAAGGTTGGGACTTGCTGTTTCATTAATTACATTCCAGAACGTAGCTAACTTCAAGGTCAAAGTCAGAATCCATTGTCTCATTTCCACTACTGACTCAGTCTGACCTTGCCCTGATGGCAATGCACATGTGCCATACCTAGTCAATGTGGAATGACATCTATGAAGTCAAACTCATGCCAAAGCCATGGCCATCGTAAATTTTTCAGATAGGTGCCTAGGCCAGTGGAGAATTGAATTCTCTTTTGTATTTGAGTATGTTGCAACCCCTCTGGGCCCTGATTATCCTCTATCAAGTGGTCAGATTGAATCAACTACCTCTAAGGTTGAGTCTCTGTTTATTCTATGCTTCCTCACAATTAACTAGTGGTGGTTGCTGATAATAAATTAATATTATTTTTTGAATAATAATAATTGTGAAAATCCTAAGAGTTATTAATGTCAAACTACTCTAGGTGCTTTATCATGTTTTTAAAAAATTCTTAAAATGAACTTATGCCATAAGTTCTTTCATTTTCCCCCTTTGAATGAAATAACTTTAGAGCTTGAGTTGTTGCTTTTAAAATATACAGGATCGATGTGTTTTTTAGCAAATCCAGTGATTCCTAGGTGTTTGATCCAACACTAAGTAATATGGTTGTTGTATTAGTTGGCTTTGCATCACTGTGACCAAAATACCTGAAACCAAAAACTTCAAGGAGGAAAAGTGTATATTGGTTTCATGGTTTCAGAGTTCTCAGTCATGGTGATATCGTTGTTCTAGGCCTGAGATAAGGCAGAATTTCATGGCATAAGGTCTTGGTGGAGGAAAGTTACTCAGCTATGATAGCTAAGAAGCAGAGTACAAGAGAAGCCAGGGAGAAGATACAGTCCAAGGCTGTGCCCCTAGTGACCTACCTTCTCCAGCCATACCCCACTTGGGTACAGTTTCCATCCAGAAGTCCCTTCAAATTGTTAATTTATCCAATAGATTAATCCATCAAATTTATTAATTCACTAATTAGGTTACAGTTCTCATAGTCTTCTTATTTTACCTCTGATCATTCCTACATTGCCTAACACATGAGCTTTTGAGGCCATGCCTCATATTCAAATTGTAACAGTTGGATATAAACCAACCAATGTCTGGTGGATTTTTCTTTCTCCTACTGCAGTGAAAGAAAGGGGAAATGATACATAATGCCAAGTAATCATGTTTTCTGCTCAATCCATGTGAAAATATATGGATAACAGTTAAAACAACTTTCTTGTCTACAACGTAGATAGTACAAGACTTTGTGTGATCAATGAAATACAATCATGCAGTATTCAATTTGCAATTCTGTTTCTAAAACATAAATATGCTCCTACATGCTAAGATGCTTTACACTGAGTAATATCTTGTGTGTGTGTGTGTGTATCTTCTGCCCCATACTGGGAATTGAACTGAGTCTCATGCTAGGCAAGCACTCTACCATGGAACTAAATCCCCACGTGACTTGTATTTTAAAAGCACAGACCTCTTTCTTACACGTTTGAATTGAAGATACGAAAGTACATTGAAAACTTAGGACACCAAAGAAGATAGAAAGCATAAATTTCTCCTGTATTACTTCTTAGAAATTCAAATTCTCTTTGAAGTTAAGGAAAGTATTGAGATGAAATATAGACATAAAAAAATAGAGCTCTTTACAAATCTGAACTCTTAATTCAATTCAGAATCACATGATAAGTGACCCAAAGCAACAGGACCATGCACTTTCATTTATTTCCCTGGGGCTGCAAGGACCCCTCTAGGTATGTTCCTCGCACTTGGTGGTGAATCCTACACCTTAGGATCATACTGAGGTTTGAAATTGAGCCTGAAACTCACCACTGCTTGTGTGTGTCTTGCATTGAACAGGCTCCTCCAGCTTCTGCTTGGGAACCCCAAGCAAGTTTTCCTCCTACCACAAATGTGTCGCAGCCTCAATATTTACCTTTCCATAAGTCTTCTCTATGAAAACTACTTCACGTCTGAATACCCATTAATTTAGGCTCCTTGAAACTGAATTTCAGATAGTATTAAATATATCTCTTAAAGAGAGAAACATGTTTTTCTCCAAGACTAATTTTCTTTATCTCTGTCCATACTTCCTCGACTGTACCTTTACTTAACTACTACCTCTGCAGTAATAGTTTTCAGTTACTTTCAAGATTCATTTGTAGAGACAAAATTTTAAACTTCTACATACCATAATTTAAGTTTTCTGTTTTTTTCTCCCATCTGCTATTCAAATTTCTTGTCAGCAGAAAACCTCACCATGGCTTCATTTCCACACATGGCAGGCATTCAAGCATAGCTAATGGGAGTCGCACTTAGGCTGAAATGAGAAGGAAATGTACTTCCCGACATGCCATCAGAGTCTCTCACCAGAGGCTATTTGTCTTTTATCCTTACTTTTTCTTTAAAGCAAATTACTACTAAAAGAAAACTAAAACCCAAGTCAGTAGCAACCCCAACTATTATTGCAGAAATCACTGGATATATTCATTTAAGGTTTAGAGTTTCTATTAACAATGCTTCTCATGATGAATCTATGATAATATGTCTTCTAAGCTTATGGTGATTCTTTTCTTTTTATTGGTGCAAAATACTTATACAGAATTATGGGTTTCATTGGCATCTTCACATGCACAGCCTTACCCACATTTCTGGTTTCCTATCAGTGACTCCTCTGCTGGCATACCCTTTCCCCTCCAGGTGGTTCTCGTGGGCAGAGCTCCTTTCCATTCAGCTCTAGTCTCTTTCTTTTGGCAATAGCCCATCTGGCCCAGGGAATTCCTTGTGCATCCTCATCCTGAGGCACTGTGGAAGGATAGCCGTTTCCTTATGTAGCTGGGCTCTTTGCTCTGCCAGGCGGCTTCCTCCCATTAGCCTTTTGCCTTTAGGCTCATTTCAACAAAGAAGTCTGGAAAACATACTGTATCCCCCAAGCTTAAAGAAACACAGATGAGGTTTTGTGATGTCTAACTTATATTAAAAAAAAAAATCATAGCACCCAGACAACTTCCTCTCTGATTTCTAAAGAAGCGTTGCTTTCCTGAATTCTCACCCTTGCTAAATTGGACTGGCAAGGACTGAGAATTCAGATTAGAGGCAGGAGATGGGCTGATTTTGGCAAACTTCCCTTTGGTCATTGCCTTTGTTTGCTATTCTCCATGGAGAACCCAATACCTTGTTAGCCTCTGGAGACTCTTGATGCCTATTCTCCACAGCTTTGGAACCTCCAGTGAAATTCCAACATAGGAGATTGTTTTGTTTTATATTCCTTCCCAGTACAGATGTATTTTTAATTTACGTACTCAAAATTATCATTGCTTTTTACGGCCTCTAGAATTTATATTTGCTCAGCCTGACCTTTCCCACTCTGAATTACTTTACCACGGCCACTGTAACAAAGTATGAGAGAGTGATTTAAACAACTGAAATTTACTGTCTCACAGTTCTGAAGGCCAGAAGCTGATGATTATAGTGTCCTCAGGGCTTGGTACCCTGGAGACTCTCAGGAAGCATCTTTCCCAAGTCTAGGGTTTGGCAGTTCCTTGACTCAATGAACATAGCTCCAATCCTAAGACAGTGTCATGTTGCTTTCTGTGTCCCCTTATGACAAGGACACCCATACACTGGATTTGGGATTCATCCCACTTCCACATGGCATCATTCTGACTTAACTAATTATATTTGTAAATAGCCTCCATTTCCAAACAAGGGAACTGAGGTACTACATTAGGGATTAGCATTTAAACATGAATTTGAGGGGGAACACAACACATCCCATAATGCATTTTAGCATTTATTAAAATTATCCCGACTTTCTATAGAACTTTCAATAGCTAGTTGGGTAGATCTTTTTTTTTTCCCCTCTCTCTCTCTTTTGTTATTCTCATCTCTTGTCCAACTGAAATGGATTTTAGTCTCAGAAATGAGACAGGGGATGTACTTTGATATTTTACTAAAGAGTTAACACTAATTATATATATATTATCTAGTATTCTTTTTAGAGCCCTGGAAAATGCTTAAACATAGCCAAAACTCAATAAATGAAATCAAATTACTCACCAAAGAAGTTGAATTTATAAATAGATAATAGCATATTTTTTGAATGATAACTTTGAACTATCTAGAAATTTGATTTTAGAATGGGAAGAAATCCGGAAGTGACAAAGCCCATAACTGTAATGATCCAAAAGGATGTTGGTTTAAAGAAATGTAATATTTTCTATTTATTAAAGTAAATGAATGCACTTCCTGTGACACATCTTTTTTATTAGCCCAGAGGACAGGGTAATGACCTAGAATTGATTTCTAAAGACTGATTTCTAAAACAGATCTCAACTTTTACTGATAGGTAATAGCTAGATTGTTAATGTATATATGTGCACATGAGATGGGGCAAGTCTATATAGAAGGAGCAGGCAAGAGGAGGAGGCCTAGAAGCAGTCATAAAAGCTCATAAAAGTATTTGAAGTATTTGTAAGCAATATTTTAGACCAATGGCAGTAAATCATTGCTTTGTGTTTATCTCAATTATTTTATATTAAGAAAATAATTCTATTTGACAGTGCTAAATTCATAAGCATTTATTTTTCATATAAAACATGAAAGTTATAGAATATTATAGTTAGTGTTTTTGCTGCTGTGACCAAGAGACCCAATAAGAGCAATTAAAAGGAAAAATATTTTGGGGCGTATAGTTTCAGAGGTTTCAGTCCATAGATGGATGGATCTATTTCTTGAGGCCTGAGATAAGCAGAACATCATGATAGAAGTATGTGATAAAGGAAAACAGATCACTTGATGATCAAAGGAGAGAGAGGGAGAGAGAGATAGATAGATTCCACTTGCCAAATACAAAACATATATCCCAAAGCCTTGCCCTCCCAATGACTCACCTTGTCCAGCCACACCCTACCTGCCTATAGTTACCACCCAGTTAATCCCTATCAGAGGATTGATTCACTGATTAAGTTAAGGCTCTCATAACCCAATCATTACCTTCTTGCATTATCTCACACTTCATATCTAAACCAAAACATGGAATATATTGAACACTAGGGGGGTTTGTTTGTTTGTATGTTTGTTTGAACTCAGGAGTGCTTAATCACTGAGCCACATCCCCAATCCATTTTTTTTTGTTGTTGTTGTTTTTTTTTTTTTTTACTTT
>NW_025999924.1:4304364-4334722 GCF_001458135.2 Marmota marmota marmota | reverse complement strand
TTTTTTTTTTTTTTTTTTTGAGACAGGGTCTCACTAAGTTGCTTAGGGCCTTGCTAGGTTGCGGAGACTGGCCTTGAATTTACAGTTCTCCTGCCTCAGCCTCCCAAGCCACTGAGTGAATACTAGGTTTTAATGGCTACTAATGAAACTTGTGTAGGTCATTTCTGATATTTGAAAACAGACACAATCTTGGAATATTGTTCTGCAAATGGTTGAAATTTTCACAGCATAATTTATATTCATATTCAAAGTGGTGACAGTACTAATTTGTATTTTGAAGGGATCATTTGGCTCCAACAAGATGATGATTAGCTTCTGTAGGGGAAGATTTTTCAGGTGAACACATGACAAGATAAGTCACTGACTTCATGCATATGATTAGACAAAAATAAGTCAGGTGGTTATCTCTCAGTGAAACAATATTTTTTTTTCTTTTTTGCATTTTTGCATAATCTTTCCTTTATGTCTTAGAGGAAAATATTAATACACTAACTTTTAGAAACAAACTATTTTCTTAATAGTGAATATTTTTTTCTAGCTCTAACAGATGTATTTTAAATTGAATAAAATTTTCATGGTTTGCAAATCAGAATCAGAACCAGAATATCCAAATGTGAATCAGTCAGCAAACTTACATAGGCTTTTCTTTACACTGCAAAATAAGCAACATTTTTTTCAAAGCCAATGAGCAGCAAGCATCTACTTTAGAAAATGTAATGTTTGAGTTTGGGGACAGAAACGGATGCTGAACTCATTCTTTTAGAGGTTCAGTTTGTCAGAAGATGTTTTGTTAAATTTTTGCTTTCTTTAGGAATCTAAAATCCCTCCATCTGAATATTTTAAACAACAGATGACCACTACCTTATAATCTGAAGTAAACAGCAAAATTCATCATATTTCTCAATGGTAATCAGGGAAATATGGCATTAATTTATAGAAAATGAAGGTACCAAAGAAAGTAAAGCAGTCATTCAATTTTTGAATAAGGGTTCAGAGGTTTCCCATTTAAAGAAAATGAGAAGCTCAGAAGCAACACCAGCAATTTTGGTACTTTGCCAGGTCATTTAACCAAGGAAAAAAAATTACAATGTTTAGAAACCAGATCAAGATCATCCTTTTTGAATAGGGTATTATTAAAATGTATCACAAAAGAAAATGACCTGGATACTTGTATGTTGTACCAGAAAATAAACAAACAAAAAACAAAAAAGCTGCTAAGCAACTGATTAGAAAAAAATGTCAGTGTTATCTCTAGTGTTAGTTTCCTATTGATGTTACAAGTTACCACCAATTTATGACTTCGAACAACATACATGTTATCTGACAGTTCCCAAGATCAGAATTCCAGAATCAGTCTCACTGGACCAAAGTCAGGGCTTTATTCCTTCTTGAGGCTCCAGGGGAGGATCAGTTCTCTTGCTTTCTCCAGCTTGTAAAGGCTCTACACTCCTTGCCTCGTGGTCCCTTCTTCCCTCTATTATCACATTTCTTTCTCTTCTGACCTTTCTGTGTCCTTGTTATGAGGACTCTTGTGATTATATTGAGCCCACTCACATCCAAGATAATCTCCCCATCTGAAGATCCTTAAGTAATTATCTACAAAGTTCCTTTCCCCTCATAAATCTATATTTGGATGTGGACATCACAGAGGAGCTATTATACAGCCAACCATAGCACATGCATGCTACACACACACACATACACACACACACCGCTTTACATCTCAGTTTAAAAAATACATTAAATTACATAAATGTTAAGGCAATAAAGGCTAATTTTCTCTAGCATTTGTTATAGTTTGGATGTGAGGTGTCCCCGAAAATTTCATTTTGTAAGAAAATGCAAGAAATTTCAGAGGAGAAATGATTGGGTTATAAGAACCTAAACCCAGTCAGTGAATTAATCCCCTGATGGGATTAACTAAGTGGTAAGTGAAGGTAGGTAGGATGTGGCTGTAGGAGGTGGATCACTGAGGGTATGCTTTTGGAGTATATATTTTGTTTCTGGTGAGTGGAGTCTCTCTATTTCTGATCATCATATGAGCTGCTTCCCTCTGCCACACTCTTCTACCATGATGCTCAGCCTCACCAGTAGCCCTGAGGAATAGAACTGGCTCCTGTATGAAATGAGACCTCTGAAACTATGAGTCCTGAAATAAACTTTTCCTCCTCTAAAATTGCTCTTGTCAGGTCTTTTAGTCATAGCAGTGAAAGAGCTGACTAAAACAAAATCCATAGATTAATAGAAAACTGATTATGTTTATGGGGAAAATACATGGTTTTATGTAAGCATTATTTATATTAAGATTTACGTGTTTATAATCCCTAAAATAGATAAAAAGATATGACCACAGAAGGAAGTAGTCTGGCACTGCTTTCCCTGCTCACTTTATTTTGTTGTTTTTAAAATATTAAATTGACAAATAGAAGTTGTACGTTTTTCAGGTGGTAAACCGGGAACATTCACAACTATTATTGCCTGAACACTAGGATCTGCCAGTGTGAAGATTTGCTTTATTCTTTAAAGAAAATCAAACTGGCCCTAAAATAGAATATCATTTTGGAAAACTGAACAGGCAATTGAACTAGAGGAAAATTTGTATTGTGATGAGGTACTTTTATTTCCCATGAGAGAACTTTACATTTATAGGGTTTCTATTAAGCAGTCTCCAAATAAATTAAGATGAAGTAGTTCAGGACTCACGTAAACAAACACTCTTTACTTTTGTTGCTCCTTTCAGCAAGAGCCAGGTATGACTATCAGAACAAATATTGAAAATTAACTGCCTGAGCCATGGTGAAGACAGATGAATCATATATACTTGGTTCTAGTGGTTGGAGTTGAGCACACATGAAAGAAAAAGAGAGGAAACTTTTGAAGCCATGGTTATCAGCATGAAAACTGCTTAGTTCATTAGGTAAAGGAGTTGACTGGAATCATTTAATTGTGATGCTTTTCAGAAGACATGTTATGTCTTAGGTTCAGGTAGTGTTGATTATGAAAAAGAAATTAATGAGACACTAAGCAAACTATAGCTTAGTTAATGCTAGAAGAGAGGTAGGAACAGATCTGAAGCCCTGCACAGGAAGCATCTTCATGTATAGCAGCTTATCAGCTGCGGTACAGAGAAGAGCACAACTCAAAAAGAAGCAGATTTCCAAGGTTCAAACTTTCAAAACAGATTATGGCATAACAAGAATTGAGATGTCATGAAGACACATGTGTGAGTGTGGTGCAGGGGCATGTGGGGGTTCAGGTTTGAAGGTGTTGCATGTGAAGTGTGGGCAGACATACAGTCGTGATATAACTGAGCTGTGCAGAGAAAGTTCAGGAAGAGAGGTCAGGGTTGGAAAATAAAAGAGAGTCAGCTCCCTACAGGTTAAATGCTTAAGTAACTAACTATGAGAGTAGCTGAAGATCGACTTTGTTATTCATTTCATAATTTCAAATAGCCTTTGTGAACTTGGGTGATTTAACTATGCCACCATGTCAAAACAGAATAATAATTTTAAAAAAGACTTCACTGAGGTATTATCATTTAAAGACAGTTTGTAAGGCTATCTCAGAAACACTAAGAAAATCTAGACTTTGTTGATTTCCACTATGGTTATGAAATTTATTTTTCAGCAAAGTAAGCTGTATACTATATGTTGCATTACTATTTTGAAGGCAGTGTGAGGGGTTGTGGGTTTAAGTGAGAGGGAGCATCTAAGACAATTTCAGGATTGGGATCAACTAGTCCTGATGATTTATAACTTCACAAAGTTACAACAGGACTACATTATTAACTAATAATTCCCTTTTACTTCATAGTGTTTGTGAAACAGATGGCTCTTTCCTTTACTAAAATAGACATTTTTTTCTCTTTGTTCTTGCTCTTTATTATCATACCTTTGACCTACTTTAAGAAATATTTTATGAAACAGCAATTTGGCACTTTTTTATATATGTATGTATAGTGTGGTTGAGGACACTGTGTCTGAGGCTACACAGTGTCTTCCCTATGAGGACCCACTGGAAGAACTTCTCTCTTCTTGGGATCAGGAATATATGTGATTCTCATGATCATACTTTATTATTTCATAAACCAATCACTGAATCTTATAACTCTTCACATCATGTATATCTCCATGAACTGACTACAGAAAGGCATAGAAATAAACTTGTGCCCACTTTAACAAAGTTTAAACCCTTAAACCATGTAATTTGAAGAATACTTTTTAATTCCTTGTTTTTCTTAGATTATTTACATGTTGTTTTCCTTTCGGTCTGCATTTTGTTGTAGTAGTTGTGAATATCCATTTAAAAGTAAATCAATGTTTAGTGTGTGTGTGTGTGTGTGTGTGTGTGTGTGTATGTATATGTTTGTTAGGAACTCAGAATTCTCTTTGCAAGCAGTTACATATGTCTGCATTTTAGTTATATCTGCATGTAGCCAGACACATAAATAAATCTTACCGGGAGGATGTGTGAATTGACAATTGCTGCAGTAACATATTACCATAATCGTAATGACTTGAAAAAACATAAATGTTTTATATTATACTACTGGAGGTCAGATGTCTGAAACGAACCTGTGGGGCTACATTCTTTATTTATGAAGATTTTATGAAGAATCACTATCCTCCTAGTTTCCAGCTTCTAGAGAACATTGTGTACTTCACTTCATACCCCCATTCCTTCAGTCTTCAAAGCCAGCAGGGTAGCATCTTCTTCCTTCCTTGAAATCAGTCTTCTTCTTATAAAAACTCTTTTGACTACAAAGGACCCATCTAGAAAATCCAGGATAATCTGTTCATCTCAAGATCCTTAACTTAATTATACCTGCAAATTCCTTTCTTGCAAATAAGACAACATTTATAGGTTCATATCCATAGGATTAGGATATGGACATCCTTGGGGAATTGTTCAGTCTGCCACAGATAATAATTTCTTCTCTGAGGGAACTGGGTTAATGTCCATCAGCTAAGACACATTTATTTAGATAATATGTTGAGTGTCACTATGAGATAGACATTTTTCTAAGATTTCAGGAAATGCAGATACTATAGTGAGTAAATTCAGTAAGTTTTCTATTCTTTATGGGCTTAAATTCTATGCAAATAAGGTCCAGTAATATGAAAAGATACAGATGTAGAAAAAGGTCTAGACCATTCAGAGATGGGAACATAGTTTCACATGGCAGTAACACAATGCTTGAAAAAATGAAGTCATAGTGAGCCACACTAGGAAGTTGTACTTAATCCTCAGAAAATAATTTCAAAGGCAAGGTAAGAGAATACACACTTGTATATGTGTGTATACAACTTGTAAAGAGCCTTGTGGCTAAAAAATAATTGAAGAGAAACTAGACTGGAGATAGGAAAATAAATCAAGAGAAGCTACTTCAATCCAGGTGAGAAGAGATTATAGTCTGAATTAAAGTAACAGCATTGTACAACTAAGAAGTAGAATAGCTAAAGACAGGGAAAAGAAGCAAATATCATCATGACAGCTGTAGAGTGACCTACAGAGTCAAAGTTGAGAAAAAAAAAAATGAAAGAAAGACCAAAGAGACTTAAGGGGGAGACATAACCAGAACGAGGAATCTAAGTTCTGGATAAAGTAGAAAATTAGATGAACTAGAGTGCCTTTGTGATAAAACTGGAAAGAATGTAAGTGGTTGTAGTGAGAGAAAGGAAGTCTGAGTTTAAGAGTTCAAAGGAATGCATAGCATATGACCTTAACAACGGTAAGAGGACCAGGACTGGGATATGAAGGTCAGTGGTGATACAGAGGCCGAGGAATGAGAGGCTGGCAAGTTAGATGAAACTTCTCTTGGGACCCTGACTTCCATTATTACAGGGAGTACAAGTTCAAGGCGAGAGGAGATTGTGTACTAGTGCTCAAAAGTCTCCAATGAATAACCAGGAGTGGCAATGATTGAGGGAGTGAGGGATGGCCAAGGCGCTTGGACCTCAGTGGAATAGAGTAATATTCATATGGAGGCAGCAGACAAAGAGTCAGAGGACACCAGACCCACCAGCCAGTCTTGATCACCAACCATTAATTTCCTTGTGGAGGATTTGGTTTCACTCAATGCAAGGAAATCTTATATGTTAAATAAAGAAGTTGGGGTTATAGAGTCATTTGTTAAACAGAAGGATGTAGGAAAGAATAATTCTGGATAAACACAGAGGCATAAACACAAATACTTCTCTTTTCTACTCTCTAAAATTCCAGTGAAATAATGGAGTTAAAGGGAACAACAGGGAACAACAAAGGAGGACAGGGCACCTTATGAAATTATGAAATAGTGGAAGCTGCTTAAGGTATAGTAAGTGACTTTCTAGGTGGTGAAATTGCAGCTAAGGTACCAGGAGAGAATGAATTCTTCCTGCTGAACATGATAAAATTTCAGGTCCTGAAAACAGCAGGTATCACAAAGGGTGCATGTGCAGAAGACAGTCTGATGGAATTGGACATACTTGACCACATGACAGTAGTGTTAAAAGACCAGTGGAGTGAATCAGTTGTGATTCCATAGGCTGTGAAGCAAATGCAGAAAGACTAAACTGGTAACATCAGGACAGTTTTGAAAGATGAAAAGTCAGGATTCAACTTCTCTCAAAAATGAAAAATAATCACATAGTTATTATAGTAATTTCAGAGAGAACATTTGGTTACATGAAAGCTTATGCATGTTGACCCGATTTTACTGAGAGTTGGGAGGGAAAAGATGGTTGGAGTAGGAGTATCACTTGAGCTCAATTAGCCTCTGCTAATTGAAGTCAACAGATAATGTCTCAAATTGACCAATTAAAAATGGGAAGAAAAACACATTATTGAGAAATACAGGGGCCAAGGATGCATTGCATGGAATGTTGGGTCCTTGAATGCTGTTTTTCATAATGTGCTTTTTAAGCTTGATTTACATATTACTATGATTAAAATTAGCATTTATTGAGATTAAAAACAAAGTTTGATGGGGGAAGTAGGGATTATGTTACAGGAGAGAAGCAGAAAGCCTGGATAAGTATAGATATCTAGGAATTTACATATATTTAGTAATCATATATGAAGCATATATTTGCCATTAAGATCTCCCATAGCAATTATGAACAGTACCCACCAAAACCTGCCACAGATTAAGAGGAAGTTGAAGAAACTTTATTTTTATTATATGTTGTCTTATATATCAGGTCAATATGTAACTGAATAGACAGTTAACAGTAAGAGCCAAACTGAAGAACTGAAGTGAACGTGCTCTCCAGACTCCAGGGATCAACCAAGTCCACACTTCCAACAACTGGACCCTCACCAGTGCTTTTCTAGGAAGAAGAAACTAGAGTGCAGGGAGAGAATGAGACCAAACAGAAGTCCCCGTAGCCTGAGACCACAAGTCGGTTGTCTAAATTTTAGTTTTCATTCCTTGGTGTCACAGCGTCTCTGTGTCTTAAATGAATCATCCCTTCAAGACAAGGGGAAGGCAGAAACTTGGATGGGAAATGGAACAATGTGGAAATGATGTCAAGCAGGAAAGAGGAGAAACAACGTGAGAAATTGTATAACTAATGGAGAAGAAATGGAGTAAATAGAGCACTGTGGGAAATGGTTTGGTCAGTATCTTTGGTCATTTTTATTGACAGAATCATTAAAATAAAAATTTTCTTATGCAAAAATGTAAAGACCTTAATATGGATTTGTTCTTATACAATGGATAGCAGTCATTTTTTTTTTTTTTGGAAATATGGAAAAGAAGGAGTCAGAGAACTGGCTAATGAAACAAAAATAAAAGAAACAAACAAAAACTATGAATAAAGTGACAAGTGACTAGCCTTGTTTAAAAAAAAATAGAAAAAAGAACAAATGTCATGAGGACAAGGGTGGGAAGGTAACACCCACTCTACCAGCTTCCTACTGGATAATTACTTTTCTGTCTCATTCAGGGGCTGGGCTCTTCTCTCCATATCACCACACCTATGAATCTCTTAAGGGCGGGATGTAGTTTTTGCATTTGTCTATCCACTCTATCCAGTGTGGTGCTTAAAAAGTTGTAGGTTACCAGTAAGTGTTGATTGAAAGGAACAGGACTCAGTGTTGCCTTTCTTCTTCCCAATTTTATCACTCTAAAATTAAATCTTATCATTGGTCATTTTTTAATAATAAGAACTTAATCCTGATGATTTATTCAATGAAATTTTATCTAAAGATGAAAGTTACAGGGGAAATTGAACCAATTTTTTGTTTAATTTAGGTTATAAAAAAGATGTCTATGTTATACCAATTACTTTTATGACTGTGTAAACAATTGGAAATATAAATATGCAAACATCAAATATAATAATATAGCAACAGTTGCTTCTAAATTTCTCTCATATTAAGTATAATTGACAACTACTCCTATTGTGACCCGTGAGTCTTGTAGCTCTGTCTTTTCTTTGTTTTTTGTCTCTCTCTGATTTCCATTCTCTCCAACCCCCTCACAAACACATGAATTTAATTCTTAGGACCAGATCTCCTAATAAAATGGGGGTAAAGGATAGGAAGAACTTTCATCCCTTTTACCATGAAATGAATTCATAAGTAGCAGGGCCACCTCTTAGCCCATCCAGCTGTGTAGTCAAATGACCACTAACACTGTCAATTGGAACAGGTAGAAGCCTTAACTTATTAAACAAGATCTACCCCCAAATACTATCAAATTTGATGCAAGTCCAATAATCCGTAAAACAGAGTTGATTAAAAAAAAAAAAAAACTCATTTCTAGCTCAAGGACTTTTTCATAGCTAGCAACTCCAACCACCCAACTCTCTAGTGAATAATGAGAATATATTCATCTTTGTTTACTTTAGTGGTTAATTGGCAAGATAATCATTCTGTCAGCCTTCATGAGTTGGAACCCTTCTAGAAATGATTGTGGTTCATTTTGTCCACCCACCAGATATCAAAATAACCTGCTTTCTTCACAAAATGTGCATTCACTCTTCAAATTATATTTTATGCCAAGTTTTAAAAGAGAGGGAGCCATGCCAGAATTCATTTTAGTTCTATTTTTTATTTCTAGTGCTAGCGCATGGTAGACAGCTGGAGGGTGGTTTCATTTAAGTTGATTTCTTCCTTGTCAGTGTTTCTTTTTAGATATGAATTAGCTAGAATTTTGCTGAAACTGAAGTTAATTCTGAACCAACAACAACAAAAGCAATTGTAAATAAATAAAATCCTGTCAACACTTCACTATAATATGTTTTGTGGGGTAGTTAACTTTTATTCCCAGTGTTTAGGAATTATCAATTATGTGAATGTTAGCAAATCTCACCTAATAAAACCATATGTGGCATAAATTGATAAACTGGGAAAGAATAAGAGGAACTGACCCAGCTAGAGAATAAAAGGATTAATATTGGTGTAAACTAAAATTATTATAATGAGCCAGATGTGAATGTTACTGTGGCTGATCCTATGTATAAGATACACTATGATTACACTAAAGAAAGGATATGACTGAGCATTTAGGTGTACTGGTATCTTTTCTAGTCATACTGTATTATTTTGTCTTCTTCAATTTATGAAATTTAAATATTTGCCATTGAAAATACTTGTGACCTAAGTCCATGAATAGATTTGCTATAGTGTTATTGTTTATAATCTAAATTTATTCCTCATTTCCTTACCTCTCAGCTGTCTTTGGCACTTGTGTTGAATATGTTATTCCCAACATATCAATTGCTTTAATTCTGGTAAATGCTTTAGAAAAAATAAAATGTTTCTAGAGAAATGACAAAATCAGTTTTCTTCATGGTAAGTGATATTTAATTTTTTTTTTTAGTTGTAGATGGACACAATACCTTTGTTTTATTTATTTATTTTTATGTGGCCTCACACAGTGCCTCACACATGCTAGGCAAGCATTCTATTACTGAGCTAAAATCCTAACCCTAAGTGATATATTTTTAATCATTTGTTTGCTTTCTGGTAGAAGATACAGTTCTCTCACTCCAGAGCTGGGTATTTGCATGGTCTCTCCAGAGCTTCCATATAGAAGGAATCTCATAAAGGCATAAGCAATTTGGTTAGCTTTTCCCCATTCATGTCTTCTTCCTCTTTTAAACATGAAATGCTCCTGGTGAAGCCAGAATTGGACAGGTAGACAGTATAGATAGGTAAACCAGTAGGTCAGATAAAGGAGGCCAATTTTGAGTGAGTCTGGGAAGTTGGAGACTGTCCCCTGTGGGATTGAAATGTTAGTTCCTTCAGAGCCCTTCCTCTACCCTTATCAAGAAACTGCCCCTGCTCCAACCTGTTGCCAAGATACCCTGTCCCAGGAATTTCCCCTCCCTACAGTGAGCTCTAAGGTTATTAAAGTGTCCTTGCCTGCTCCATCCAGCCCTTCCCCATTCAGCCCACCTGTTTCCTACCTTTGGGCCATCCCACCAAGCATTCCTGGGCCTAGTCAGGAAGGAGAAAGATAAGGGGGAAAGGCAGGAGAACAAAGGAAGCCTAGGACATATAAAAAGGGGCAGAACACCCTTACTTCTTGGGATACCAGGATACCAGCCCACTTCTTCCTCCCGGTAGAAGTCTATGTTACCCCTTTTTAAATAAAACCCTGCTTTATGTGCTTGCCTCAGCAAGCTTCTCTAATGTTCAAACTTCAACATGTGGGGAAGTGGGACTCATCACCAATAACCAGCAGTATCACTGGTACCTCTGAGCCTGGTGACCAAGGGCTCTTTATACAAGGGACAGATTGTTTAGGGCAGCTATGTGTGCTATGAAACACCCTGATTCCCTCTATCTTATACTTTAAGATAAATAGTAAGATTCTCAGGACCCAGAATAGGTTAAGAACAACTCCCAATTGCCTGCTTCAGTCTTTGACAATGAATTTACATCCTTCAGGTCTGTAGGCATGATTATCTGATCATTTTCGGAATGTAGCCTGTGCCATTTTTTAAAAGACAATTATGAAGTTCTTAATTAAGGAACATTCCACTCAAAAGTTTTAGTTCCTCCTAATTCCGAACATTTAACCAGATTTGGGCTGAGATCCTATAGCAACTTAAAATTTGTAGCTACATACTTATTTTAAGCATGAATTTACAGCCCACCTCATAAAGTATATGCCACTCAAGATATTTTTTTAAATAAGTGTTTTATTAAAGAAAAATGTAAATGGCTCAGGTGAGTTTCTGGTTATGACTATTCTAAGATTTTGGGGATAGGGTAGTTAAAATCAGCGTAATCATGTCTTTTGGTCTTAATCACCCTATTATCTATGTGATGGAGCAGATGCAAAATTATTTCTTTAGGAGAATCATATTCTTGTCTCTTTCCATTCTCAGGCATACTTCAAGTGGGTAGAAATGACCTCTGTTCTGGCTGTTACTATTAGCAGCATTCTGAACTTTCATAAGAGAATGAAGCCTTTCTACTTGTTTGTATGTCTGCTAAAATATATTGCCATCATAGACAAATTACACTTCAGATCAGATTCTTACCTAATTTTCTGTCACTCAATATTTACTAAAATTTTAGTGTGTGAAGCAGTATCCTGAATTTTGCATGATCTGTTTTTGAAAATACTTTACGATCCATTCCTTGAATTACACATGCTAGCAAGAAGATCCATATGCATCCATATAAACTGCCTTCCCCTAGCAGAATGATTTTCTGAATTTACCTTTCTTTGTAAGTCATAGACATAAGATAATTAGAAAGCAACAAAGATTTATAACCTACATGGCCCTCTCTGCTATACTGAAAATAAATACTGTTATGCTCGAATTTGGGACCCCCAAAAGACCACCAGAGACCCCGATTGATGTAAGCAGCAAAGAGGTGTTTATTGCGAGCTAGCTCCGTCCTCCGCATGCACAGAGCAACTGGTGATGCTGAGAGGCCTCGAGCTCAGGGTTTGCAGCAGTTTTATACACTCTTTGGGGAAGGCAGGGGCTTCACATACATCATAGCATCTCTTAGCAAATCATCACACACTGCGGGAAAATCATAAAACAACTCTAAAACATGATTAGCACATTCACTGGCCGGAACAAGTTGGGTAGGGGTGATTGGTTAGTACAAGAGGGAGATTCATTTGAACTGATTGGTTTAAGCCATGAGGGGTGTATGTGCTGAACTACATGGTTTCCCAACATGTTATCAACCACCATAAACTACTGGGAGGGTCATCTAGCATCTCAGGTATTTTCCCTGTCTCATGCTGATTGGTGGCTGCTAGGGGGTTGCTATGGGTCCCCACATAGACTGACTGAGTCAGGGACACCTGGCACAGCTGCGATCTCTCCTGTTATTTGTAGATAAACGACTCGGCAGGGTGGGTATGTGCCTAGGAGTGCTCTGTGGGTCTTTCCAAGGACAAGGGTCACTCCCCCTTCCTTGGACAGGCTTTGCTCTGAGGTAGAGGCTGGTTTTTCAATACTTCTATTAAGTAATTCTATATTCATTTGAGTTAGTCTGAACATTTTTAATTTAAAATAATTATTATTTTTTAAAAAAAATGGTAACTAAACACATTCATATTTATCTATTGCTGTGAAACAAATTTTACCAAAACTAAGTAGTGTAAAGTATGTTGATAGGTCTCATGATTTCATGGGTCAGAAGGTTGCACAGGGTCCTTGAGTACCATTTATCTCTCTCCACAGTATGTCTGCTGAACCGGATTATCCAAATTGGCTTCTGCACTCCTATGTCTGACACCTCAGCTGGGATGACAAGGACAGCTGGGGTTGGCTAGAAGCACTCAACTGGTGTCATGTGTTTAGGGCTGCAAATTTCTTTGTTGACTGGGTTATTTAATTTTCCTCCATACAGTCTCTGGATCTTCAACTCTGTCTGTAGTCTTTTCGTGTGGTCTCTGCAATGGGCAACCTAGATATTTAGATGGCAACTTAGACCCCCCAAAGCACAGAAGTTGAAGTTGCTGGGTCTGATTAATGCTTAGAGTCTGAGAAATGGCACTTTGCTGCATTGGTTGCTAAAGCAAGTCACAGGCACAGCCATGGTTAGTAATCTACAGAAGGGTGTTAATGCCTGGAAGTGTGGTAAACTGGAAACCACTGAAACTACTGTCTACCACAGTTTCATTGGTTATAATGCAGTGATTTTATCTAATAAGATTTGTAGTAGCTAATAAACCTGTTGCCACACTTAAACAGTGTAGCTGTTCATTATAAACAAAGGCCATTATTGATGATCATTTACAAAAGCAGATTTTCATGTTAAATAAACTTCTCTTTAGCCATTTTTATTTCTAGGTTATTAATAGTAAGTCTATATTTAATTCACAAAGAACTCATCAGTTAAGATGGTTTGTACCATTTCCACTAAAAGTGATTTAACCTAAAAGCCTTTGAAAAGCTGCCCATATAGTCTCTCATAAAAGTAGAAAGAAAGAGGATACCATGGGCTATGGTATGTTTAATTTCTGCAATAAAGTTTTGTTTCATGGCATTTAGTGTGGGAATTTAAAACCATCAGAATCTCTGTTTATAAGGCATGCTATCTTTTTATCTTGGAAAATTAAAGACTGACAATCAATCTGGTAGACACTGAGGATTATTATTATCATCGTTCTTATTGTATTATCACTCATAAAGAGTATTGGAGGAAAGGGAGACCTCACAGTGCATGGAGTGGCCATAAACCTAATGAAAAACTTTTCATGGTACCATGGAAATATGGCTTAGAAAATCTAATTCATCTTATAGATGGGAAAAGAATTCTTGATAAGATGTGAGATGGAATGAAACTAAAGGAATCATTGAAGAAAAAACATCTTTATGCGTAGTTCCCAAACGTGACAGTCATCTGGTTGGGGCATAACTGCTTCATAAAAGCACCCATAGTTCATTTCCTACTGTTGATGACCCCTTATTATGCCATTTCTAGAGGCAGTTTTGAAAATATCCCTGGATATAGGGGGAATCTCCACAGTAAGTCATAATAAACACACATAGCTCACTTCTTTAATATGATGAACAAATTCCTATGGAAACACAAAGAAAAGGATGAGGTAGTAAACTTCCCATTACTGGGATAATGTCAGAGAAAACTCGTCAAAGAAGCAACATTCACATTTCTTCAAAGCATAGATAAGGGATGCTGAAGGCATTGATTCCAAAAATCATATGTAGGATGTCACAACTCTCAATTTATTATTCAATTATAACATTTCTTTTCCCTAGTCCCAAAATACTGCCACTATACATACTCATGACAAGAAAGAACTTGAAACATAATATCCACAGGCTCTGTGCTCCTTCTCTGCTATTGTGATGCCCGTTAATGGAGTCAGCCTTATGAGGGGCTTAATGGGAGACCAGCACGTGACAATTAATCCCACCCTCAGAAAATCATCTCCATCCAGCCCCTCAAAATTAGGTAGAAAAATGCCCCCCAGTATCTAAAATACATCTGAGACACATGGCTAGTCAATTTTTAACAGAATAAAAGTTTGAAGGTTCCATAGCTTACCTTGAGATATCTATCTATTGACCTTCCATAGTCAATCAACTTCTCCCATACAAATGGAATACTTACAGAGAGTCTGTTATGTGCTAAGCAGTTGGAGTTTTAGATTTTAAAGACCCAGTCTTTGGACTAAACCATGGATGGTAAGTTGTTTAATGTAAGCATAAGAGTAAATGGAGTCTTTTCATAAATGATCAGTTACATCTACAAAATTATAGTCAATTTAAAATTTTTCTATAATAGGTTGCACATATTTTTTATTCAGAAATCTTTTAATACCTAGCTATTCTTTAGCATCTAATTTTCATGTATCTGTTTTATGATGGAATTTTAAGGCCCTGAGTATGGCACCAAAGGTACAAAGGTAAAGATGAGTTGAACACATGTTTTCTTTTCTAGATCTATATTTCTATATTTGTTTTGATTCCTTTCCTGAACTATATTTAAACTAGGATCATAGGTCATCAGGTTACATAGGAGTTATCACCTTTATAGTTATTAGAAAAGAGATAAAGCAGTCAACACTTTGAATTTATGATCTGAAACGGGCATTGAAGAAGAAATGTATAGAAGGGCTCTGTGCAGAATTCATCTTGTGAATTCTGTATCGATCTGTCCATGCAGTGAAGTTGTACCTGGGTAGAATAGGTACTGCTTCTGAAAGGTTCTAGGACAACAACCATTGTGTGACATGTTGTGGTAGAAATCTTTTTTTTTTTTTTTTCATGAAATTCAGGAGCAAATAAAAATAGCTTCCTGTGAGACACTTGTTTGGTTTGATAATCTTGGCTTCAAAAGTGAAGTGTTACATCCATTTCTGCTGGTTGGTTGTAAGATATGAGGGAGGGATATGAACAGAAGAGATGTACCCCATGGATGCAGAATTCTCTTTCTGCTGTGCTGATGGAAAGGGGTTAGGGGTGCCTCCTACTTCTTAGCCATTTTGTGGTTTCCACCATCTGCCAGCCCATTCCTTTTCTGGCAAGCAGATCTGTGACCACCACAGTTGAGGGGTCTGTGGGAAATATAACTGGTTTGATCAAAATATTTAACGAAGTGACTGGTCACAATTTACCTGAGTGAGGGAGTTTTTCTATTTTAATAAAATAATTATGTCTTTTATACTGTCAGTATAACTGTAAGTTAGGCTTTGATATTTACATTTCTTATTCTTTTTACTTTTCACAATTCTGTCATATTTTATTTCTTACAGTTGAATTTGGTTTCCCCACCTATTCCAAAACCTGGCTGGTCCCATATTGCTCTCCATTCTCCCTTCTGTTCCCACCTTACCTCCCCTCCTATGTAAAGTGTATCTTTGCAGCTCCAGTTGGATTATCCAGTTCACCCATCAAATAATTTAAAAGTATTTTCTGAACACTTTCTATATGCCAGGCACTCTCTTCTAGGTATGAGCAGGGGATACAGCGGTACTTAGGAGAGATAGTCAGAGTCCCTGTTCTTGTTGAACTTGCCTTCTCAACAATGGGAGTTCACTTCAGATGGATTGGCTTCAAAGAAGGCATAGTATAAGATGAAATCTAAATCATGTGAGGAACCAGCCTTGCAAAATTCAGGGAGAAGAGTGCTGTAGGTGTAGGAAAGAATAAGAACTGTTCTCAGGCTCTGTTCAAGGAAAAACCTATAGTGCTGTTCAAGGAGAGAAAGAAGGTCAATATGGCAGAAATGAATGAGAGGTTGAAGGAGAGAGGATGGGAGGAGTGTCTATATTTGCAAATGTATTTAACTTAGACTTGTCTTTATAGATCATGTCAAATAGTTTGTACTGTATTCTAAGTTCAGTGGGAGAGCTCCTGGAGGGGTGAAAGTTTTGGCGGACTATCTGCTGTGGGTGAATTTATAGTGGAATTTTTTTCTTCATTTGTTTATAAATGGGCTGAGGTTTCTTCCTCCAAATTGAGAAGAGCTTAACAGAGTGTTGGACGCACATTGATAGGTGTTTGCTTTGGTGATGAATAAAACCCACAGGAAATGGAAAGCCAAAGAAAGAAGCAAGGGAGGTAGGAGGAGATGCTGCTCTCTCAGCATTGATACACATGTTGGGGAAACTTGCAGAAACACTTTACCATCTTTCAGCCCACTGATGGGAAGATCTAGCTGCAAATGGAATACATGGATAATTAGTAGATGTAATAGTCTGTCTGGCATTTAGACAAAATGAATTTAGGAACAAAATGTCTTTTCAGGGAGTGTATTAGTGTCATATCACTGAGAGCTTGTGGTAGAGAGGGAACATGGCTTACACCCCCTTTACTGTGCGTTTTATGTAGATCTCAGACACCCAGGGGCTATTAAATGGGTATTTTATCTCAGAGTAGGTATAATTGTGTATAATGCACTTTTGGTCTAAAGTTTATTTTCTACTCATCTATGACATCACTGAAAAAATACATCAGATAAATCTCATATTTACCATCATTTGATTAGTACAAGGAATGGACTTCTTATTCTTTAATCATAAATGAATCGTTCCACTCTTCACAAAATGTGATCGTGTTCTGAAGATTCATAGATTCAAGCACATTTTGTACTAGAAGATCAGAGTCTAGACTTCAGCTAAAGCACTAAAATAATGCTTTTCTTTCAAGGCCAAAACAGCCAAGAATGAGTGAGTGAGTCTGCTACGCAATTCCTATTTAATAGATTAGTCTCTTGTATCTAGCAGGAAAATAGCTTCAAAGGGATGAAGACTTAAAAATGAAAAGTGTGAGTAATCCAGCAATGAAAGAATAAAGTTGAGTGTCTAATTTAAATACACTTGCAAATATAGACACTCATCTTTTTTATTATAGTGTTTTATAAACTCCAAGTTTAGCTAATAGAATTCAAAGTGTCTCTAAATGTTTAGATAATACATTTGTCAAAAAACAATAAGTTGATATATCATGAGACAGAAATGTGAATATTTATTGGATAGGAAGAAAATAATGTTCAGGGAACAAAAAAGAAGAGGTTAACTGAATAGAAAACTCAGGTGATGATATTTTCATCCAGTAGCTGGGATTGCATTTTAACATTAAGCATAAAGTTTAGCTATCTACCACCAAGACACAATAAATTTAAATGGAGAAAATATTATGACACTTAAAACATTTTATGATTTGCTCCTGGGTTGTGACTCATTTTTGATGTAGTCAGATTGAGGTGACAGTGGCATTCAATTCAAATATAAGTAAGCATAGAGAGGCCTTCATAGCAGTCTCTTTATGTCACCATGTGTTTGATAAGATTATCTCTGGGCCAGCTTCTGTGACTTTGCCTTTCCATTTCTATTCCTTTGTCAACTGAAGTATCAAAAAGAAAGTTCTTAGACAATGCTTGTGATTCTATAAGATACTTATAATTTCATAATCCTTTAGAAACACAAAATATAATTTCTTAAAACCATGTAATCTACCTGAACTGGGAATTTAAACATTGTTTATTTCAAACTGTGAGAGAAAGAGATTAATCCAAACCATGAAGATTTTCTTCTTTTTATCTAAATGTATCAAAAACTGACATATTTTGTTCATTGTTTATATTAATTATAATAGATATTATTCTAACTATTAAGTGACTAGGCTAAGAAATCGAGAAGTGAATTTTAATGACCAATTCTGCTTAGCATTATCCTAAATGGCCCAGTATAAAGTGCCTGGGTATTCTTCCAGCACAGACTAAGCTTTTGGGTGCAGGATCTTTTCATGAACCCAGTCAGCAGATATGGAGGTCTCAATAACTGTTTTGTTGTTGACATTCCAAGTGTACACTGTGCACAGGGCAGGGCTTTTTGATGAAAAGTCAGTTACAGGCTTTCCTGAATGAGCTCAATACCCAGTCTCCCCCAGTAAGCCACTGGCTCCTTGGAAAAAAACCTCTCTGTTTTATTTTTATTTTTAATTCCTAGAGTTAGCACACTGCATTGATTTTAGTAGTGTTCAAGAATTATCTTAGGAATATATATTTAAAATTACTGGGAATACTTTAGAAGACAACAGCAACATCTTTACCTGTGTTTCGTGTAATTTGACTTTTGGAAACTTCCAGATGATTTTAAAATCCCAACAGTGTAGATTCTCTACACAGTTTTTTTTCTTTGACAGGACGATTGGAAAGAAGCAAGGAATGCTTTGGGGGACAGTGTTCATCTATATTAATTCTATGAATAGAGTACGCTATGCTTGGATCTAAAATGTCTCCTCCAAAGCTCATGTATTGAAAGCATGTTCCCCGATGCAGCAAGGTTCAGAGGTGGGGCTTTTAGGCAACGATTGGATCCTGAAGGCCCTGACCTCACAAGTTGCTTAATCCAGTTGATGGATTAATAATTTGAATGGACTGCTGGGGGATAAAGGTAGGCAGATGGGGTGTGACTGGAGGATGCAGGTTGCTGGGGGTGTGTCCTTGGACTATGTCCATGCCTCCTTACAATCTTCTCTGCTTCCTGGCTGCTATGAGCTGAACAGTTTTCCTCTGCTAAGTCCTTCCTCCAGGATGTTTCTGTCTTATAGGCAGCCGACCATGGACTGAATCTTTGAAACCATGAACCAAGATGAATCTTTTCTCTTCTAAATTATTCTTGTCAGGTATTTTGGTCAGAGCAATGAAAAGCCAACACAGTGTAACCTACTTTAGAAATAGGGAATAAAATTGGGAGGTCCAATCGGTAATCTTGAGAATGTGCCCCCAACTCTTGAGCCCTAACTTGCTTATTTGCAAAACAAGGAGGATATTCCTAATACATCCCATCACAAAGTTTGCTTAAGATCAAGCGAGGTGATGCATATCCTTGTACTTTATGAACCAAAAAGAGCTTCATAGTTTGCAAAGAATCGTTTACTTTTTTTTTTGCTTTGCTAAGCTGTTCTTGTTTTTTTTCTAATTTATTATGCATGATGGCAGAATGCAATTTATTTCATATTATACATATAGAACACAATTTTTCAAGTCACTGATTGTACATAAAGTATTTTTACACCATTTGTGTCTTCATACATGTACTTAGGGTAATGATGTCTAACTCATTCCACCATCATTCCTGCCCCCTTGCCCCCTCCTTTCCCCTCCCTCCTCTTTGACCTATCTAAAGTTCCTCCATTCCTCCCATGCTTCCCCCACATGGCCACTATGAGTCAGCATCTTCATATCAAAGAAAACATCCGGCTTTTGGTTTGGGGGAATAGCTTGCTTCACTTAGCATTATATTCTCCAACTTCATCCATTTACCTGCAAATGTCATAATTTTATTCTCTTTTAATGCTGAGTAATATTCCATTGTGTATATATTCCAAAGTTTCCTTATTCATTCATTTACTGAAGGGCATCTAGGTTCGTTCCATAATTTAGATATTGTGAATTGTGTTGCTATAAACATTGATGTGGCTGGGTCCCTGTTGTATGCTGTTTTTAAGTCCTTTGGGTATAAACTAAGGAGTGGAATAGCTGGGTCAAATGATGGTTCCATTTCCAGTTAATCTCTATACTGCTTTCCAGATTGGCTGCACAAATTTGCAGTCCCACCAGCAATATGAGTGTGCGTTTTCCCCCACATTCTCGCCAATACTTATTGTTGTTTGTATTCTTGATAGCTGCCATTCTGACTGGAGTGAGATGAACTCTTAGAGTAGCATCATCGTTTTCTTGTAAAGTTTTTATATGGTTAATTTATGCAGATGTGTGTGTGTGTGTGTGTGTGTGTGTGTGTTTAGAGAACACATTTTACAATCATGCCACTGGGGAAAAGTTGAGGAAACCTAGTTTGGTGAACCCAGTAAGAAAAAATATGGTAATCTATTCATTAATTCTTCTTGTACTAACAGACTTTCAAATAGTTAAAATAGGCAGCTTTTGTAGTAATTCACTTTAAAAACCTTTAGTTCTTTCCTCACAACATTCCAAATTCAGTAGTTCTTCAGTCTTTCAGTTCTTCAGATTTTATCTTCCAAATACCTTTAGAATCTCTAAAGGCAAGTTTATGTCCCGATTATGCTATAATTCAATTATTATTTCTTCCTATGGTTTTGCAACTAGCTTGTGTTGTGTGTGTGTGTATGTGTGTGTGTGTGTGTATATATATATATATATATATATATGTATATATATATATGTATATATATACATATATATATATAATGGTATATAATATTACATATATTAAAATTTTATTTTGTAGGTTCCTTCTGGTAAATCTTTTCTTGTGGAACTTATACTCATTCCGTACTGCTATAAAAATTACATATTTAGTGGCTTACAGTCACATAATTTTATCTTACATTTCTGGAGGTCAGAATTCCAGAATGGGCCTTCAGGGCTGTGCCTTCTAGAGGTATAGGGGAGAATTCACTTCCATGCCTTCTCCAGTTTCCAGAGGCCCCTGTGTTTCTGTGCTCCTGGACCTTCTTCTGTCTACAAAGCCAGCAGTATAGAGGCTTCAAATCCTCCTTTGTCTGGCTGGCTGGCTCTCTCTCTCTCTCTCTCTCTCTCTCTCTCTTTCTCTCTCTCTCGTTGGCACATCTTCTTTGACTCGCCTGAATTCCTCTTTACCTTACAAGGACCCTTGTGATTAAAGTAAACCCTAGAGAATCCAGGATGATAGCCCATTTCAGGGTTGTTAATTCAGTCATAATCTGCCAAGTCCCTTTTACCAGGTAGCACATTCACACAGATTCAGGGATTGGAACATGGACACCTTGTAGAGCCATAATTTAATCAGAGAATTAGAGTGGCCTCTTTCTAAGATGCCAATCTAGATTTGCCATTTTTCTGCCTGGGGCACTCATGACTTCTCAGGCCTCAGCAGCAACTTTAAAACTTATTTGAACTCAGCCCCTAATTAAAGATCTGTTTCACATCATGAACCAATTTACACTCATAGACGTACACAAAAGTATTCACAAAATGATATGGTATGCACTCTGATATTTTCTGTTCTGTCCTATTATTTTTAACAATGCTGATCATCACCCACTTCAGTGAGTCGCTGGTCTCCTAGTGGGTTGCAAGTCAACGTTTAAGGTTATTACTGTGTAGGCAGACTACGTGAGAATAGGTGTTTTCTCCCATATCTTGTGCAATTTAGGTTGTTCTTGGTCCAGCAGGGATTCCACTTCTGATAGACTCAGCTGTAAGCATCGCCTTCTTAAGGAAGCCTTCCTTGATTCCCTCAGGCCGGCAGGAGACCACACTCAGATACCCTTATTCTCCCAGCCTTGATGATGCCTCTGCTGGGGCATTTGCTAGGTAGTCTGTTCTCTCTCTCTTCTTTCTCACTCTTTCCTCTTATTTTCTGTCTTTCCTTTCTCTTTCCCCATACTCTCTTTCTTGCTCTCCTTCCCCTTCCCTCCTTTTCTCTCTTTTTTCTCCCCCCCAATCTCTTCCTTTCCTTCTCTTTCTATCCTTTCTTCCCTTCTCTCTTCTTTTGTCCACTTTTCTGTCTCTTTTTCCTTTTCTTTCTTTTTCTTCCCTCCTTCTTTCCTTCTTTCCTCCCTTTCTCCTTTTTAACTTTCTAAAGAAAAACTTGTAACAGATATAATAGGCTTTGTAGAAAAATTTGAAAATTCACAAGAATAAGCAGAATATTAAATCCACCTGTAAGCAATCCTCCAGAGATAACTACTAATAAATTTACATGTTCCCATTATTCTTTTCAGTACTATCTCTATATGTTTTATTTGAAAAAAAATAGTTCATACTATAGAACTTTTTAAATTGTTGGAATTAGATGTAAATAATCGAACTGGATAGTGAGTAAAGGTTATAACCTGAAAGTTTTGACAGCAAAATCCAGGGCAATCTACATGTTGACTTAATGAATAAGCAGGATATATAGTCACTGAAGGTGACTACCCATGAGAAAGAGAAATGTAAAGAATTTTTAATAAAGAAACAAAGAGATAACTTGGAAATTTTATGTGGCACACAAATATGACCTCTTCTGATGAATAACTTTATTCTCTAAATATATTTCTGAGGGAAAAAGAAGAGTATATTTGAAATTATGATTGTGAGATATACTGCTGAGGCAGATATCCAGAGATTAAGCTGGGATTTTGAGAAGTTGCTTATTTCTTTCAAGTCTGAAATACCACCTCAAAGCGAAATCTACAGAATGCCCACAGCAGAATTTCCTGAAGGGTTCTTTATCACAAAAATCCCTGTGGCTACCTCTGACTGCTGACTCTGTCTTTAATGAGGGAGTGTGACAATTTCCACTTCACAAGTTTTGATGCAAAATAAAATTTAAGGATCACTGCACTGAAACTTGTAACACCCTTAAAAATTCACGTACTGAATAACTTTTTAGGGGCCCTATAGTGTTAATGTAAATTCCCCCTACAAATCGGTTTCTTTTAAAAGATCTGACCTGATGAAGTCTTTAGAATTGAAAGAAGCCTCAAAAATACATAATTCACACTGGATGTGATGGCGCACACCTATAATCCCATGGACTCTGTAGGCTGAGGCCAGAGGACTGCAAGTTCTAGGTTACCCTAGGAAATGTAGTAAGATTCTTGACTCAAAATAAAAAACAAAAAGTGCTGACAATATGGATCAATGGTAGTGTGCCCCTGGATTCAATCCCATACGGGGGGGGGGGGGAAGAAATTTAATTGTGTCTTTGTAACAATAAAGGAAACTGTTCAGATGAAGTGACCGTCCCAGAACCATTGGTTTATGGAAAAGCCAGTATTTTTACCCAGGAAGAATCTCTGCCTCCAAAACCAAAGCTTACTTCTGTCTCCCAGACCCTGCTTCAGTTAATCCACTAGATTACATATTCCAAACCATGGTTTCATCACTGGGAAATGCCATTTTAATCCTTTGCTTGTTTAATTTCTTTTTTTCTCTTTTTTAAAAAATTTATTTATTTATACTAATTAGTTATATATGACAGCAGAATGCATTTTGATTCATTGTACACAAATGGAGCACAACTTTTCATTTCTCTGATTGTATATGATGTAGCATCACACCATATGTGCAGTCATACATGTACCTAGGATAATGATGTCCATCTCATTCCACCATCTTTTCTGCCCCCTTTCCCCCTACTCTCTTCTCCCTCCCCTTTTCCCCAATCACAGTTCCTCCATTTTTCCCATGCTTCTCCCACATATGGATCAGTATCCACTTATCAGAGAGAACATATGGCCTTTTGATTCTGGGGATTGGCTTACTTTGCCTAGCATAATATTCTCCAGCTCCATCCATTTACCTGCAAATGCCATCATTTCGTTCCCTTTTAATGCTGAGTTTACCTGCTGGTACACTCAGATAACAGGGTATATATACCACAGGTTCTTTACCCATTATTCATCTGTTGAAGGGCATCTATGTTGGTTCCACAGTTTAGCTATTGTGAATTGACCTGCTATAAACATTGATGTGGCTGTGTCACTATAGTATGCTGATTTTAAGTCCTTTGGGTATAGACCAAGGAGTGGGATAGCTGGGTCAAATGGTGATTCCATTCCAAGTTTTCATTTTTACTACACACACATCAAATAGAGCACTAATTTCCAGGATATATAAAGAACTCAAAAAACTTAACACCAAAAAAATTAATAACTCAGTTAATAAATGGGCTAAGGAACTGAACAGAATTCTCAGAAGAAGACATACACTCAATCAACAAATAAATGAAAAAATGTTCAACGTCTCTAGTAATGAGAGAAATGCAATTCAAAATCAAGATTTCTTTTCACTCCAGTCAGGAAGGCAATTATCAAAAATATAAGCAATAATAAGTGTTGAAGAGGATGTGGGGAAAAAGGTACACTCATACATTGCTGGTGGCACTGCAAATTGGTGCAGCCACTCAGGAAAGCATGTATGGAGATTCCTTAGAAAACTTGGGATGCTTATGTATTTTCTAAAGACAAATCCTGTAATCAATTTCCTTATAGAGATACATTTTCGCATTGAAAGAGGAAATTATGAAAACCACAGAGCCACAAAATAGCCTCTTTCAACTGTATACTGCTGAAGTTTGCCTGTGGTTGGTGGTCCATAGTGTATAAGTTTACCTGCTGGTACACTCAGGTAATAGGGTTAGCAATGTCTCCGTAGTAAAGTACTCTGAAAGAATAAATTGCATAGATATCTTTGTTTCCTAAAAAGGAAAGAATTCTTCTTACCTAGTGAAAAGTGACCTAAACAACTGAATAAAATCCCAAATATAGAACCTAGAAGGCACCAGAAATTTTGTAGTAAAGATACACAAAAACAAAATTGTAAATTGATATCCGCTGAATATGTCTGTTGCTGATATTCTTTATTTCTGAAAAACAGTAATACAAAAGTAATTTTAAAAGTGATGAGTAGGTAGAATGACATTTTCTTTAACCAAATTACTTAGGAAGCTATCTTTTCAGAGCTCTAAAGGGGATCTAGCCTTACTGTTTTTCTTTGCTGTAAATTTATTCACTACGGAATTGGACTCCGGCTTGAATTAGGAGGGCTGGTCCTACGGCTAACCACCAGGAAGCCTGATTTGTGGGACAATGTTGGGCCAACTGTTAGTTAACAATAAGAATCAATAAGAAACAGAAGATACCAAATCAGAGTCATTAACGGTTATGAGTTTCCTTTTACTTCATTTCATAGACGGTAGGTTCAAAAAGAGTAACAGTAAATATTATATTCAAAACCACTTTCTTTAAAGCAAAAATAGAATGAATCATTATTGTTCACAATTGCCAAGATCCTTTTCCGCAGGGTCTTTGATAATGTTTTTCTAAACATAAGGTTATTTATAGTATTACATTATATGTTACACAAAACTAGGTATAGTGGTGCATACCTGTCATTTCAGCTACTTGAGGGGCTGAGGCAGGAGTATTACAAATTCAAGGCCAGCCTGAGCAACTTAGTAAGCCCCGTCTCAAAACAAAATGAAAGAGCTATTTATGTAGCTCAATGATAGAGTAGTTACCTACTCTAGAATGTGTGAGGCCCTGGGTTCAATACATAGTCTCTCTCTCTCTCTCTCTCTCTCTCTCACACACGATAGGTAGGAAGATATTTCTTCTGAGAATCTCAGTTCTCAAAGTACCTTTAGAATAAGTGAAAGAATAACTGTATCTCATAGGATTTATATGTTTTTCATTCTTATAAGTAGGCAAAGCAATCTGCCTTCAGGAGACAACCAGTTTCTCAAAAGTGAATTTCTTTATAGCAATTGTAGAGAAGTGTGAGCCAGATTCTTCCAGTTTATGGTGCAGGGTTTGCAACATTGATATTAAGTGAAATCACAGGAAATCTACCCAAATTTGGTTTCCTCTTATGAACTCTAAAATATGATGATGAATTCTGTATCATGGCATTTGGACTTATTAGGAATGAAAAGGAGAGACACTTGAATTTAGAGTCCAAGATAAAATAAACATGAGCTTCAGTGAATCTTAATAAGGCTAAGAGAAGAGGTCTTTTGAAAGAGATTGAACACCTCTTGAGACTGTTTGTAAGTTAGAACTACATGACACTCAACTTACCGTGGAAAGAGCTCAGGTAAAATGACTGATTCGCTAGTATTTTTGTCTCTTTTTCCCTCTTATAAACTCTCTTTCTATAGCCCTCCCTCTGTCTGTGAAGAGACCTTCTTGTTCCTAAATTAATTAAACATGTGTCTGGAAATGGAGCAAATTGAATTTTCCTTGTTATTCTGCTTATGAAAGAAGTGTCTCTCTTCTTGTGATGGGGAGATAGGGCTGCATCTGACCCTGTGTTGCTCAATCTACCTCCTCTTGCTCTCACATTGCTCTGGATAGCTTTGCTGTTCATTTAGTCATGGGAGAGACTGGATACAACGTCTTCAGTGCTTCTAATATAAAAGTGTGATTGCCACATCTTAGTCTTTATTTGTCTGCTTTATTCATGGCAGTTTCCAATTTTTATTTGCTTGCTTTTGGCAGAAAAGAATCTTAAAACTCCCAGTTTTTTTTTTTTTTTTTTTTTTTTTTTTGGTACCAGGGATTGAACCCAGGGACAATTTAATCACTGAGCCATATCTCCTACCCCTTTTTGTATTTCATTTAAAGACAGGACCTCACTAAGTTGCGTAGGGCCTCTATAAGTTATTGAGGGGGGCTTTGAATTCACAATTCTCCTGCCTCAGCCTCCCTTGCTGCTGGGATTACAGGTATGCCCCACCATGCCCACTCATCTTGCTAAATTTTAAGACATTTTTAAGATGAAAACTTATTTTAACAGAAAGAAATAAGTTGGACCCACCTTGAGAAATGTATTTTGGAACCAGTCAAGAATCCATTCCACAGTGGACACCCTTTCCTAACAGCTGGTTTTTTCCTGTGCTCTTCCCAGAGTCAGATACTCACTTTATCTTCTCATTGCTCATAGCCAGCTACCTGCTCCATGTTTGCTCTCGGTGGAAGCATGAAATGAGACACTACATCAGCTTCTATTTCTTTACCTTCTAATTTCTGTGTTTTGATTTCCCATTATGTCTATGTTTTGGAGACCTCATTCATCAGACCTAACATTTATTTTTAAATGATTCTTATCAAGCAAAGTAGTTTGTGATATGGGAATCACTGATTTAATCTTGAAACACCTATGTAATTCATTAGGCTTTTGTTTCACTGAAGGTCAGACAATCATAAAAATAAGAATGTGCACAAAATTTTAAAGAAATCAATAAGCATAACAAAGTGATTGCCAAGATAGGAATTTAATTGTGTGTTTCATCTTTAAATTTTTTTCTCTTTCGTAAGGATGGGGAAATAAATAAAATGCTGGTTGATCCTGAAGGACAAATATCTTTATTTTCTCTCCTCCCTTGGAGGTGGGTTGAGTAAGGAAAAATATACCAGTGATGAGTCCAGCTTTGGACTTAACATGCTTTCTATTGGGATCTGGAAGGCTAGATTCAATTCCTTACTCTCATTGATATGATCAATAATAACGATGCCTGTAGCATTCATAGTGTGCAGAGAATTTCTCTCACAGGGACTTGCCGTTCAACTCAGAATTAGGTATTGATTTCATTTTGGAAATCAGGAAACTTGAGCTCAGAGGTGTTTGGTGACATTTCTAAAGCCAGCCAGCACGTGGAACTCAGAGTCAGGGTAGAACCTCAGAGGATCCCCCTCCAAAGCCCTTGCTATTTCCTGCACACATTGCTGCTTTGAAAACATGGGAGTCTTATTGAGAACTTCGTATGCACAAGAAGTATTTATACATATCTCTTGTTTAATCCTAATAACCTTTAAATGTTGAAAATGTTATCACTATTTTAGCTAGAAAGTAAAACCTCAGAAGAGTTTAATTACTTTCCCAGGGTTATGTAGCTGGTACCAGGTTATAGATTATGTTTTTTTTTTCTCTTCCACTCAGAATATGAATTCTGCTCTAGAATAAACAAAAATTTATTCTCACTACTGCCCTTTCTTCAGATACTATAGTGTGAAGGTGGGAGGGCAGTGATTATTCAGCCCTTTGTATAAAGGTGAATTTTTGGGTGCTTAATAAAATCTCTACAATACTTCAATGTTGTTCTGGTCCCTCTAATGTGAAAGAGTAAGGAAATGCACAAAGGATAGACATCATTCAGTCTTTTCATTTTCTGACCCATTTCTGTAGTCTTCCTTATCATCCCAATTGTAACTGCTGACTGCCTCCTCTCAGGCTTCCGGCTGATATCTGCCTATCCCTGGGAATCTGCACCAGCTGCATCTTTCCCTGGAGCTAAGTCCAGTTCACATTAACTTGTTCCCTGTTTTCTCTATCATATGAAGACAGCTGTAAGAATGCAATTGTTCAGGAGGACAGCACAGTACAAGGAAAATGATAGAGAATGAAGATAGAAGCCTATGCAACATTTTTAAGAGATGAACAGAAAGGGAACTTCCAAAAGTAACTGAAGAAGACAAGGCAAAGAAACTAAAGGATGGAGAAAGCCATGTCCTAGAAGAACGAATTTAAAGAAATAAGGGACTGTCATGTGTACCATGTTTCAGAAATGACAAGCAAATTAAAATTAAATCACTGAATATGATAGTGAGGAAGGAAATCGCTGATTACGTCAGCATAAACAATTTCAGTGGAGTATTGGAATGAAACACAGCTGGAATTGGTTGAAGAATATGGAGTTAGAAATAGTGAAACTGGAAAATATCAAAAGCATATATGTGGAATCAGTGTTAAAGAACCAAATAATGACATCAAAATCTAGAGCCAAAGTGATATATATATAAAATTAATAATATATATTATTAAGCTTAGTAAGGTGAATATTGAGGAATTTAGGTTATATACATATATACACACATATATGAATGAAAAGACTGATGTTTATCCTCTTGTACATCTATACATACATGCACACACACACACACACTGATGCACAAAAAATCGTATCGAAATTTTCATTGTCAATACAAATGCTGACAGAGTAAAGTCTTATGTTAGTTAATGATTGCATAAAGAAATTAATCTTATGGAAAAACATTTTTAAAAATCTCTTTATTAGCAAAATAATTTGATGAATGTTATATTTAAAAGTAAATGGATTAATCTTTCCCTTGCAAAAACACGGTACTATAATATACATACATCATCAGCATATAAGATACATATTTTTATTATCTGAAATAGTATGTTGTCGAAAATCATATGAAATATTTTATTGGTTTGTATTTGCTGTTCTTTGATGTAGTGTGATTTTAAACTCTGTTCAGGGATTTCTTCTGGCAACTGTCTTAGTTGTGCTATCCTAAAACAACTTCCAAGGAAGTATAAACTCTGTTTTCTTCCTAATTCCCCCATGGAGTCTATGGCACACAACATGAGCCCTATAATCTGCTATAGAGCAATACTGTATAAATGATGTTTACCTGCATACATTTTTTATGGCCATTTGGAGTCTTCGATTCTGCAGGGAACCCATTTCACTTTTACCCTGGGATCTTTTTTTCATCATGATTAAACAAAGCCTCCCTCACTAGCACAGCTGAGATAAAAGGATTTGTTGGGCCTCTATCACATCAGGCAGGTGATGACAGATCCCCATCTATTTCAGGAACAAACTTCAAACTAGCCACAGGTGATTTTCTTTCCATGCTGAATGGCGCAGCAGAGGTTGTATTTCCCACAACAGCAATCACCAGCTTATTATTTAGCTTCAAAAACAAGTAAAAGCTCAAAGATTTTATACTATGAGCAGATACAAAGAAAAGGAAATACATATAATTCTCTTGAATTTATTTTTTATTTATTTTTAAATCTAATTTGTTATACATGACAGCAAAATGCACAATTCATCTTACACATATAGAGCACAATTTTTCATATCTCTGATTATGTATAAAGTATATTCACACCATTTGTGTCTTCATACATGTACTTAGGGTAATGATGTCTAACTAATTCTACTGAATTTCCTACCCTCAAGACCTCTCCCTTCTCCTCCCTCCCCTTTGCCCTATCTAAAGTTCCTTCATTCCTCCCCTGCTCCCCCACCCATCGCCATTATGAGTCAGCATCCTCATATCAAAGAAAACATTCAGCCTTTGGTTTTTTGGGATTGGCTTACTTAGCATTATATTCTCCAAATCCATCCATTTACCTGCAAACGCCATGATTTTATTCTCTTTTAATACTGAGTAGTATTTAATTGTATATATATACCAAAGTTTCCCTATCCATTCATCTACTGAAGGACATGTGGGCTGGTGCCATGATTTAACTATTGTGAATTGTGCTGCTATAAACATTGATGTGGCTGTGTCCCTCTAGTACACTGTTTTTAAGTCCTTTGGGTATAGACCCAGAAGTGGGATAACTGGGTCAAATGGTGGTTCCATTCCAAGTTTCCCAAGGAATCTCCATACTGCTTTCCAGATTGGCTGAACCAATTTGCAGT